>NW_022436956.1:12689926-12864538 GCF_009761245.1 Sapajus apella
TCTCTACTAAAAATACAAAAAATTAGCTGGGCATGGTGGTGCGTGCCTGTAATCCCAGCTACTCAGGAGGCTGAGGCAGGAGAATTGCCTGAACCCAGGAGGCGGAGGTTGCGGTGAGCCGAGATCGCGCCATTGCACTCCAGCCTGGGTAACAAGAGCGAAACTCTGTCTCAAAAAAAAAAAAAGGAAAGAAACTGCTTTCGGGGGAGCTTGGCTTATTTTTTTTGAACACGAGCCAACCAGTGCTCCACAGCCAGCTAGATACAAGTCTCTTCCTTCCTCACTCTGGTGTCTGAGGGGCTACGTCAGCGGCTTTTCCTGCAACAATGTGAGCACATATATTTGTGAGGGGTAAAAGCCTAGAATTGAAATAGCTGGCCAGGCATGGTGGCACATACCTGTAATCCCAGCACTTTGGGAGGCCATGGCAGGCAGATCACCTGAAGTCAGGAGTTTGAGACTAGCCTGACCAACATATAGTGAAACCCTGTTTCTACTAAAAAATACAAAAATTAGCTGGGCGTAGTGGTGCACACTTGCAATCCCAGCTACTTGGGAAGCTGAGGCAGGAGAGTCACTTGAATCTGGGAGACGGAAGTTTCAGTGAGCTGATATTGCGCCGCTGAACTAAGTCTGGACAACAGAGCCAGACTTTGTCATTCAAAAAAAAAAAAAAAAAAAAGAAAAAAGGAAATAGCTGGACCAAGGGATTTTTTCATTCCCATTTTACAGATGAGATACATGCCTTTAAACCTTTGATATTGATAAATTTATTTCCAAAGAAGTTGTATCAATTTATACTCTCAACAACAAAGTATATCTGCCTATTCATTTGTAAATACAGTATTATACAAATTTTTGATATTTGCCAAGCTGACACACAAAAAATGGTGTCTTATAGTTTTAATTTGCTTATTTGGAAAGATGATAATATGACAACAAATAGTTACATAAGCACAGTACTTTCTCAGTATTTTTACTTTGTATATAAAGTACTTGAATAAATACAAATACTTAAAAATACTTAAAAGGTATTTATAGTAATTCCATAATTATATTCTTGTCCATTGTCCATTTTCTGTTAAGGAAATCAAACTTTTTTATGATAAAAATTGAAAATAGTTTTCCCCAGCCATATTTTGTCTTTCAACTTTATGGTATTTTTTGTTTGCCGATTTCTAAAAATGTAAAATATATTACTTTGAAAAAATTAAAGCTCTAGGGATTGTTTTTTGCTTAGAAAGATTAAGATGTGACTTCCAATGTAAATTACTTTTTGAGACAAATTACTTTTTATCTCATTTTTACACATAACTTTGTGACTCATCTAGATTCTATTTTTATGTACAGTGTGAGATAGAGATTTGATTTGATTGTCTTTCCAGTGGCTAGCTGTTTTCAACAACACCATTTCTCTTCTGATTAGAAATGACACCTTTCTCACGTTCTAGATAACCCAACACATTTAAATCCTTTTCTATAATTTATACTGTTCTAGTGATCTACTTCCTTATTTGGGTGTCAATACCAAATTATTTCATTTACTGTGGTCTATTTATTTATTTATTTATAATTTATAATTTTTATTTTTTTAGACAGATTTTCGTTCTTGTTGCCCACACTGGAGTGCAATGGCGCCATCTCGGCTCACTGCAACCTCTGCTTCCCAGGTTCAAGCGATTCTCATGCCTTAGCCTCTTGAGTATCTGGGATTACAGGCATGCGCCACCATGCCTGGCTAATGTTTGTAATTTTAGTAGAGATGGGATTTCTCCATGTTAGTCAGGCTGGTCTTGAACTCTTGACCTCGG
Organism: Sapajus apella; assembly: GCF_009761245.1. NCBI lineage: Eukaryota > Metazoa > Chordata > Mammalia > Primates > Cebidae > Sapajus > Sapajus apella. The sequence goes on from NW_022436956.1 coordinate 12,691,738, forward strand.
GTGATCTGCCCATCTTGGCCTCCCAAAGTGCTGGGATTACAGGAGTGAGCCATGGTGCCAGGCCCTATTGTGGTCTTATAGTATATTTTAATAGGTGATATTGGTTTTTCTCAGGATTTTATGGTTATTTTTTCATGTGAGCTTTGGAATCAGATTGTCTTACATTAAGAAAAATGTCTATTGGTATTTTAAATTTTATTTAAAAGCTTAAAAACTTAAATGTTTTTAGATTAAGTTTTTGGAGCAGTATTTGGTTTACAGAAAAATTAAGCAGAAAAATACCGAATTGCTATATGTCTCCCCTTCACACACCATGGTTTTCTTTTCTTTTTTTTTTGGAGACGGAGTTTCGCTCTTGGTACCCAGGCTGGAGTGCAATGGCGCCATCTCGGCTCACCACAACCTCCGCCTCCTGGGTTCAGGCAATTCTCCTGCCTTGACCTCCTGAGTAGCTGGGATTATAGGCACGCGCCACCATGCCCAGCTAATGCTTTGTATTTTTAGTAGAGACGGGGTTTCACCATGTTGACCAGGATGGTCTCGATCTCTTGACCTCGTGATCCACCCGCCTAGGCCTCCCAAAGTGCTGGGATTACAGGCTTGAGCCACTGTGCCTGGCGGTTTTCTTTTTTTTTTTTTGAGACGGAGTTTCACTCTTGTTACCCAGGCTGGAGTGCAATGGTGCGATCTTGGCTCACTGAAACCTCCACCTCCTGGGTTCAAGCAATTCTCCTGCCTCAGCCTCCCAAGTAGCTGGGACTACGGGCTGTGCCATCATGCCCAGCTAATTTTTGTATTTTTAGTAGAGATGGGGTTTCACCATGTTGACCAGGATGGTCTCAATCTCTTGACCTTGTGATCCACCCGCCTCGGCCTTCCAACGTGCTGGGATTACAGGCGTGAGCCACCGCACCCGGCCCTCTTTTTGTCTTTCTTTCTTTTTCTTTTTTTTTTTTTTTTGGGACAAGATTTCACTCTGTCACTCTGTCACCCAGACTGGAGTGTAGTGGTGTGATCATGGCTCACTGCATCCCCAGCCTCCTGGGCCCAAATGATCTTCCCACCCCAGCCTCCAGAGTAGCTGGGACCACATGTGTATGCCACCATGCCTGGCTAATTTTTAGAATTTTTTGTAGAGATGGGGGTCTCCCTATGTTGCCTAGGCTAGACTCGAACCCCTGAGCTCGAGTGATTCTCCTCTCTCAGCCTTCCAGTGTTGGGATTGCGGGCATGACCACCATTCCCGGCCAGTTTTCCCTGTTATTAATATCCTGTAATTAAAATTGATGAGCCAATATTGATACTTTATTGTTAACTAAAGGCCATACTTTACATTAGGGTTTACGCTGTGGGATGTACATGCTATGAATTTTGACAAATGCATCGTGTCATGTGTCTACCATTGCAATGTCATACAGAATAAGTCGTTTCACTGCACTAGTAATCCCATGTCTCACCTATTCATCCTGCTCTTCCTGGTCCTCCACAGAATCCCTGACAACAGTTGATCTTATTACAGTCTTTACAGTTCTGCCTTTCTAGAATGTCATGTGGTTAGAATCAAACAGCACATAGCCTTTGCATCCTGGCCTCTCTCACTTAGCAGTTTGCATTTATGGTTTCTGCCATATCTTTTTGTGGCCTGGTGGCTCATTTCTTTTCATTACTGAATAATATTCCATTGTATGAATGGACTACAGTTTATCCATTCAGCTATTGAGGAACACCTTGGTTGCTTCTAATTTTCGGCAATTATAAATAAAGCTGCTAAAAACATTTATGTTTGGGATTTTTTTGTGAACATAGTTTTCAGCTCAATTGAGTAAACACCTAGAAGCATGATTATTGGATCATATGGTAAGACAATGTTTAGCTTTCTAAGAAACTGCTAAACTGTTTTCCGAAGTGGCTGCACGGTTTTCTTATTTGTTTGTTTGTTATGCTGGCATGCAGTGGTGCGACCTTGGCTCACTGCAACCTCCATCTCCCAGGTTCAAGGGATTCTCTTGCCTCAGCCTTCCGAGTAGCTGGGATTGCAGGAGCCCACCACCATGCCTGGCTAATTTTTTTTGTATTTCTAGTAGAGATGGGGTTTCACCAGGTTGAGCAGACTGGTTTCAAACTTCTGACCTCAAGCGATCCACCCACCTTGGCCTTCCAATGTGCTGGGATTACAGGCATGAGCCACCGCGCCCCCCGCCTAGCTGCTTTGCTTGGTTTTCTTTTTTTTTTTTTTGAGATGGAGTTTCGCTCTTGTTACCCAGGCTGGAGTGCAATGGCGCCATCTCGGCTCACCGCAACCTCCGCCTCCTGGGTTCAGGCAATTCTCCTCCTGAGTAGCTGGGATTACAGGCACGCGCCACCATGCCCAGCTAATTTTTTGTATTTTTAGTAGAGACGGGGTTTCACCATATTGACCAGGATGGTCTCGATCTCCTGACCTCGTGATCCACCTACCTTGGCCTCCCAAAGTGTTGGGATTACAGGCATGAGCCACCGCGACCGGCCAGCTGCTTGGTTTTCTAATCCTACCAGCAACGAAGGAGAGTTTCTGTTGCTCCACTGATTGGTATTTTAATTGGATTAGCATTACATTTATAGATTAATTTAGGAGTAATTAGACTTTCATTATATTTATTGGTATTATCCAAGAATATGGTAGATCTTCCAATTTATGAAATCTTCATTTATATTCCAGGTAGTTGTTTTTTCTTTTTTAGACAGAGTCTTGCTCTGTTGCCCAGCCTGGAGTGCAGTGATGTGATCTGAGCTCACTGCAACCTCCGTCTCCCAGGTTCAAGCAATTCTCCTGACTCAGCTTTCCGAGTAGCTGGGAGTACGTGTGCACTGCCACACCCAGCTAATTTTTTTTTAAGATTTTTAGTAGAGATGGAGTTTTGCCACATTGGCCAGTCTGGTTTTGAACTCCTGACCTCAGATCATCCACCAACCTTGGCCTCCCAATGTGCTGGCATTACACACATGAGCCACTGCTCTTGGCTCCAAGTAGCATTTAAAGTTTTCTCTAAGCTGTGCTGGGAAATAATCCTCCAGGGGCTCTCCTGTTTCTGAATGTCTTGGGTTTTTCTGCCTTTGTTCTAGACTATCTTTTCAAGGACGTAATATAGCAAATAGACTTAAAAGATAGAGTTAGTATCTCCCTTAGTGACAAAGGGCAGGCATGTTTAAGGTCTAGTATAAAATATTCAGATTCCCTGAACTCACGCCTCTCGTCCTGTAGTGCAGATCACTGCAGGCGCAGGTGTCACCTGGCCCTCTTTTGCCCCGGCCTGCATAAACTAGAGCTCAGGAAATTGTCACAGAAAATGCTAATAGTCTGACTACTGTAATTACTGTAACAAAATCTTTTGTTTCTGAGTAAGGAGTCTTGCCTCTCTGCCAACATCCATGAAACTGTGGCAGACTAAACTTTTAGCTTGCAAGCAGGGAAAGATTATTTTTATTTAGTAGGAAGAAAACAGATTGTTTAGTAGGAAAAAATATGTTGTTGTTTCCATATGATGGAACTATTCTTATTATTTTAAAAGTCTATTTTTAGACATTTATTATTAAAAGTCTATTTATTGTTACACAGTCACCTTACTGAATTCTCTTATTGCTTCCAATAGTTTTACAGTTATTGTCTGAACATCATATTGGCTGCAACAAATAATTTTGCTTCTTTCTTTCCACTATATCTACTTCTTTTGTCTGTGTTGACCAGTACTTCCAGATATATGCTAAATAGATGTAACAATAATTTAAAACTTGTCTAGTTTCTGACTTTAATTGAATTGTTTACAGCAATTCACCATTTATCTTAACACCAGGCTTTGGCTTAAGAATTTATATAGCCACAAAAATAAGTATGGATAGGCATGACTATATGTACTTGTATTAAGAAAGAATTTTTTAAAAATCAAGAAGTAATGTTTTCCTTTTTTTTTTTTTTTTTTTGAGACAGAGTCTCACTCCGTCACCCAGGCTGGAATGTGGTGGCACCATCTAGGCTCACTGCAACCTCTGTCTTCTGGGTTCAGGTAAGTCTCCTGTCTCAGCCTCCCGAGTAGCTGGAATTACAGGTGTGCACTACCACACCAGCTAATTTTTGTATTTAGTAGACACGAGTTTTGCCATATTGGCCAGGCTGGTCTCGAACTCCTGACCTCAATTGATCTGCCTGTCTTGGCCTCCCAAAGTGCTGGCATTATAGGCATGAACCACCATGCCCAGCCAATGTTTAATGTTATCAAATGATTTTATAGCATCTCTGGATATACAATTTTTTTATGTTTTTACTTTGATCAATTAATAGACTAAGTAAATTATATAAATAGGTTTCTTAATATTTAGCTGTTCTTTCCAGGTTCAAATCTATTTTGTTCTGGTATATTATTTTTCAGTAAGTTCCTGACTTCTATTTATGAATACTTTTAATTTATTCTTCTGCATTCATGTTCATAAATTATTCCATAAATTTTGATGTTATTGTGATATATGCATTAAATGTGGTATCAATAAATAATGATTCTATGAAAAGAAATTGGAAACTTTCTTTTTTAGTGTTCTGAAATAGTTTACTGGCTTGGAAGTTTCTGTTTTTCAAACATTTGTAGTTGTTGGCTTCTAGTGGTTTTCATTAATTTATCCGATTTTAAAAATTTATTGTAAGTTCATGAGGTATATGTCTCTATGTCTCTATCTCTATCGATATTTATATCTATCTATATTTGAGACAGAATCTTACTTTGTTGCCCAGGCTATAGTGCAATGGCGTAATCTCAGCTCACTGCAACCTCTGCCTTCCGGATTTAAGTGATTCTTCTGCCTCAGCCTCCCGGAGTAGCTGGGACTTTGGTCGAGCTTTTCTATTTTTAGTAGAGATGGGGTTTCACCATGTTGGCCAGCTTGGTTTTGAACTCCTGGCTTCAGGTTATTCACCTGCCTCTGCCTCTCAAAGTGCTGGGATTACAAGCGTGAGCCATGGTGCTTGGCCCTCACTGTTTCTTAAATCATTATCTGAGTGTGTTTCTAGCCTTCTCCTGTTGCCCTTCCTTTCCCCACTGCTGGTTTTTTTTTTTTTTTTTTTTTTTTTTTAAAACAAATTTTTCCCTTAAAACAAAAACAACAGCCTTTCTAGGTTTAATCCTGTCCTGGCATCTGCTTCTGGGAAGATCTAACTAACATAATTCTTTCCTACCTGGGCTTGACATCATTAGCTTAGGTCAGCTATGATCCTGAGAGTAGACAGAGATCTCTGTTAATCTCTCTGAATCCAAGGCCTCAGGCTAGAATCAATGTGCTGGGAGAGGACAATTCACCAATTTATAGCCCTTGTGTGGGGATGTTAGAATTGAATATTGAGATAATTTCTTTTTTCTCAGAAAATTTTATTTCCTCTACTCTAAGCAGGAAGACAGGACCTCCATGGCATGCAGAGGCTGCCTGAAAATATCCTTTCATCCTGTCCTTTGGGAAAATCTTGACTCATGATGCTAGGTATCTCTGAGCAATGTTTTAAGGAGGGAAGAGCAAGCAGAGGACATCTGAAGCCCAGGAGGAGAGAATGGTCCATTGCTTCTCATAGAATGGAGTCTTGAGAACTTTCTTATCTTAGGGATTATGGAGCTGTAAGCCTCAGAGCAGGGTGGGGATGCACTGTGGGCTGTAGCATAGGCAGTGGGTCCTAAGATGGTCCTAGATTCCCATCCCCAGGTACAGCATGTAAGTATGAGAACCAGAAGACTTCAAAGTACCATGGGGGTTGAGACAATGACGATATTAACAGTAATGTTATAAACTGAATACAAAAGTTTCTTTCTTGGTCTATGTCAGCTTTCTGGATTCTTGGGGACCTTAATGGGGACAAAGGAGCCATAAGGATGCCTGAGATTGAGGCCAGTCACGGTGGCTCAATTCTGTAATCCCATCACTTTGGGAGCTGAGATGGGTGGATCATCTGAGTTCAGGAGTTTGAGACCGGCCTGGCCAACATGCTGAAACCCCATCTCTACTACAAATAAAAAAACTTAGCTGGATGCAGTGGCAGGTGCCTGTAATCCCAGCTACTTGGGAGGCTGAGGCAGGAGAATTGCTTGAATCCGGGAGGCGGAGGTTGCAGTGAGCTGAGATCGCGCCATTGCACTCTAGCCTGCGAAATAAGAGCAAGGCTCCATCTCAAAAAAAAAAAAAAAAAAAAAAAAAAAATCCCTACGATTGAATGCCCACCAGCCCAGTGAGATGGGAATTCAGAGCCAGATTTGACCTGATTTCTTTCTCATCCAGTTTTTTGAGTTATAAGCCACAAACTATCATAGCATCCGCACACCCATGCAGCAAACCTGCAAGTTGTATACTTGTATCCCAGAAATTAAATGTTTTAAAGAAAGAGAGAAAAGTTAAAACCCAGATTGTTATCTGGTGAACTTTGTTTTTTAAAAAGTTATCACCTCTCAAATGCTAAGCTAAAATCTAAGTGCTTCCAAGGATTCAGAATCATTATTAACTTTGTTAGGAGCTATAAGCAAACTGTGGCAAAGCATTTCAGTGTCTAACTTTATAGACCAATTGTGTCCCCCGAGGGGGTGCACCGTTCCTGGAAGCACTGCAATACCAAGTCGATGCGTGGAGTGGATGGAGCAAGCTCCTATTCCATCTCCTGACTCCAAAAATGCATTTAATACATTGTCCTCGGATAGAGGACGTATCAGATATTAAACTGATAAGAACAGATACTACACTTGATCTTAGCCAAAAGGCCGAGAAGCGATGCTGTCGCCTTCGCCCCCGCAGTCACCGTCCCACTCTCATCCACATTCAAGTCGCGGTGAGAGCTCCAGCCTCGCTCCTCGTCTCATTCCCTTGATCTCTTCCACACCACTATTGGTGCCATTGCACACTCGGGCCGATTTCTTATTCTCCACGTTGAAAAGGGAAATTTTACACCCGAGATTGTTCTGTGGTTCCCGGGCTTTCATTTCAAATTTGCATGCCCCGCCCTTTCCCAGGGGGCGTGACCTCCGCGGTTGACTCCGCCCCCTGGGCCACCTCCGCGTGGAGAGCCGGGGCTCCGCTGGGGGCAACTTACTTTTTTGTCTCAACCAAGCGAAAAGACGGAACCGAAAGAGATTAGGGGCTACGGCGAGGGGGTCTGTGGAAGATACCTGCCATGTGTCTACCATTGCAGTGTCATACAGAATAAGTCGTTTCACTGCACTAGTAATCCCGTGGCTCACCTATTCATCCCATTCTTCCTGGTCCTCCACGGAATCCTGACAACAGTTGATCTTATTACAATCTTTGCAGTTCTGCCTTTCTAGAATGTCATGTGGTTAGAATCATACAGCACATAGCCTTTGCATCCTGGCCTCTCTCACGTAGCAGTTTGCATTTGGGTTTTTGCCTTGTCTTTTTGTGGCTTGATGGCTCATTTCTTTTCATTACTGAATAGTATGTCGTTATATGAATGCACCACAGTTCACCCACTCAGCTATTGAAGAACACCTTGGCTGCTTCTAATTTTTGGCAATTATAAATAAAGCTGCTATAAACATTTATGTCTGGATTTTTTTTTTTTTTTAGACTGAGTTTCACTCTTGTTGCCCAGACTGGAGTGCATCTCGGCTCACCACAAACTTCGCCTCCCGGGTTCAAGCGATTCTGCTGCCTCAGCTTCTGAGTAGCTGGGATCTCAGGTGATCCACCTGCCTTGGCCTCCCAAAGTGCCTGGATTACAGGCATGAGGCACTGTGCCTGGCCAGAAAATAGAAATATATGTAATACATTTTAGAAAGAGGTTCACCAAATGAATTTAAAAATAGCTAAGTTAAAGCTATGCGTATTATGCCGTAATCCTTTTTCTCCAGTATCAGGGAAGTTCTGCACACTGCAGCAACTAAAGTAGTTTACTCTCATGTGGTAGGGAATTTGTAGATGGTAGCAACACTTCAAATGCCTTACAGCCTTCTTTAGACAGACTTCCCACCCCCAGCTATGGCCCCTACCATTTTCTCTCCCTCCCTCCCTCCCTCCCTCCCTCCCTTCCTTCCTTTTTCTTTCTTTCTTTTTAAATGGATTCCTGCTCTGTCATCCAGGCTGGAGTGCAGTGGGCAACCTCTGCCTCCGGGGCTCAAGGGATTCTCTCACCTCAGCCTCCTGAGTAGCTGGGATTACAGGTGTGTGCCACTGCACTTGGCTAATTTTTTGTATTTTTATTAGAGACAGGGTTTCACCATGTTGGCCAGGCTGGTCTTGAACTCCTGACCTCAGGTAATCCACCCACCTCGGCCTCCCAAAGTGCTAGGATTATAGGTGTGAGCCACGCACCTGCCCCATTCTCATTCTTTTCTTCTTTTCTACCTTATTCACTCTGTCCTCATTTGGCGTCACAATATTTAGTGGGTCTGGCCAGCTACGATCCTCCTATAAAGATGGAAATGCAACTGAACTGAGCCAAAGACCTCAGCAAGTAAAGGAAGGAAGCACCCAAGACATGAGCTTTGTTTCTTTTATTTCTCTACCACAACAGGATGAGCTTCATTTATGTTGTTTCATAATTTATTGTTTTTTTTTTCTTATTATTTTTTCTATTTTTTTTTTTTTTTTTTTTTTTTTTTAGACAGAGTTTTGTTCTTGTTGCCTAGGCTAGAGTGCTCACTGCAACCTCCACCTTTCGATTCTCCTGCTTCAGCCTCTCGAGTAGCTGGGACTACAGGTGCGTGCCACCATGCCTAGCTAATTTTAGTATTTTTAGTAGAGACGGGGTTTCACCATGTTGACCAGGCTGGTGTCAAACCCCTGACCTCAAATGATCTGCATGCCATGGCCTTCCAAAGTGCTGGGATTACAGGCGTGAGCCACCGTGCCTGACTCTATTGTCTTTTTGAGGCATTAAGTATACTTACTTAAAAATCGTGTTAAGATTTTTCTATTACTTACATTTTATTAGGATCTATTTTCTTGCTGCTTCTTTTCTTTTTGGAGACGGAGTTTCGCTCTTGTTACCCAGGCTGGAGTGCAATGGCGCGATCTCAGCTCACCGCAACCTCCGCCTCCTGGGTTCAAGCAATTCTCCTGCCTCAGCCTCCTGTGTAGCTGGGACTACAGGCACGCGCCACCATGCCCAGCTAATTTTTTGTAGTTTTAGTAGAGACAGGGTTTCACCATGTTGACCAGGATGGTCTCGATCTCTTGACCTCGTGATCCACCCGCCTCGGCCTCCCAAAGTGCTGGGATTACAGGCTTGAGCCACCGCACCCGGCACACCTGGCTAATTTTTACATTTTTTTCTAGGGACTGGGCCTCCCTATGTTGCCCTGGCTGGTCTCAAGCTCCTGGGCTCAGACGATCTGCCTGCCTTGGCTTCCTAAAGTGCTAAGATTACAGGTGAGAACCACCATGCCTGGCCAAGGTGAGTGCAACAGCTTATTCTTCTCCTTCTTTTTTTTTGAGGCAGGATTTCACTCTGTTACCCAGGCTGGAGTGCAGGCCGTAACTCAATGCAGCCTTGAATTTCTGGGCTGAAGTGATTCTTCTGCCTCAGCCTCCCGAGTAGCTGGGACTACAGGCATGCACCACCATGCCTGGCTACTTTAAAATACATTTTTTTAGAGATGAAGTCTTACTACGCTGCCCAGGCTGGTCTTGAATTCCTGGCCTCAAGCCATTCTTCTGCCTTGGCCTCCCAAATTGTTGGGATTACAGGCATGAGTGAGCCCCCGCACTTGGCCCAATAGCTTAGTCCTTACTGACACTTGATGACTTAAGTGTTATTATACTTATGGTGTGAAGGGAGGGAGGAATGATGAGCTAACCTAGTAGACTATGGCACAGAAACTCAGGAAAAAAAGTTTCCATGGCTCATTAGTAATATTGAGACTCGCAAAGTCAAAAGATCACAGGAGTTGTAAAGGATCATAGAGGTCATGAAAGACAACTTCTATGACATTTCTGATGGATGCTCATCTGGCAATTTAAATACTTATAGCAATGAAGAATTCATTGTTCTATAAGTTAATTCATAAACATTAGAAACAGACAATTTTTTTTAAAAAAAAAAAAAAGAAAAAAGAAAGAAAAAAAAAGAATGAAGGAGAGGAAGAAAGAGAAAGAGGAAGAGGGAGAGAGAACGGGGGTGTTGCTTTATTGCCCGGGCTAGAATGCAGTCTAAAAATGGGTATGCCTATAATTGTGCTTAATAATAGAGACATGAAAAAAAAATGAGGGAAGAAAATAACAAACAAGCAGCCAACCAATATTTCATTGAAACCTGTAAATAGATGTGTTGTGGTACTGATAAGAGTGTATATTTTGTGTATTTAAAGTGGAGAGTTCTATAAATGTTAAGTTTATTTGTTCCGGATCTGAGTTCAAATCCTGGATATCGTTGTTAATTTTCTGTCTCATTGATCTGTCTAATATTGATGTTGAAGTCTCCCACTATTATTGTGTGAGAGTCTAAGTCTCTTTATAAGTCTTATATATCTGGGTACTCCTGTATTGGGTGTGTATATATTTAGGATCTTTAGCCCTTCTTGTTGCATTGATCCTTTTATCATTATGTAATATCCTTCTTTGCTTCTTTTGATCTTTGTTGCTTTAAAGCAACTCCTGCTTTTTATTTATTTATTTATTTTTGCTCTCCATTTGGTTGGTAAATCTTTCTCCATCCCTTTGTTTTGAGTCTTTGTGTATCCTTGCATGTGAGATGGGTCTGGATGCAGCATACCGATGGGTTTTGGCTTTTTTTTACCTGTCTGTGTCTTTGGATTGGGGGATTTAGTCGATTTAAATTTAGAATTAATAATAATATATGTGAGTTTAATACTGCCATTTAATGTTAGCTGGCTGTTTTACCTGTTAGTTGATGTAAACCCTTGATTATGTTGATGCTGTTTACTTTTTGGTATTTTTTAGAAAGGCTGATACTGGTTGTTCCTTTCTATATGTAGTGGTTCTTTCAGAAGCTCTTGTAAAGCAGGCCTGGTGGTGATGAAATCTCTGAGTGCTTGCTTGTTCACAAAATATTTTATTTTTCCTTCGCTTATGAAGCTTAGTTTGGCTGGATGTAAAATTCTGGGTTGAAAGTTCTTTTCTTTAAGGATATTGAATATTGGCCCCCACTCTCTTCTAGCTTGTAGGGTTTCTGCTGAGAGATCTGCTGTGAGTCTGATAGGCTTCCCTTTATGGGTAACCTGACCTTTCTCTCTGGCTGCCCTCAGTATTTTCTCCTTCATTTCAACCCTGGTGAATCTGGCGATTATGTTCCTTGAGGTTGGTCTTCTTGAGGAATATCTTTGTGGTGTTCTCTGTATTACCTGGAGTTGAATATTGTCCTGCCTTGCTAGGTTGGGAAAGTTTTCCTGAATAATATCCTGAAGCGTATTTTCCAGCTTGGATTGATTCTCTTCATCACATTCAGGTACACCTATCAAGCGTAGATTAGGTCTTTTCACATAGTCCCATATTTTTTGGAGACTTTGCTCCTTCCTTTTTATCCTTTTTTCTCTAACCTTGTCTTCTCGTTTTATTTCATTAAGTTAGTCTTCAACTTCTGATATCTTTTCTTCTGCTTGATCGATTCGGCTGTTAAAACTTGTGCATAGTTTGCGAAGTTCTCGTGTTGTGTTTTTCAGCTCCATTAATTCACTTATATTCCTCTCTAAATTGTGTATTCTTGTTAACATTTCGTCAAACCTTTTTTTAAAGTTCTTAGTTTCTTTGCATTGGGTTAGAACAAGTTCTTTTAATTCACAGAAGTTTCTTATCACCCACCTTTTGAAGCCTGCTTCTGTTAATGGAACACACTCCTTCTCCATCAGGCCTTGTTCCATTGCTGATGAGGAGCTGTGATCCCCTGTAGAGGGAGAGGCGTTCTGATTTTGGGTATTCTGAGCCTTTTTAGGCTGTTTTCTTCCCTTAGTTATAAATTTATCCATCTGTGGTCTTTATAATTGGGTTTCTGAGTGGACGTCCAACTTGTTGATTCCCAGCACTAAAATCTGAGCAACCCACTGCGCTGGCCAAAACAGCGGCGTTAAGATTGATGGTGCTTTTCTGACTCTGCACCAAGAACCACCGCACCAAGGCCGCAGCAAAACTGCCTTGCTGGCCACAAGAGTCGCGCTGGCGACCCGTGGGACTCCTCTGCTGGGAATCTCCTGGTGCGTGAGCAACAAAAATTCGTCTGAAAGTGTGGTGTCCTCTCGTTCTCTGTGCTTTCACTGGGAGCTACAATCCCGAGCTGCTAGTGATCAGCCATCTTGGATCTCTCTCCCAGACAATTCTTTAGACTGGGCCAAAAAAGACATCTTGGAAATTTCCACCCATTGACCTGAAAACAAATCCGCTTCTACATGATGTCAAGTATGTGCCCTTGAGTTTTCATTGTTTCAGGCCAAACACTTCCAATTTCTTCAGCAGTGGTGAGTAGTGATACAGAATAGAGTCTCTGCAATTATGCTCAAGGGCAATGATTTATGTAGCCCAGGGGTGGGCAGTCTTCTTCTGTAAATGTGCAGATAGTATACAATACTTGAGGCTTTCTGGGCCATACAGCCTCTGTTGCAATCACTGAATTCTGCAATTGTTGCACAAAAGGAACCACAGACAGCATTTAAATATATAGCTGTTTTGCAATAAAGCTTTATTTATTTATTTATTTTTGGAGACGGAATCTTGCTCTGTTGCCCAGGCTGGAGTGCAGTGGCACAGTCTCAGCTTACTGCAACCTCTACCTCCTGGGTTCAAGCAATTCTCCCACCTCAACCTCCCAAGTAGCTGGGATTACAGGTGCCCGCCACCAAGCCTGGCTAAATTTTTGTATTTTAGTAGAGACATGGTTTCACCCTGTTGCCCAGGCAGATCTCGAACTCCTGACCTCATGATCTGCCTGCTTTGGCCTCCCAAAGTGCTGAGATTACAGGCATGAGCTACCGCCCAGCTGCAATACAACTTTATTTTCTTTTATTTTTATTTTTTTTGAGACGGAGTTTCACTCATGTTACCCAGGCTGGAGTGCAATGGCGCGATCTCGGCTCACCGCAACCTCCGCCTCCTGGGTTCAGGCAATTCTCCTGCCTCAGCCTCCTGAGTAGCCGGGATTACAGGCACGTGCCACCATGCCCAGCTAATTTTTTGTATTTTTAGTAGAGACGGGGTTTCACCATGTTGACCAGGATGGTCTCGATCTCTTGACCTCGTGATCCACCCGCCTCGGCCTCCCAAAGTGCTGGGATTACAGGCTTGAGCCACCGCGCCCGGCCAATACAACTTTATTTACAAAAACAGGGTAGGCTTGGATTTGGGTGGCAGTTTGACCATCTCAGATTTAGTTAGTTCTCACATGGTTTCTAGGCTTTCATCAGTTGAGAGGATTCATCTGGAGGACAACACTCTAAATGAGGGTGACTAATATGCATCTAACAGGCTTGTTGCCTCTCATAAGAAGAACAAAGATATAGAAGATGGTACACAGACGATTTAGCAGAAGAGAATGCTAGCTTTGCAACATATTAACTGTGTGCCTTTGAGCAGTTATTCATCTTGTTGTGAGCCTTGGCTTCGGCACTCTTACAGCCAAGATTCTCATACCTGTTCTGTAGAATTGCTTTGCAGATTAGGGATAAAACATGTAATGTACCTAGCTCAGTGTTGGGCACTTAGAAAGCAGCAATAAATATTAGCTGTTGTACATGATGATGTGCTGTTCAATTCTATTGGGACTGAGCTTTCTAAGTCTAACCTGCAGTAAGGAGAAGGAAAATTCCCCTCTGTTTGAAATTAGGCTATGGCAGTCAGTTTCTGCTCTATTCACTCTGCTGCTCACTCCACCCTCTGTGCCTCCACCTGTTACCCAATTAACATCCTATAATGCTGAACACCTGTGCGGAAGCCATTAGCAGGCTCCTTTCCAGCACTGTCATTGCCATTTCACTAACCCTGAACCCCCAGCCCACTGCTGGGTCTTGCTGGTGTTTGCCTGCAGGAAGACTTTCGGGTTTGCTGAGCTTGCCCTGGGACAAGAAATTAATGTGGTAATTAATGCAAATGTCTTTGCAGAAACTTCTCTCCTGGGCCCTAATCAAAAGGGATGGATCTTCACATTTCTTCAACTTTGAAGATATAACTGTTAGTGTGTTGGGGGGTGTTGGGGGAGGTGAGTGCATTGAGCAAGAAAGAGAAACAAGGAGGAGAGCCAGAGAAAAGCCAAATGAGAGGGCAGAGGGAGAAAACCAGCTTTCTTCTCTGTACCAGGTGGTGAGAGGGAAAGTCAGCCACAGCAGTTTTTGAAATCTCAACTCTTACGTTCTTAAGCTCAAGTTGAGGGAAGTGTGGAGACCTGGTAATCTCATGATTCTTCCCATAAAATGGACGAAGAAGCGACTTTCTAAGTGGCTCCCATGCACCTTGCATGATGCTAAATGCTCTGCAATTGTTATTTTTTATTTTTATTTATTTATTTTGAGATGGAGTTGCCCAGGCTGGAGTGTGATGTCACGATCTCAGCTCACTGCAACCTCCACCTCCCAGGTTCAAGCAATTCTTCTGCCTTAGCCTCCTGAGTAGCTGGGATTACAGGCATGCGCCACTGCGCCTGGCTAAGTTTTGGTATTTTTAGTAGAGATGGGATTTCACCATGTTGGCCATGTTGGTTTTGAACTCCTGACATCAGGGGATCCACCTGCCTCGGCCTCCCAAAGTGCTGGGATTACAGGCGTGAGCCACCATGCCCGGCCTCTTATTTTTATTTTTGAGACAATGTTTTGCCCTTGTTGCCCAGGCTGGAGTGCAGTGGTGCAATCTCGGCTCACTGCAACTTCTGCCTCCTGGGTTCAAGCAATTCTCCTGCCTCAGCCTCCTGAGTATATGGGACTACAGGTGCCCATCACTGTACCTGGCCAATTTTTGTATTTTTAGTGGAGTTGGGGTTATACCATGTGGGTCAGGCTGGTCTTGAACTCCTGACCTCAAGTGATCCACCCACCTCGGCCTCCCAAAGTGTGGGATTATAGGCGTGAACCACCGTGCCCAGTCTCTGCGGTTGTTATAATTGCTTTTGTTGACCCATATATGTGAACACTTAGTGTCCAGGATGCCAGCCATGGGCTTGCTGTAACTACCCCACTTGCCAGCATGAACAGGAAGTTGTGCTTATCAAATCATTGCCTTTGGAACCACAAGAATGCAGGAAGTTCAGAGAAGTTCTTCTCAGCCATAATGTGTACCTGAACCACCTGGTGCCTTTGTTAAAATGCAGATTCTGATTCAGTGCATCTGAGGGAGTGGAGATTCTGCATTTTACTTATTTATGTTTTTATTTATTTGAGACAGAGTCTTGCACTGTTACTCAGGCTTGAGTGCAGTGGTGCTATCATAGCTCACTGCAGCCTTGAACTCCTGGGCTCAAGCGATCCTCCTGCCTCAGCCTCCTGAGTAACTAGGACTGCAGGTGCACACCGCCGTGCTAGACTAATTTTTATTTTCATTGTTTTATAGAGACAGGGGACTCAGTATGTTGCCCAGGCTGGTCTTAAACTCCTGGCCTCAGGTGATCCTCCTGCTTTGGCCTCCCAAAGTACTGGAATTATAGGGATGAGCCACTGCAGTTGGCTTTGATTCTGCATGTTAACAAGCTCGCAGGTGACAGTTACGCTGCTGTATCACAGTTGGGTAGTAAGACTGTAGGCCAATGCCATTTTCAGTCAGTCTCAAACACTACTGCTTCCAACATGATGCTGTCTTCTTTTATTGATAGGGATGTTTAGTTGTTTCATAAAGTGTTAGAGGTTCACAAAGGTCAGCGTCTGTGGGTCCAGGGCTCATTTGTGCATTGAGCCTGCTTGCCCAATCCAGATTCTGACTCTGAGCCTTCCAATATAGTCTATAGACATCAACTTTGACCGTGAACCAGTATTGATCCTTGTTTCATATTAGTAAGACCGTTTCTTTTTTAATATTAATTAATTATCTCAGATGGAGTCTCACTTTGTCTCCCAGGCTGGAGTGCATTGGTGAGATCTTGGCTTACTGCAGCCTCTGCCTCCCAGATTCAAGTGATTCTCCTGTCTCAGCTCCCTAAGTGGCTGGGGTTACAGGAGCATGCCACCACACCAAGCTAATTTTTGTATTTTCTTGGTAGAGTCGGTGTTTCACCATGTTGGCCAGGCTACCTCAAGCAATCTGCCCACCTTGGCCTCCCAAAGCTCTGGGATTACAGGAGTGAGCCACACTGGGCCAAGTAAGCCTATTTCATAACTGACAAATCCCAGACCCCAAATCAAGTGGTAAACTCCAAATCAGTTTCAACTGTAGATGCAAATCAGTTTCGACTGTAAGTTTATTGCTTTGAACTAAAAATGAACAAGAGATGAAGCTGGAAGACAGAGTTGAATCAGCAGAGGTGCTGATATTTACTAGTAAAATATTTAATCCCTCGGGCCTCAGTTTTATCATCTGTAAGATAGGGCAGTATGCCATACCACCTATCTTGAAGTGAGAGGGGAGACCCCTCCCCTCCTTCTGCTTCCTGACCTCCACCTCTCCCTTTCCTCCAGATGGAAAAGAGGGTGAAAAAGAGAAAAAAAAAATACCAAAGAGCTGGGAAGATGACTCCCTTTTTGGTTCCCAGCATCTCTGCTGTCTGTAACCCTTGAAAGAGTTGCAAATGACTGTTATCCCTATCGGCTAGAGCCAGGCACTGGGTCACGCCCGTATGTCTGCATGGCCCAGGCTCCCTCCTGGAAACACCTCTGCCAACTAATAGTTTACTGCCTTTGTCTTGTCTCTGTAAGTCCCCTCCCCTGCCTGTTCCCGCTAGCGCTGCATATGAGTTAGCAAATCAATGAAGCCAAAAGATTATAAGGTCTGATGTCCAGCAAATGGACAATGACATAGTTTCGCCTCAGTTTCCCCTTTAGTGTTGTAAGCCTATAAAAGGGGAGAGAAGCTGCTTCTTGAAGAGCTTGGTGGATGAGGCTGTAACCCCTTGCAGTTCCCAGCTGAATAAAAAGCCACTTCCTTTGAGAGGCTGTTCCTGTTTCAGAAGAATTGATGGATAAGGACCCCAAATCCATAAATAAAGATAATACATGGGCCTGGTGGGGTAGCTCGGGCCTGTAATCCCAGCACTTTGGGAGGCCAAGGCGGGCAGATTACCTGAGGTCAGGAGTTTAAAGCCTGGCCAACATGGCGAAACCATAAAAAAATACAAAAATTAGCCAGGCATTGTGGCATGTGCCTGTAATCCTAGCTATGTGGGAAACTGAGGCAGGAGAATCACATGAACCTGGGAAGCAGAGGTTGCAGTGAGCCAAGATTGCACCACTGGACTCCAGCCTGGGTGACAGAGGGAGACTCTGTCTCAAAAAAAAAAAGAGAATACATGGAAAAATGCTCTATAAAGTAGCATCATTTTGAGACAAAAGACTTAAGTGTTTTCTCTCTCCTGAATAAAACCAAAGAACAAGAAATGTGCATATTGGTTGGTTGGAAGCCAAGGATGAATTGCAGAATCTGGTGTCTGGTAAAGGTCTAAAAGATTTATGTCAATAGAGACTGTGCTTTCTTGTCTAACTATCAGGGACTATAGTTTCACAACTAAAACATGTTTATGGGGATGACTAAACAGTTAAAATGTGAAATGTCTTAGAAAATCTTAACTTTTGGTTTCTCTGTACTTACGCTGCCTCTCTGCTCACAAACAGATTTCTCTGTCATCAAAGGAGGCATATAATTCCCACAACTTCAAGTTCACTCCAAGAAGCTTATTCAGTTAAGGTTATGGAACTTCAGGGAGCTGCAAATTTCCACCTATGCTTGGCTCTGCGGCTTGTTGCACTGCTGTTCTGTGAATCAGATAATGAAATCCATGGATCTGAGAGCTGGATTTCAGGGGCCTTTCAAGATGGTTCAGCCCAAGGTCCTTTTTTTCCCAGATGGAACAGTGTGGCTGTCTGAGACCACCCTGCTTTTCAGTAGAGAGCCAGGACAGGGACTCATGGCTTGGGATCGCTGACCCAGTGCCGTCCTCTACATCAGGTTGTTAGTCACTGTTTAGGAACTTGAGATAACTTAGCACAGGCTTTTTTCCCTCTGGGTAGCTGACTGTGCTTGAAACCAAATGACCTTGCATACCCTTGTGGCTGTTCTCAAGGACCACCCAATCACTCAGCTAATACGTCACCTTTCAGCGAAAAGCTTGTGGTATCATCATCAGGAAACCCTGTCAGACACTCCAGGGACCCTGGTAGAGGTGGAGGAGGTTAATGTAAGCATGGACAGGTGCTGTCTGGAAGTCATTATCATTTTCTTGTTTATGGGCCGTATTAGAGCCAAATGAAATTATGGCTGTAAAATTAGTGGTAGTAATGATTTTTTAGTATGATCCTAAGAATGGTAGTAGAATTCGATGTCAACTTCCCTCCCTCCCTCCTTCCCTCCCTCCCTCCCTCCTTCCCTCCTTCTCTCTCCCTCCCTCCCTCCTTCCTTCCTTCCTTCCTTCCTTCCTTCCTTCCTTCCTTCCTTCCTTCTCTCTCTTTTTTGAGACCAGGTCTTGCTCTGTCAGCCAGGCTGGAGTGCAGTGGCACAATCATAGCTCACTGCAGCCTTGACCTCCTGCCTCAGTCTCCTGAGAACCTAGGACTAAAGAATATGCCACCATGCCCAGCTAATTTTTAATTTTTTTTTTTTTAATAGAGATGGCATCTCATTATGTTGCCCAGGCTGGTCTCAAACTCCTCCCACCTTGGCCCCTCAAAGTGCTGCGATTATAGGTATGAGCCACCATGCTTGGCCCTAACCATTTTCATAGGTCATCTGAACTCTCCTTGATTTGGGTCCACCATAAATTGACTGAATGACCCCAGGACAAGGCTTCCGCCTTCCTGGGCTCCAGCTTGATCATTTTTAGAGTATAGATTCCACTTCTGCTTTCCAAAAGAGGAGCTGTTAGAGAGAATGATAGTTTTGACTGAGGTCAACATTTCCTGTATGTATAATAAATTGGCTTTAAGATTGTACTTGGCAGGCTAATATAATCATTAAGGTCTTTTTTTTTCTTTTCTTTTCTTTTTTTTTTTTTTGCTGAGCAGCTCAGGGCTCTTTCTAGCTTTGACTCCAAAAAAGCTTTTTCCTGCTTGTTTTTATATTCTCTCAGGATGACAGTCTGAATTAGAGACTAGCAAAAGGGACAAGGGCTGTGTTCTGGAGGGATCGGCCTGGCTGTGAATCTTAAAAATGGACTCCATTGACCTCAGGTGCCCAGGTCTGCCATTCAGAGGCCATGTCTAATGTGGGTGTGCATGTGAGAAGCAGAACTGTGTAGTAGCCCCCAAATTTGGTGCACATTAGAATCACTCTGGGAGCTTTTAGAATTGCTGATGTCCAGGCTGCACCGCTTCCTGCGAGACCAGAATGTCTGGGTTGGGAGTCAGGATGAGGGATTCCTAAAGATCCAAGTGATTTCAGTGTGCAGCAAGTTTGTGATTCATTGAGCTGGAAGACAGGCCCCTTGTTCATAAGTGAAGCAGAACGGTATCTTCAGCCTGTCTTTTACTTCCCCTTTGATTGATTTTATTGAAGATGATGATGAAGAAGAAGAAAAAAAGAGCTACAAAAAGTGCAAGTCGGAGCAAGCAGAATCAGGAAGGTGGTTAGGGTTAGGGAAGGTATAAAAGAGGGGGCAATGGGGGGAAACCTAGCAGGGAAACCTAGGGAGGGAAAAAAGGAAGGGGAGCACTTCACTGGGGTTTATTGCAAGAGGGTGCTTTTGCCTTCTCAGCTAAAGGACATGTGGTGCCATAGGAGCTGGTGAGAGCGATTAGGAGGGGACAGCATCCCTGAGAAATATGGTAGGATGTGGGTGTGGAGAGGTAAAAATATCCACTGCTGCACTGTGGGCATCTCCTGGGGGATATTTCTGCGTTGGAGGACTCATTCTTTGTAATTAAGAGAAGGGAAGCCTTCTGCCACATTGCATAAGTTCCCCAAGTGAAATTTACATACCAGGTACCATATATCAATTTGTTATTAGACAAGTGAAAGTGTAAGCAGTCAGTGTGCTTAACTATGCCCATCCCTAGGCACTTGTGTGGTGCAAACCTAGAGAGATAATTGCTTCTTTCTACTTGAAGGCTTATACAACTTGAACTTGAAGCTCTTCTGTTGAGAGGCTTAGAGAGAAAGCTGTTAGGTGCTCTGGGGAGATTATCTGAGGTCACACTGGTTTTCCTCATGAAAGGTTCAGTGTCAATACAAATGGGAGGCTGTGAAGCTAAGCAGGCAACCCTCACGTCTGGGTTGGTTTTTCCCCTGTGACTCGCGGATACTCTGTGCCTCTACTGGTACAGCGCTTCCCAAACGCCATTGTGGCTGTTCCCTTCTCTTTGTCCTCCCTGGACTGTAAGCCCCGTGAGAGTGGCTGTTGCTGTTCTTGTTCATTCCCCATGGACTCTCTAGCACCTATCATGCTGTAGGTGCTGACTCCACATTTGCTGAATGAATGAATACTGGTTTTCCAGCTGCCCTGTAAATAAACTTGGCTGGGTTATTAACCTTCTCTGTGCTCCAGCTATTTTATTTTTTTCTATTTTTCTTTTTTTTTTTTTGAGATGGAGCCTTGCTTTGTCGCCCAAGCTGGGGTGCAGTGGTATGATCTCGACTCACTGCAACTTTCACCTCCTGGGGGTTCATGCAATTCTCCTGCCTCAGTAGCTGGGATTACAGGAATGCACCACCGTGCTTGGCTTATTATTATTATTATTTTGGTATTTTTAGTAGAGAGAGAGTTTCACCATGTTGGCCAGGCTGGTCTTGAACTCCTGACCTCAAGTGATCCGCCCACGTCATCCTCCCAGAGAGGTGGGATTACAGACGTCAGCCACCACACCCAGCTTCTTTTTTTCTTTTTTTGTTTTGAGATGGAGTCACGCTCTGTTGCCCAGGCCAGAGTGTAGTGAAGCGATCTTGGCTCACTGCAACCTCCACCTCCCAGGTTCGAGCAATTCTATGCCTCAGTCTCCTAAGTTGCTGGGATTATAGGCACCTACTGCCACCACACCCAGCTAATTTTTGTATTTTTAGTAGAGACGGGGTTTCACCATCTTGGTCAGGCTGTTCTTGAACTCCTGCTAACACTGTTTATGTTTTTATGGGTTAATGTATTGTTCCTTCAAGAGAAAGAAAAATGTGATTGGGCATGGTGGCTTATTACTTTGGGAGGCCGAGGCGGGTAGCTCACCTGAGGTCAGGAGTTCAAGACCAGCCTGGCCAACATGGAGAAACTCTGTCTCTGCTAAAAATACAAAAATTAGCTGGATGTGGTGGTGCATGCCTGTAATCCCAGCTACTCGGGAGGCTAAGGCAGGAGAATTGCTTGAACCCTGGAGGCGGAGGTTGCGGTAAGCCGAGATGGCGCCACTGCACTCCAGCTTGGGTGACAGAGCAAGACTTCATCTCAAAAAAAAAAAAAAAAAGGGAAAAAATGGAAAAATTTTGTCTGTAATTGCAGGATGTGTTAGTTTGAACTGTGGATAGCATCATATATGACTTACACTCAAGGTGGGCAGATGGGCCCACTGCCACTTTCATTTTGGAGCTCACTCTGGCAACAGCACGTGGAGCTGCCAGTAAAGTGTAACCTCACTTTCTCAGGCTCATTATCTTGTTCAGAAGCTCAATTTCCTGATCGCTTCTAGGCTTGGATTTCACTTCATGTTTTCTATCAGGAAACTAACATAGCTCAGCAGAGACATCTTTGGGGCTCATCTTTCCATCACAGCTGTTGGAATGAGGACAGTTTCTTTCCCTAAGCCTTGAATTTGATGCCAGAAGATCTGAATTTTAGCTATGGCTTTGCATAATGATTTCCCCCAATGGGACCCTATTTTTTTCCTCTGTAAAAGAAGTTTGGACTAGAATGATTGGTTTAAAATATGTGTTCCAGAAGACTAAGGAATTCTCTAGAAGATACGAAGGGCTCTGTGGAAAAGAAAGTGGAAGCTAGTACGCTCTCCTCTTAATTTCTTTGGGCAAAGCTATTCCTGTTTTATCTGCTTTACATATTATATAGTGTATGCTCTCTCTCTCTCTCTCTCTTGCTCGCTCTCTCCCCCTTTTTCTTTCCCTCCCTCCCTTCCTCCCTTCTTCATTCCTTTCCTCCCTCCCTCCCTTTGTTAAATATTATAAGCTTTATAGCTAAATAAAATTTGAAAAATACTAGACTGGGAGAACTTTTGCAGTTCTAATATTCTGTGGTTCTGATTGCCATTATGTTAGTATTGAGCAATATTAATACTTAGAATATATCCGATAATAAAGAACCCTGATAAGTCATCAAAGCAGAAAGCTTTTATGCCTTCCTTCAGACCCTGCTTGCTACTGAGTTCCTCTAGAAAAAAGGATATCCATCACTAGATACTTACATTATACACGTTCTGTTGTTCTTCTAGGTACTTTTTGTGTCCCTATATGTTACTGTTTCCCCTCCAATGTTTTTTAAAATAAATAACCAGCTTCACCTATAATAATGTAGAGGAACTAGGTTTTTTAAAAAAATGAATTTATTGGTCACCTCATAAATCTTGGAAGAGCAAAGGGTAAGACAAGACCCCTAGACAAAAGAGTAATAAGTACCTCTGTTTCTGCCTCTTTCTTATGTGGGCTTGTGTTAGGGTCTCCCAGAACATGACACCTCTTTTGTTTAGTCCAAATCATAATTTGATTATTTTACTCTTAATGAGTTGAAAATGTCAGGACATCAAAATGTAGTGTCAAGAAATACTTCTATATTATATACATGGTTTCTGCCTTCTTTCTAAAGTCAAATGTCTTTGATCAACCATGTGATTCAGGACTCCAGAATAAATTCAATTTACTTGATCTTTGAAAGCAGATGACAGAGGGGATGGCTGCCAAACCAGGTGTCTGTCCACCTTAAGGTATTCTTTTTTTTTTTTTTGAGATGGAGTCTCCTTCTGTCCCCCAGGCTGGAGCTGGAGTGTAGTGATGTGAGCTCTGCTCATTGCAACCCTCACCTCGTGGGCTTAAGAGATTCTCCTACTTTAGCTTCCCAAGTAGTTGGGATTGCAGGTGCCCACCACCACGCCTGGCTAATTTTTGCATTTTTAGTAGAGGTGGGGTTTCACCATGTTGGTCAGGCTGGTCTTGAATTCCTGGCCTCAAGTGATCCGCCCTCCTTGGCCTCCCCAAATGCTGGGATTAAAAGCCTGAGTCGCCACGCCCAGCCACCTTAAAGTATTCTGACCCCTTTTATTGTCTTTCTCAGTGCAGAAGTTGCAGGATAATTTTATTATTTAAATATAAATCTCTTACATAATTTGGAGGAAATTTAATAGGGATATCCCATCACAACTTGCTTTTGAAAAATCTCATTTGGACACTGAGAGACTTTCTGTATATATTCTTTAATAAAATACCCAGAAAACAAATAAATATCATTTCTGGACAAAGATAGGCTTTTCACAGGAAATTTAAAAACATAATATAATGTGTTCTTTCCTTTGTAGTAAATATACAACTTCTCTTTTGGAAAATCACACACAGCTTCTTCCAGTACTCTCCTTAAGAACAACAGACAATTGGCCGGGCTCAGTGGCTCACACCTGTAATCCTAGGACTTTGGGAGGCCGAGGCAGGTGGATCACGAGCTCAGAAGATCGAGACAATTCTGGCTAAGATGGTGAAACCCCCTCTCTACTAAAAATACAAAAAATTAGCCGGGCTTGATGACACGTGCCTGTAGTCCCAGCTATTCGGGGGGCTGAGGCAGGAGAATCACTTGAACCCAGGAGGCAGAGGTTGCAGTGAGCCGAGGTCACGCCACTGCACTCCAGCCTGGGCGACAGAGTGAGACTCTGTCTCAAAAAAAAAAAAAAAAAGAGGAACAAGAGACAATTGTCCGAGTCTGTTCAGCTTGTCCGATTCTCATGAGGATGAAGAACTGTTACCTGGTGGTATCAGTTGGTTTTTAAGGCTTCCCTCTTCCATGGAGATAGGTGGAGCCATTAGGGAGAGTACTGGGGGTTAATTAAAATCTTTGAAAACTATGTGATTCAGGCTGAATTGGAAATCTTACCTAATTTCCACAGAATGTCATACCAACACAATATCATAATTCTTCTGACTAGTTTTGGTCTTTTAACTCACCCCAGAGTCCCCAAAGAACCATAGCAACCAAAACTTTCGTAAGGGATCTTAATAGCCAGGATGATGGGTGTCTTAGTCTGTTTGGGTTGCTATAGCAAATTCCCCTAACTGTGTAGCTTACAAACCACAGAAATTTATTCTTCACAGTTCCAGAGGCTGAGAAGTCCAAGATCAAGGCATTGGCAGATTCAGTGCTGGGTGAAGACCTGTTTCCTGATTCAAAGATGGCACCTTCTCACTGTAACCTCACATAAGAGAAAGGGGAAAACAGCTCTTTTACAAGGGTACTAATCGCATTCATGAGGGCACACTCCTCATGACTTCATCACCTCCCAAAGGCCCTGCCTTCTGATACCATCATCTTGAGGGTCTGGATTTCAACATAGGAATTTGCAGGATGATGGGGGATACAAACATTCAGACCACAGCAGTGCATAATATCTGTCAATCTTCCAATCAAAACCTGTCTATAAGGTTCTTTAGGACCTGACTTAGGGTCTCTAATAAGTTCTTATGCCAGTAGAGTCTTTTCAGTTAAAAAGTAAAATGATCACATGGCAAAGTGTTGAAGACTAGATTGAACTGAATTTATGAAACAGTTAAAATATATTCAACAAACTGGAAATAAAGTATTATAAGTACAGTTTGCCTGTGTCGTAGTGACCAAAGATGGCTCTGTGGTAGAGTGGAAATGCTTGGGCTTTGGAGATGTACAGGTTTTAGTCAGAATCCTGCATTTGCCAGTTACTACCGATGTGGGTTTGGGAAAATTTATAAACCTTTTTGAATGTTGTACTTTTTATTTGCATATTGGTGAAAAATAATATTTATGTGCAAAGTTACTGTGAGAATAAAGCATGCAATTCTCATTCTGGCCATAGGGTGTGCTCAATAACAATTACTAGATGGCTGGAAGAGGTGGCTCATGCCTGTAATCCCAGCATTTTGGGAGGCTGAGGTGGGCGGATGACCTGAGGTTGGGAATTTGAGACCAGCCTGACCAACATGGAGAAGCCCCATCTCTACTAAAAATACAGAATTAGCCGGGTATGGTGGTGCATGCCTGTAATCCCAGCTACTCAGGAGGCTGAGGCAGGAGAATTGCTTGAATTCAGGAGGTGGAGGTTGCGGGGAGCCGAGGTTGTGCCATGGCACTCTAGCCTGGGCAGCAAGAGCGAAACTCCATCTCAAAAAAGCAAAAAACAGTTACTAGACACTAGACACAGCAATAGCAATGAACTGATTCTGGTCTGTACCTGCTTGTCATTTATTCATAGGAATACTTATTTCATTCATGAAACTCTTATCAGGAATGACTGGGAAATACCTGTTTTGATTGTAGTTAAGGCCTTCCGCTCCCACATCCCCCTTTGTGGACATTCTCTGATTATCTTCTGTGTGCTCCAACAGTACCCATTTTCCTCTTATCATCACTTCTGACATACTAATTGCAAAGGGTTCTTGGTTTTTCATTCTGAAACTGCTTCAAGTTCAAGTTCACCCCCTGGATTTGCATTTCCCTAGCAGTTTCTGTTCTGATTGCATACTCTGCTTAGATGCAAATAGGTTTGTTCCAGCTTCATGTTAATATCCTCTGAGGTTGTGAAGTGAGATTTTCAGAATGTTTGAATTTTGGCAGAGAAAGAACAACTTCCCAGCTGAGTAATTCCTGAGAGATTTTCATCCTACGTTGAGAAACCCTTTACCCCATGATTGCTTCTTATGTTTCGCTCTCAAATATCTATTCCTCCGCCACAGCTGTGCTTGGACATTTTAATTTCTGCCTTCTTACTGTTTTGTGGTTTAACTATTTCATGAATACCTACATCTAAATGTCCATGAACCTTGAATTGTCCTTCTGGGAGAAAGGGTGGATTTCTCCTGCTCCTTCCATTACCTTCTACTGCAGACCAAATTATTTGCCTACTCAATATCCATTTACCCCTTTTTATATGCTAATAAATCCCATTTTTGTTCACTGCAGAAATGCATCCATTCCCAGATGAGATACTCACTTTTGCAAACTCAAGATGCTGAGAAGTACAATAAGACAGGAAGACAAACGGAAGTCACCTAGGTAAAGTAGTTTATGAATACTGTTATACGAGAACTGTATGGGGAAAATGTTCTGGGCATGGATGGTATTTCAGAAAGACCCACGAGTCAGACAGCCAGGGGTGGGAGATGTAAGTGCAGAAAGAGACCATGTTAACCTGGCTGAAGCAGGGAACCTGGATCACGGAAGAATGAAGACCACATTTGGGCTGTCAGGAGGGCTGGAAAGCCCAGCACCATCAATATCTGGGCAAACGGGTGTCTTTAGGAATTTGCGCAGTTGTTCACATTCTGAGAGAAAGCTCAATCTGAAAGTGGGGATCTGACCTCCCCAAGCATTTCATTAGGCTCCCAGACCAGCAGATTACCCAAATACCTGTCCTGTTTCACATGAACCCTTTAAAACATTTAATTACTTTTTATTTTTAGCAAAGTAATATATATTCATAGCTTAAAAAAATCAAGATTCTAAAAAAGCTTAGGTCAAAAAGCCTAGTCCCCACACGAAAAAGAAAACAAAAGACCAACTCCCATTTCTTTCTTTTTTTTTATTTTTACTTATTTTTTTATTTTTATTTTTATTTATTTATTTTTATTGTACTTTAGGTTCTGGGATACATGTGCAGATCATGCAGGATTGTTGCATAGGTACACACACGGCAATGTTGTTTGTTGCCTCCATCCCCCTGTCACCCACATCTGGCATTTCTCCCCATGTTATCCCTCCCCAACCTCTCCACCCCCCAACTGCCCCTCCCTTGGTGTTCCCCAACAGACCCTAGTGTGTGATGCTCCCCTCCCTGTGTCCATGTGTTCTCATTGTTCAACTTCCACCTATGAGTGAGAACATGTAGTGTTTGATTTTCTGTTCTTGTGTCAGTTTGCTGAGAATGATGGTTTCCAGATTCATCCATGTCCCTATAAAGGACACAAACTCATCATTTTTTATGGCTGCATAGTATTTTGTGGTGTATATGTGCCACGTTTTCCTTGTCCAGTCTATCATCGATGGGCATTTGGGTTGATTCCAGGTCTTTGCTATTGTGAACAGTGCCGCTATGAACATACGTGTGCATGTGTCTTTATAATAGAATGATTTATAATCCTTTGGATATATACCCAGTAATGGGATTGCTGGGTCAAATGGAGTTTCTATTTCTAGGTCCTTGAGGAATTGCCATACTGTCTTCCACAGTGGTTGAACTAATTTACACTGCCACCAACAGTGTAAAAGTGTTCCTGTTTCTCCACATCCTCTCCAGCATCTGTTTTCTCCAGATTTTTTAATGATTGCCATTCTAACTGGTGTGAGGTGGTATCTCAATGTGGTTTTGATTTGTATTTCTCTAATAATCAGTGATGATGAGCATTTTTCATATATTTGTTGGCTTCGTATATGTCTTTTTTTGAAAAATGTCTGTTCATATCCTTCACCCACTTTTGGTTAGGCTTGTTTGTTTTTTTCTTGTAAATCTGTTTTAGTTATTCCCCCCACTGAGCTGGACTGTCCTGGGTCCAGCTGCACTTGCTGCGAAACTCTCAATCTAGAGCGTTTCAGATTGCTTGTTTTGTGGGGGTGGTACCCGCCAAGCCAGATCACCTGGCTCCCTGTCTCTGCCCCTTCCCTTTCAGTTGAATGGGCAGCTCTGTCTCCCAGGTGTTTCAGGCACCAGTTGAAATGGCCACCCAGGTTTGTGTGAGTTCCTGTGTACTAACCTGGCACTGGCTGAAACTGCCGTCCTGAAAACTCTTGGTACTTTTCAGCCCAGGAATCTCCTGTCTGTGGGCAGTGAAAATTTGTTTGGAAATGTGGCGGGCACTCTGCATTGTTCTTGCTGGGAACTGCACTCTGGAGCTCTTCCTATTCGGGCATCTTGGATCCTCCCCAACTCCCATTTCTTTCCTTCCTTCCCCAAGAGTCCTGTCTACTCCAGGGAAGAAGCTCATTGAACTCTTTCAACTGCTTTTCTATTATTTACGTCCATATTTCTAAGTATTATGCAAATACATCTATTTCTTATGCAAATACATCTATTTCTTTTCTTTTTTTTTTTTTTGAGACAGAGTCTTACTCTCTTGCTCGGGCTGTAGTGCAGTGGCATGATCTTGGCTTACTGCAACCTCTGCCTCCAGGCTGAAGTGATTCTTGTGCCTCAATCTCCCAAGCAGCTGGGAGGCGTGTGCCACCATAGCCAGCTAAGGCTAATTTTTGTATTTTTAGTAGAGAGAGGCTTTCGCCATGTTGACTAGGCTTGTCTCAAACTCCTGGCCTCAAGTGATCCACCCGCCCCAGCTTCCCACAGTGCTGGAATTACAGGCATGAGCCACTGCACCAGCTGTCTGTTTCTTGATTTACCACTTTTACATAGAATCCATTGACTTCCATAAATATTTGATGAAGTCCTCTGTTTAAAAACAAAAAACAACTTTGACCAGGTACGGTGGCTCATACCAGTAATCCCAGCGCTTTGGGAGGTCGAGGAGGGCAGACCACGAAGTCAAGAAATCGAGATCATCCTGGCCAACATGGTGAAGCCCCATTTCTACTAAAAATACAAAAATTAGCTGGGTGTGGTGGTAGTGGCGCTTCCTGTAGTCCCAGCTACTCGGGAGGCTGAGGCTGGAGAATTGCTTGAACCCGGGAGTGGAGGTTTCAGTGAGCCAAGATTGTGTCACTGTATTCCAACCTGGTGACACAGTCAGGCTCTGTCTCAAAACCAACCAGCCAACCAACCAACCAACAAACAAACAACAAACAAAAACCTTTGACTCCTTCAATGGTAGTTGATCTGTTCAATGACCCATTTCTTATGAAGCTAATTTAGGTAATTAATCTTTTCACAGGAAGTCAACCATTTAATACAGTCTTCCAAAATTGTATGCATAGTCTCGAGCAAAGTACTGTTGGTTTCCTTTTGTTTTTTCTTTTAATTATCACTCATCTTTGAATGGGATAAAGTATTCTGATACCAACTATATGAAAGATGAAGTGTGCTCTCTTTTAGGCAGGTTTTCCTTAGAACCCCATGTTGTATTTGAGTGGGTTCTTTCAATGTTGTTTCCCTGGTCAACAGATTAGCCGCTGCAAGCCTGCTTACCGAGTCTCTCCCCTCTATTTTACATAAGCATTTTCAGGTTTTCTTTTCTTTTTCTTTTTTCTGAGACAGTGTTTTGTTGTTGTCGCTCAGTCTGGAGTGCAATGGTGTGATCTCAGATCATTGCAACCTCTGTCTCCCAGGTTCAAGCGATTCTCCTGCCTCAGTCTCCCAAGCAGCTGGGATTATAAGCATGCACCACTGTGCCCAGCTAATTTTTTGTATTGTTACTAGAGACGGGTTTCACCATGTTGGCCAGGCTGGTCTCAAACTTCTGACCTCAAGTGATCCACCCGTCTTGGCCTCCCAAAGTGCTGGGATTACTGGTGTGAGCCATCGCAGCCAGCCTAAACTGCTAGCTTTCTGATCAGTGACTGAGGAAGGCCCATGAAAACCAGAAAGGTCTGGAGAGATCATGGAAAGAGAAAACTTTGGAAGATGACTTCATGAAGTTATTTAGGAGGTCCTGGGTTCATCGCCTAGGTGTTCATGCATATTTTTGATCCTAATCAGTATACCAAAGACTTTGATAATTGAACTAAAAGGTAACCCGTTAGCCAGGTCTTAGTCACAAAGCAACACACATATGGGACAAATCCAGATTATACTAAAGATTTTGAAAACAGAAATGACGTAGGAACCATAGCCCACAAAGAGCAGATTGGACCCTGTGACCTGAACCCAACTGATCTGATTGCCTACAAACACAAAAATGTCAACTTTCTCCACTTGATTTAAGCAAGACTCAGAGCCTTATAAAATAATATCCAAAATGTCCAGGATATAATTCAAAAGCACCTGCTGTATTAAGAACCAGGAAAATCTCAACTAACAAGGAAAGACAAACAACAGATGTCGATGCCAAGATGCTGAGAACACAGATGTTGGCATTATCTGACAAAGACTTTAAAGCAGTTTTTACAAAATTGCCTTGACAGCAATCATGAACACCCTTGAAATGAGCAAGAAAATAAAAACCTGCTGCAAAGAAATAGAAGTCATAAAGAGGTGCCAAATAGAAATTTTAGAACGGAAAAATATAACAAGTGAATTTAAAAAACACTGGATACATTCAGTAACAGAATGGAGATGATAAAAGTCAATAAACATGAGGATAGATCAATAAAAATGATACAATATGAACAACATAGAGAAAAACATAAAAGAACAAAGCTTCTAACATTCATGTCATTGGTATCTT
Source organism: Sapajus apella (assembly GCF_009761245.1). Classification (NCBI taxonomy): domain Eukaryota; kingdom Metazoa; phylum Chordata; class Mammalia; order Primates; family Cebidae; genus Sapajus; species Sapajus apella. Next base: position 12,722,251 of record NW_022436956.1, read on the forward strand.
ACAAGGACAGAGAAAAAAGTGTAGCTTTCAAAAAATGTTTGATGTGTTAATGGCTGGAAACTTCCCAAATTTGGTGAAAGATATAAATATACAGATTCAAGAAACTCAGTGAGCCTCAAACAGGATAAACCCAAAGAACTGCACATCTAGACACACCATGATCAAACTCCTGAAAACTAAAGACAAGAAAAAAATAATTGGCTGAGTGTGGTGGCTCATGCCTGTAATCCCAGCACTTTGGGAGAACAAGTTGGGCAGATCACTTGAGGTCAGGAGTTCGAGACCAGCCTGGCCAACATGGTGAAACCCCGTCTCTCCTAAAAATACAAAAATTAGCCGAGAGTGATGGTGGGTGCCTGTAATCCCAGCTACTCAGGAGGCTGAGGCATGAGAATTGCTGAAACCCAAGAGGTGGAGGTTGCAGTGGACCGAGATCATGCCATTTGTACTCCAGCCTATGCAGTAGAGTGAGACTCAGTCTCAAAAAAAAGGAGAAAAGAAAAAATAATTTTTGAAAGTAGCCAGAGAAAACCACCATGTTACTGTAGAGGAACAACAGTTTAAACAACTACGGATTTTTCATCAGAAACCATGGGGCCAGATGGAAATGACACACTTTCAAAACGCTGAAAGAACTGTTAACCCAGAGTTCCAAATCCAGCAAAAATGCCTTTCAGAAATCCAGATAAAATAAAGGTATTCTCAGGCAAAAAAAAAAAAAAAAAAAGAATAGAATAAAATAAAATAAAATTCATTGTCAGTAGACCCATACTAAAAGAATTGCTAAAGGAAGTTTGTTAGACAACAAAATTAGACAAAATTAAACAAACAAATTTAAAAAACAGAAGAACTTTGGTATAATCAGAAATGAAGTTAGAGGGCCAGGCGCAGTGACTCACACCTGTAATCCCAGCATTTTAAGAGGCTGAGGCAGGTGGATCACTTGAGGCCAGGAGTTTGAGACCAGCCTGGCCAACAGGGTGAAACCTGTCTCTACTGAAAATACAAAAATTAAATGTATTAGGTGAATGGAAAAAAAATAAAAGAAAATACAAAAATTAGCCAGGCACAGTGGTACATGCCTGTAATCCCAGCTTCTCGGGAGGCTACGGCAGGAGAATTGCTAGAACCAGAAAGTTGGAGATTTCAGTGAGCCAAGATTACATCACTACACTCCAGCCTGGGAAAGTAAGGCTCCATCTCAAAAAAACAAAACCAAAACAAAACAAAGAAATGAAAGAAGAGGAAGTAGAAATGATAAATATCAGGTACACTTACAAGAATATTCTCCTTTTGAGTTCTTTACGATGCATCAATGTTTAAAAGCAAAATCACAACATTGTTTGATGGAGTTTCAATGCATGTAGATGTAATATATAAGGTAATTATGACCTAAGGGTGTGTGTATAAAGAAGCTTACATATTAGTAAACAATTTTTTTTTTTTTTTGAGACAGGGTCTCACTCTGTCACCCAGGTTGGAGTGCATATGTGCAATCATAGCTCACTACAACTTTGAACTCTAGGCCTGAAGCAATCCTCTCACCTCAGCCTCCCAAAGAGTTGGAATTACAGGGGTAAGCTACTGCACTAGGCCTATGTTGGTAGACAGGAACTTGTTAAGAGATTGACAAGTTCTAGATGGGGAGACATATTTGTAAATCACATATCTGACAAACTACTTGTATCCAGAATATATGAAGCACGCTCAAAACTTATCAGTAAGACAAGCAAATTAAAAAATGGGCAGAAGCTTGAACAGATGCTTTACTGGTGAGGATATATGGTGGCAAATAAGCTCACGAAAAGACATTCAACATTGCCATTAAGACAATGCAAAGTAGGCATTTTCTACTGTGGTGGCTCACACCTGCAATCCCAGCACTTTGGGAGGCCAACGCAGGCGGCTCAGTTGAGATTGGGAGGCCCAGACCAGCCTGGGCAACATGGTAAAACCCCATCTCTACTAAAAATACAAAAATTAGCCAGGCATGGTGGCATGCACCTGTAATCCTGGCTACTCGGGAGGCTGAGACAGGAGAATTGCTTGAACCCAGGAGGCAGCAACTGACGTGAGCCAAGATCATGCCACTGCACTCTAGCCTGGGCAACAGAACAAGATTTTGTCTCAAAAAAAAAAAATAAATAAAATGCAAAGGAGAACCACAGTGATATACCTCTGTACACGTGCTAGAGAGGCTAAAATTAAAATATTGAGAGTGCTAGGTGCTGAGAAGGGTGTGGAACAACTGGAACTTCTGTACACTGCTGGTGGGAGTGAACAGTGATATTGCCACTCTGGAAAAGGTTTGGACAATTATTTAATTTTTAATTATTTGTGGAGAAGGGATCTCGCTTTGTTTCCCAGGCTGATCTTGATCTCCTGGCCTCAAGAGACCTCCTGCCTCTTCCTCTCAGTGCTGAGATTATGGGCATGAGCCACCGTACCCTGTCTTGAAAATTTCTTATAAATTATTGTATGCTCTCCATATGCCCCAGAATTCTCACTCCTGGAGATTTACCCTAGAAAAATTAAAACACGTGTATACAGATCCTATACACAAACACAGTAATTTTATTTGTAATAGTCAAACACTGGAAACAACCCACATGTAGATAAACTATGGAATATTACTCAGCAAGAAAAAAGAATGAACTGTTGATATATGTAACAGTCTGCTTGCCATTCTCACACTTGAAACCTATGCCTGCTCTGTTTCCTTTCATTTTGGTATTCATGCAGAGTGCATAGCCTTAGATTCACTGGTATGCACACTCACACCTGTATGCCTTTGCTCATGCGGGTTTCTCTCTTCCAGAAATGTCCTGTTCTTATAAAATAACTCCATACTTACTTATCTTGGATGTAGAAACTGGAACTATTCTCTAAGGAGTTCTAAGCCATGAAGCCTGGAAAATGTGAATACTTTCTGCCACCCATGTGAGATGGGGATAATTAGGAAGGTGGATAGGAAAATTGTGCTTATGGGTTCAGAAGTGGATAATGGAAGGAAGCCAAGGACAATAGGCAGGAATGGAATCCCCAAGGCAGCGTGGAGGATTACACATATTCTGGTGGAGAGATCAGTACGCTGCATCTATTTTCTTCTTGTCTGGGCCCTTCTATAAAATCCTCTGTGGCTTGGGCCATCTGCTTAGTGTCTTCAGGATTCAGATGAGTCATCTGGAGAATACGGGATTGGAACCAGATGACCTCTGTGGACCACCCCCTTCTAAAGTTTGGTAGTTCTACAATTTTTCTTTCTTTCTTTCTTTTTTTTTTTTTGAGACAGACTCTTGCTCTTGCCACCCAGGATGGAGTGCGGTGGCTCACTCCAGTGGCCCTCGGCTCACTGCAACCTCTGCCTCTGGGTTCAAGCGATTCTCCTGCCTCAGCATCCTGAGTAACAGGGATTACAGGTGCCCGCCACCACACCCAGCTAATTTTTGTAATTTTTAGTAGAAATGGGGTTTCACCATGTTGGCCAGGCTGGTCTCGAACACCTGACCTCAGGTGATCCATCAGCCTCGCCTCTCAAAGTGCTGGGATTACAGGCATAAGCCACCATGCCTGGTGGTAGTTCTACAATTTTGATGGGATTATTCGACCCTAGGAAGGAGAGGCTGTTATTATTCATTTTCACATAATTGTAAATTAATTCAATGAACTTGCTTTCTTGAAAACTGACGTAGCCTGGTACTGAAGAAAAGTGAATTTCGATTGGAATGCAGGAACGGAGCATGCAATTTGGAAATGTGGGGGTACTGTTTATGAAAAGGTTAGACTGAGAGGGTGAAGCCCCATAAGAGGCCCTGGTGAGGTTCTGGTATCTTCATGTTAAAGATGAAAAATGAGGCCAGGTGTGGTGGCTCATGCCTGTGATCCCAACACTTCGGGAAGCCAAGGCGGGCAGATCACAAGATCAGGAGTTTGAGACCAGCCTGGCCAACGTGGTGAAACCCCGTCTCTACTAAAAAATACAAAAATTAGCCAGGTGTGGTGGTGGGCGCTGGTAATCCCAGCTACTCGGGAGGCTGAGGCAGGAGAATTGCTTGAACCCTGGAGGCGGAGGTTGCAGTGAGCTGAGATTGCACCATTGCACTCCAGCCTGGGTGACAGAGTAAGACTCTGTCTCAAAAAAAAAAAAAAAAAAAAAAAAAAAAAGAGAGAGAAATGAGGTCAAGAAACCTTATCATGTATAATGTCATCCAGCTAGCGAGGGAGATCATCTAATTGAACTCAGGTTTGTCAAATTCCCCAGTTTAGGAGAGAGGTGCTCTGGGAAGCAGAAGAAAAACACAAGAGAAAGGTGCATTAGTCCATTTTCCCAATGATAAAGAACTGCCTGAGACTGGGTAATTTCTCAAAAGAAGACATTTATGTGGCCAACAACCATATGAAAAAAAGCTCATCATCACTGGTCATTAGAGAAATGCAAATCAAAACCACAATGAGATACTATCTCATGCCAGTTAGAAAGGCAATCATTAAGAAGTCAGGAAACAACAGATGTTCGTGAGGCTGTGGAGAACAGGAACGCTTTTACACTGTTAGTGGGAGTGTGAATTAGTTCAACCATTGTGGAAGACAGTGTGGCGATTCCTCAAGGGTCTAGAACCAGAAATACCATTTGACCCAGCAATCCCATTACTGGGTATATACCCAAAGGATTATAAATCATTCTACTATAAAGACATATACACGTGTATATTTATTGCAGCACTATCTACAATAGCAAAGACTTGGAACCAACTCAAATGCCCATCAATGATAGAGTGGCTAAAGAAAACGTGGCACATATACACCATGAAATACTATGCAGCCATAAAAAAGAATGAGTTCATGCCCTTTGCAGGACATGGATGAAGCTAGAAATCATCATTCTCAGCAAACTAACACAGGAACAGAAAACCAAACACCTCATGTTCTCACTCATAAGTGGGAGTTGAATTATGAGAACACATGGACACAGAGAGGGGACCATCCCACGCAGGGGCCTGTCAGAGGGTGGGGGACAAGGGCAGGGAGAGCATTAGGACAAATACTCAATGCATGCAGGGCTTAAAACCTAGTTGACGGGTTGATAGGTGCAGCAAACTGCCATGGTACATGTATATCTATGTAACAAACCTGCACGTTCTGCACATGCATCTCAGAAATTAAAATACAAATTAAAAAAGGAGAGAGGTTATATACATATCTCTCTGAGTGGCTGAAAGGAACAAAAAAGAAAATATGAGGTTTGGGTGGGGACACAAAGCCTAACCATATCAGAAGAGAAGAGGAGGATGCTGCAGCCTAGCTCAGTTACTCTGAAAATGTCCCTAGGCCAAGCTGAGGAAGCAGGAGGAAACACAGCCCCTCGATATTCCCTTTATCTGCAGCTAGAGGTGTCCCTGGGTCCTTTCCTAGGCTCTGTGCTCGTGTCCCAGAGGCCAAGACAAGGAAGTGATGGCAGGAATATTTAGGACTTTTTGTGCAGCCAGTGAAGTAAGGTAATTATGAGTCTCTTGCCCAAATCATAGCAGAGCCCTAGGGTAATTCCTAGGCGCATGAATGGTCTGCTGTGATATTAACTGGAGCTGTAAGATGGTAAGTTTGGAGAGCAAGTCCTCACATGCTGTACATCAGGACAAGGCTGTGCTTCCGACTAAGGTCAATGAATACACCGAGCACCAGGTTGGGCCTGACACGCATGTCAGGTACTGGTAGGAGCAAGCCTAGTGTGTAATGTAGTTCTTTGAGAGCAGGATCTCAGCCACCATCAGAAGCATAAAAAGAAGGGTCTTACTTGCATGAGTCTGGAAAGAAACAGTTCACACCACTGGGTGGCAGTATGGCGCGCGTCTTTGTTTTTACTCTGCGGCAATACTGCTATTTTCCAGACCTAAGGAACCATGTTCCTCCCGGCCAGTCTATAACTACCCTTTCCTTCCTGTCCTGCGCCCTGTGTCTCTGTCCCTACGCATTCTGAGCGTCGTGTGTGTGTGTGTGTGTGTGTGTGTGTGTGTGTGTGTGTGTGTTTGTCGCTGTCAGTGGTGATTTAGGAGAGGAATAAACATTTAGGATCAGTTCCGTCTTTCCTCACATCCACTTTCTGTACCTCTGAACTGCTGGGTTAGGGCTTTGTTAAATCTTTCTTAATAAAGATTTATAGGGAACAATAATAAAAAACCCGGCAAGCCTACACACAATACTCTTGCGGAAATGCATTTCTAGGCTGAGATGTAAAATAATTCTACTGAAAATATTATCTGGGGGAAAATCCTAAAGACAGGACGGAAGGTATTGTCTGAAAGATGAACTTGCGCTTCTTGCCCCGGGCAAAGACAGAGGCAACAGCAGGCGGCGCCAGAAGTTACCTGCAGAGCTGCCCTGCCATCTGGTGGACAAAGAGGCACCTGCAGCTTGTGAACCGAACTGTAGGGCTCCCAAGATTTTTACATTTTAATTTTTAATTTTTTCCACACCTCACCTGGATCAAGATTTTTATGAATTATAAAACTAAACAAGAGAACAATCAAATTATCAAAAAACCCTAATAAAATCCAGAATAAATAAATAGGCAATGCATGGTTGCCAGCTTTTTCTTTTGCTAATATTAAAAAAAAAATGCATCTATATTTGGCATCCTCTTACCTCTAAAGGACAATAACTTCCAAAGAGCACGTGTAGGGAAGCTCCGAAAGCGAAAGAGAAAGTGTTTGTTTGTGTGTTTGTTTGTTTTTCCTGAAAGAGAAAAAAAGGACAATCCTTTTAATTGAATATATAGCTTCATGGAATGATCATTATATCTTTCTTATTTTTATAATTTTGTTACAAAGGGGTGAAAAATTTATCAAGGTTTGGTATTGATTTAAGAATTGATATTTGAGAACCACTGGTCTAAAACACTTCATGCAAATATTTTATAAATATCTGAGGACTCTGAAATATTTCAGAATAGAGACTTGGAGTTAAAGCACTGTATTCAGAACTTTAAGGCCCAGTTTAAATCAAACATTTTGCTAATTAAAAATTGTCATTATGGGCCAGGCGAGGTGGCTCATGCCTGTAATCCCAGCACTTTGGGAGGCCGAGGCGGGCAGATCTCGAGATCAAGAGATTGAGACCATCCTGGCCAATACGGTGAAACCCCGTCTCTCCTGAAAATACAAAAAAATTAGCCGGGTGTGGTGGCATGTACCTGTGGTCCCAGCTACTCGGGAGGTTGAGGCGGAAGAATCGCTTGAACCCAGGAGGCGGAGGTTGCAGTGAGCCGACATCGCGCCACTGCACTCCAGCCTGGTGACAGAGCAAGACTCTGTCTCAAAAAAAAAAAAAAAAAAAAAAAAAAGGGTCATTATTTTACTTATTTCTGGGTCTAGAGGATTCCAGTGGACCTCCCACATTTGTTTCATGTTTTCCTGGCCTAGGAGGATGTTGATCGCCTGATTTTAGCATTATCACAGCACTTTTCTGGTGGCTGCATGTTTCTTGGGTTGTCTTTAACTAGCGATTGTACAAATTAAGCTTGGGCCTTGGGCACCTACCACTTTGTATGTGTGTCTTAATAAAGTGCATAATGTGTGCTCGCTTCAGCAGCATGTATACTAAAATTGGAATGCTACAGAGAAGATTAGCATGTGTGGCAAGGATGACACACAGATTCGTGAAGCATTCCATGCCTTTTTTTTTTTTTTTTAGCAAATAAAAAAGTGCAGCTGCATGGTGGCTCACACCTGTAATCCCAGCACTTTGGGAGGCCGGGGTGGGTGGATCACCTGGGGTCAGGAGTTTGAGACCAGCCCGGCCACCAAGGTGAAACCCTGTGTCTACTAAAATACAAAAACTAGCCAGGCATGGTGGTGGGCACCTGTAATCCTAGCTACTTGGGAGGCTGAGGCAGGAGAATCGCTTGAACAGCCTCGGAATTTCCAGTGAGCCAAGATCATGCCACTGCACTTAAGCTTGGGTGACAAAGCTAGACTCCATCTAAAAAAAAAAAAAAGTGAGCTCTGGATCACATTTCTTGAATGTGAAGCCATCTCAATCATTTACTATGTGACCTTGGGAAAGTGACTAATCTTTTTGTGCCCATTTGTTAGAATAAAGAATTTGACTGACCATTGCACCTGACTGCTAAAAGAAAGATTCTAAATCCTTTGGTTTCCTGAGCAATAAAAATGCCCTTGTTATTCATGAGCTCTTTGGACCATACCTAAATTAATGCTAGTGAGATGACTCAGGTTGGGAGCTGGTCGTGTCAGAAACACCAAGCGTGAGTGGGGTGATATCTGTTTGACCTCTTCTGGGGAGATTTGGGAGGCTAGAGATTTCGTTTAATCATATCACCAATGGGTCCATCAATCATGCCATGTAAGGAAATCCCAATAAAATCTCTGGACACTGAAGCTTAGTGGAGTTTCCTGGACAGTGAACACATCCATGTGCTGAAAGGTAGCACATCCTAATTCCACGGGGAGAGGGCACAAAAGCTCTGCATTCTGGACCCTTCCAGATCTTACTCTATGGTCTTTTCATGTGACTGGTCCTAACTTGTATACTTACAATAAAACTGTAATTACAAATATAGTGTACTCCTGAGTTTTATGAGTAATTATAGTACGTTATCAAACCTGAGAAGGTTGTGGGAACCCCTGAATTTGTATTCAGTTGGTCAGAAGTATGGGTGGCCTGGGGACCACTGAACTTGTGACTGGCATCTAAAGTGAGAGCAGTATTAATGGAATCTGTGCCTCTTAACCTGTGAGGTCTGTGATATTGAACAGTAGTACTGTGGTAACTTAGATCCCTCATCTGTAAAATGGGAATTAATAATTGTATTTACCTAATAGGATTATTGGGACATTAATTGTGTTAGTATATGCCTAGCTTTGGAGAATCTATGTAAACTATATAAAGTTTGGATGGCAGTTCTTCTAAAATTAACATGTAATCAAAACCGCAAACAATTGTTTTGCACCTCTAAACTTCACCTAAGAGAAAGAACGGAGGAAAATATTAAGTATAATTTGAAACATGGAGCAATAAAGGGAATTCTTAAGCAGGTATTAAAATATCTAATGCAACTATATTTAAAACTTGTAGAACTGCCAAAATAGAGTAGTGGCATAGAATATAAAATTGTCTTTGCAGAAAAATTATAACTGAGAAAGTTATGACGACAGTGAGAGAAACCTGACATGGCCGACTCCATCTTGCTTCTGGCTTCACGGTTGACTGTCTTTGCTCATTCCTAGGCGTGGGTCAAGCCAAATTTCTTTGGGAGAAATTTGGTTTATAGCTTAAATGATAAGAGCCCTTCCCCCAAACTAAATTGTTGTAAAATGAATGAAAAGCCACCAAGTTAGGTTGAGAGGGGCTTGAATTCTAAATAATTACCAGCCATTATTCCGGAGGTCATAAGATTCGTAACTTGCCCAATTACTTTTTATTTTTCTTTTGAGTGAGTCTTGTTCTGTTGCCTACGCTGGAAGGCAGTGATGCAATCTTGCCTCACTGCAACTTCAGCGTCCCCTCATTCAAGCGACTCTCACGCCTCAGCCTCCTGAGTAGCTGGGACCATAGGTGTGTGCCAACATACCCAGCTAATTTTTGTATTTTTAGTAGAGACAGGGTTTCACCACGTTGGCCAGTCTGGTCTCGAACTCCTGGTGTCAAGTGATCCGCCTGCCTTGGCCTCCCAGAGCACTGGGATTACACGTGTAAGCCACAGCACCCAGCCTCAATTACTCTTGACGATAACATAACTATTGTAGAACCTAAGACTGGCCTTTTGAGATGTCTTTTTAGGTTTTTGCATTTCTGGCAACTGGATGGACCAACCTGGACCTGCCAACCAGTCCTGTGGCTCTCACACAGGAACTGACTCAACATAAGACAGATTCAATTCCCTATGATTTCAGCTCCAACTCAACCAATCGGCATGTCTCCTACCCTACCCCCTTGTCCACCAAACTATCTTTGAAAAACCCACAACCTCCAAGTCTTTGAGGAAACTGATTTGAGTCATAATAAATCTCTGGTCTCCTGTGCAGCTGGCTCTGCGTGAATTTAACTCTTTCTCTATTGCAATTCCCCTGTCTTGATAAATTGGCTCTGTCTAGACAGTGGGCAAGGAGAACTTGTCAGGTGGTTACAAATTGAGAGTCCAGAGACAGGCAAGCCCCAAAGCACTTAGTGTATTTTATTTTATTTCATTTTGTTGCATTTTATTGTTTTAGTGACAAGCACTTGCTCTGTTGTCCAGGCTGGAGGGCAGTGGTGTGATCTTAGCTCACTGCAGCCTTGAACTCCTGGGCTCAAGTGATCCTCCAGCCTCAGCCTCCTGAATAGCTGGGACTATAGGTGTGAACCATGGTACTTGGCACCCAGTGTATTTTAGTGGCAGTTTTTCCCATCATCAGGAAAATATATTCGACAAATGGTGCTGGAACAATTGGATAATGATTTGAATAAAAGCTAATTTTCTTTAATTCATAGCAGTCACCAACAGAAATCCCATATTTGGGAAAAAGTTAAAAGATTGAAAATAAATCACTAAAAAATTAGAAGGGCTGGGCGTGGTGGCTCACACCTGTAATCCCAGCACTTTGGAAGGTCGAGGTAGGAGGATCACTTGAGCCCAGGAGTTCAAGACCATCTTGGGCAACATAGTGAGATCCCATCTCTAAAAAAAAAAAAAAAAGAAGAAAATATGAGTATTTTAATGTGATCAACACAGGTAAGACCTTTCTTTCTTTCTTTTTTTTGAGATGGAGTTTCATTCTTGTTGGCCAGGCTGGAGTGCAATGGCGTGATCTCTGCTCATTGCAACCTCCACTTCCTGGGTTCAAGCAATTCTCCTGCTTCAGCCTCCCAAGTAGCTGGGATTACAGGCATGCACCACCACACCCAGCTAATTTTGTGTTTTTAGTAGAGATGGGGTTTCTCCATGTTGGTCAGGCTGGTCTCAAACTCCCAACCTCAGGCTATCCACCCACCTCTGCCTCCCAAAGTACTGGGATTATAGACATGAGCCACCATGTCCAGCCAAGACCTTTCTAGCATAAAAGGAAGGGTAAATCATAAATGCACACACAGATGGAACTGATCTCACAAAAGTAAAAACTTATAGACATTAAGCAGTTAACATCCGAAGTGACAAACAGAGAAACATTTACAATATGTATCAGAAATATTTTAAAAACAAGTGTAGTCATCAAGATTGGCAAGATCATAGCATAGACTAGAAATTGGCAAACGTTTTTCTGTAAAGAACCAGATGGTCACTATTTTGGGTTCATGGGCTGTGTATTCTCTGTGGTGACTCCTCAGCTCTGCCACTGTGGCATGAAACTAGCCATAGGCAGTAGGTAAACAGACGGGCATGATTGTGTTCCAATAAAACCCTGCTTATAGACACTGAAATTTGAATTTCACTTAATTCTCATGTGTCACAAAATGGTTTTCTTCTTTTGATTTTTTTCAGCTATTTAAACAGGCAAAAGCCATCCTTTGCTCAGCAGCAGGCCACTTTGGACCACAGGCCGTAGTTTGCTGACCTCTGACGAAGACACAGAGTCCGAAAGGGGCCTGCAGGTATGAGCAGGTTTCAGAGGATGGGGGTGGGGATTGCATTTGGCTCATGACTACAACTCATCAGAAAATAAATCAGTGAGGATTTAGGACAAAGAGTGGATTGATATTCGGTAGTGAATGTGGAGCCCCAGATGTCTTGTGGGTCTGGTCCCAGAAGCAGGCAGAATGGGTTGGAGGGGTGTTTGTTAGGACATTGTCGTAATGGAAGAAGTACCTGGCCCTAGTAGCCTGCCCCAGAGCAGGAGAATGGAGATGGATACAAGACACGGTGTGGAGACGGAGCTGAATGTTAAGGAATGTTCAGAATGAAAGTGGACAGAGACTCTGACTTGTCTGACTGGAAGGGAGCTGGCTCCTTGATCAGAAATAGGAGAAAGAGGAGGCAGTGGTAGGAGCTGATGAAGAGCTCAGTTGTACCCAGGATTGGAGATATCAGAAAAAAACTCAGGTGGATAAATGCAAGGAAAAACTGGAGCAAGGTCAGAGTAGTGATCTCAAAGGCACCTCAGGAATGTCTGCCAGAGTCCAGAACTTTGGACAATGCCTATGACTGGAAGCAATTAGAAAGAGGAAAGCTAGTAATCTAGTTCACAGTGGCTCAACCCTGGCTCCATCACTAACATCAGGAACTTAACAAGGATCAAGTCTCAGAGGAATGTTATGAGAGTCAAGTGAGGTCACAGTTAATGACGTATTTTTCACACTGCCATATTCCTTATATGTGCTGGCTTGAATTTGGATCATAATCCCGAAAGACAGTCCGAATGCCTTAATCCCAATTGTTGAAATCTCGAAAAACTAAAATTCACAAAATCTAAAAATTCTAGCATCTAAGATCCCGCAAACCACACTTGTGCTATGTTAGGTGGAACTATTACCGTGTTATTGCCTTTATTTGGAAATTAAGTATGGTTGAAGGAGATGCGTATGAGTGCCAAGTTGACAAGGGGTGGATTTGTGAAGTTGATTTTAGTGTGAACTTGACTGGGAAAAGAAATACCTAGAAACCTGGGAGAGCATGATTTTAGATGTGCCCGTGAAGGTGTTTCCAGAGGAGCTTAGTGTGTGGTCTGAGTGGACCCGTCGGGAAAGATCTGCCATCAATGCTGGTGGGCACAATCTAATTTGCTGTGAGCCCAGAAAGAACAATTACAGAAGACGAATTGGTCTCTCTGAGATCTGGGACAGGCTTTGCTGGTGCTACCTTGGACATCAGAAGTCCAAATTCACTGGCCTTTGGACTCAAGGACTTACACCAGGGGACCCCTGGGTACTGAGACTTTCAGCATTGGGCCAAGAGTTACACCATTGGCTTCCCTGGTTCTGAGGCCTTTGGACTTCGATGGAGCCATGCTGCCAGTGTTCTGGGGTCTCTAACTTGCAAACAGCCTGTCATGGGACTTCTTAGCCACCATTATCACATGAATCAATTCCCCTAATAAACCCTCTTTCATCTATCTATGTATATATTCCCATTGCTCCTGTGCGTCTGGAGAACCCTGACTCAATCTGGTATCAAAGAAGATGAATATTATTCCTTTGGACTGGATTCTCCACTACATGGTGAAAGAGATCTGTGAAATTGTTTCTTTGCAAAAAGACTGTGATAAGTTAAGTATATGAGGCTCCTTAATGGTGAAAGGTAAAAAGCTAATTATTATTGGTGCTGCAAAAGCAGAAAACCGCTTACTTGCAATGGCCAAGAATCACCAGCCTTTCAAGTGAACAGCATGTACTTACAAAATGTGTAGGTCACAATACTCTCCAAATGCAAGTGCAGTGAGCATTTTAATGATCATAGAAGTGAAAATGCAGGCAAAAATTATAAGTTATTCTATCATTTTAGAAACATTTAATGGCTAATGCCATTGATGGTGCATAAGGCCATAAATAGTATGTGGGAGAATACAGATATCAACAACTCTGAGGTATTCTGAACAGTTGCAGTCTGAACAAGAAGTTTAAAAAATACCTTGATTAATTTGGTAGGTATTTTCTTGTTTTTTCTATGCTCAAGAGCAATATATGGGCCTGGCACAGTGGCTCTTGCCTGTAATCCCAGCACTTTGGGAGGTCGAGAGGGGCAGAACACAAGGTCAGGAGTTTGAGACCAGCCTGGCCAACATAGTGAAACTCTGTCTTTACTAAAAAACACAAAAATTAGCTGGGCATGGTGGCAGGTGCCTGTGATCCTAGCTACTCTGGAGGCTGAGGCAGAGGTTGAATCCAGGAGGCAGAGGTTGCAGTGAGCTGAGATCATGCCACTGCACTGCAGCCGGGGCGACAGTGCGAGACTCCGTCTCAAAAAAAAAAAAAAAAAAAAAAAAAAAAGAATGCTATATGAAATAAATCTATGCTATAACTAAATGCACCTAAAATATTTTCTTTAGGATAAGGCCCAGGAATGGCATTAGTATATGAGAAGTATCCACTTAAAAATGTGTTTGGGCTGGGTGTGGTAACTCACACCTGTATCCCAACACTTTAGGAGGCCGACATGAGTGAATTGCTTGAGCTCAGGAGTTCAAGCCAGCCTGGGGCAACATGGCAAAAGCTCATCTTTATATTAAATTTAATTTTTTTAATTAAAAAAGAAAAACATAAGGAAAAGTTTATTTGGGAAGCTATTAAAATAGGATTGAATGTGAGCATCTCATCCAAATTCATTTGATTTCTATAGTGGGCAATGTACTCCCTTTGACTTCCCGATCATCTCCTTTATTCAGCCACTCATTTATATAGGAAATATATAGAAAGTGCTTACTCTGTGCTTGATACTGCAATAAACTAGGAATCCAAAGATACACACACATAGTAGATGCTGTGGGAGCTGATGGGTTAGTGACTGGGCAGATAAACCAGTTGCTATCAAATGTATGCACTATGGAACAAAGTGTTCTCTAAACATTCTAAGCCCAGAGACTAGGGAGTTCTAACCTGTCCTGATTCAAGAGAGGGAGGGACATCTGAGATGCATTTTGACGTTTCAGTTGGTGTTAATCAGGTGGAGGGGGACAGAAACAGGAGGGCATTCCCAAGAAAGAATACTGTGTGTGTGTGGGGACACAAAGGTGTAAGTGACTGTGGCACATTCAAGAAAGGGAAGCTGCTGGATGTGGACAAATTGTAGTGTTTGCATGTTTGTGTGTGGTTGTGTGTGTGTGTGTGTGTGTGTGTGTCTTCACACAGCAAGTGGGTGCTGAAAGACAAACCAGAAAGGTAGTTTGAAGTCAGAATGTGAAGGGCCTTAGGATGCTTAGAGTCTCAGAAATCTCTGAGGGCTTTAGTCTTGAACACAATTGTCTAACATATATATGTTCAGGAACCTGTCTCAGGCTTTGAGTGTGTGGAACTTGACGACTGGGCTGAGGGAGAAAAGAGAGGAATCACTCGGTGAAGATGCTGATGGCTCACAAATAAGCTCAATTAAGTCTTCAGCACTGTTGGAAATGGGCAAGATATTATAATACATGATACTATTTTATAGATAAAGTAGTATCACACAACATGTCTATATTTTACATAGATATAGCATCACACAACATGATATGTATAAATATATGATATAAATCTCCTAGCATGAATTCTGAGCCTTAAAAAGGAAGAAGCTGGGTGTGGTGGCTCACGTCTGTCATCCTAGCACTTTGGGAGGCTGAGGTGGGTGATTAACAAGGTCAAGAGATGGAGACCATCCTGGCCAACCTGGTGAAACCATGTCTCTACTAAAAATACAAAACTTAATGGGCATGGTGCACACCTGTAGTCCTAGCTACTCGGGAGGCTGAAACAGGAGAATTGCTTGAACCTGGGAGGCGGAAGTTGCAGTGAGCCGAGATCGTGCCACTGCACTGCAGCCTGGCGACAGAGTGAGACTGTATCTTAAAAAAGAAAAAAAAGAAAGAGTCAGGGAATGTTCTGCTGTTTATTATCATGGTGTTAGGTTCATATTGCCTATTAATAATGGGACAGTCAGTAGCCTAGTTACATGCCCAAGCTGACTGGACACTGGGTGGAGAGCATAAGGTCTTACACTAAAAGACTGCAAACACAGATGCACCTCCAGGTTAAAATTCACCTGGGATAAGCTAGGCTATTATAGTGGGAACGGATCTTAGTGTACAAACCCAGGTGTACAAAGCATATCAAATTTCTTAATTTCCTTTAAAAAATGTCATCGGAATCAAAATAATCAATTTGCTGGCAGGAAATTAAACCTCAGTCATTATTGGAGCTCCTGTCTCCAAGAACATGCAAAGGCACAAAGGTCACCTAGTGCTAAACCATTGGGGAGGCCCTTCTGGTCAGTGGTCATCAGCCACTGTCTGCTGAGTGGCCTGAGTTTCTATGAATTTGTCTCTTTAGGGCTATTACCCTTCTGTGTCCATCCTACTTGCAGAACCTAGGAAAATTTTCCACGACTTTAGACTTCACTGCCTGGGGTCTAGCCTCTGTTGGTTTACCACAGTGGGAACACAGTAAGAGAGGCACCCAGCACAAAGCTAGAGAATCAGAGGTGTCCTGGAGGATGTGCTCTTTCTTTCTTTCTTTTTCTCTTTTTTTTTTTTTTTTTGAGATGGAGTCTTGCTCTGTCACCCAGGCTGGAGTGCAATGAAGCAATCTCGGCTCACTGCAACCTCCATTTCCCGAGTTCAAGTGAGTCTCTTGCCTCAGCCTCCCAAGTAGCTGGGATTACAGGTGCTCACCACCATGCTTGGCTAAGTTTTTATATTTTTAGTAGAGATAGGGTTTCACCATGTGGGCCAGGCTGGTCTTGAACTCCTGACCTCAGGTGATCCACCTGCCTTGGCCTCCCAAAGTGCTGGGATTACAGGCGTGACTCACCACACCTGGCCTGATGTGCTCTTTCTAACAAAGCTTTCTGCTTCATCTGTTATTTCTGTTTCTTCTCTTGAAACTTGTAGTCAACCAACTTTCCACTCTCTCCCCATCGTGTTGCACCTGCTTCAGTCCTTGCTGGAGTGGCCTGGCTCACTCCTTTCCTTTGCTCTTCATCTTAAGTCTTTCCCTAAGAGATACAAGAAACACTGAAACAATGCAACATACAAGGTCCAAGCGTAAAGGTGTAACGCAGAATGCATAGTACTTGATAGACAGGTAGTTTTTGATCATCACCCTTCACCTGTCCTCCACCCTCAAGTAGGCCCTGTTGTCTGTTGTTCCCTTGTGTCCATGTGTGTCTTTATGGTAGAACAATTTATGTTCCTTTGGATATATACCAAATAATGAGATTTCTGCATCAAACAGTTTGATTTCTTTTTCAGATTGTTCACTGTTGGCATATGTTAAGTGCTACTGATTTTTGCATGTTGATTTTGTATCCCTCAACTTTGCTAAATGTGTTTATCAGCTCTAACTGTTTTTTTGGTGGAGTCTTTAGGTTTTTCTGTACATAAGATCATGTTATCTGCAAACTGGGACTGTTTGACTTCTTTATTTTCAATTTGAATTACCTTTATTTTTTTCTCTTGCCTAATTGCTCCAGCTAGGACATACACTACTATGTTGAGTAAGAATGGTGAGAGTGGCCATCCTTGTTTTGTTTCAGTTCTTAGAAAAGCTTTCAGTTTCTCCCCATTCAGTATGATGCTGGCTATGGGTTTGTTATATATGGCCTTTATTATGTTGAGGTACTTTTTTTCTATACTTATTTTATTGAGAGTTTTTATTATAAAGCCATGTTGAATTTTATCAAATACTTTTTCTGCATCTACTGAGATTATCATACGGCTTTTGTCATTTCTGTTGATGTGATGGTTGACATTTATTGATTTGCACATACTGAGCCATCCTTGAATTTCTGGGATAAATGCCACTTGATCATGGTATATTCTCTTTTTGATGTTTTGTTGGATTCAGTTCGCTATTATTGTGTTGAGAATTTTTTGTTTCTGTGTTCATCAAGGATATTGGCCTATAATTTTCTTCTTTTGTGTGTATGCTCTTGTCTGGCTTTGGTATCAGCATTATGCTGATCTTGTAGGATGAGTTAGAAAAAATTCACTCTTCTTTGATTTTTTGGAATAGTTTGAGGAGAATTGATATTATTCTTTAAATGTTCAGCAGAATTCAACAGTGATGTCATCTTGTCTTAGACTTTTCTTTGATGAGAGCCTTTTTTTAAAACTAATGATTCAGTCTTGTTACTTGTTATTGCTCTGTTCAGGTTTTCTCTTTCTTCTTGTTTCCATCTTGGTAAGCTGTGTGTGTCCAGAAATTTATTCATTTCCTCTAGATTTCTGAATTTATTTGCATATGATTGTTCATAGTAGTCTCTAATACTCCTTTTGGTTCCCATTGTATCTGTTGTGATGGCTTCTTGTTTTTGATTTTATTTATTTGGATCTTGTCTCCTTTTTTCTTAGTTTAGCTAACGGTTTGTTGATTTTTTAAATTTATGGTGACTATATGTTGAAAAGAAGTTTGTTGATTTTCTTTAGTTTTTTAAAAAAGCAAGCTTTCATTCATTGGTCTTTATATTTTTTTAGTGTAAATTTTGTTTAGTTTTTCTCTTATATTCATTATTTCATTTCTTTTACTAATTTGTGTTTGGTTTGTTCTTACTTTACTAGCTTTTTTTTTTTTTTTTCTTTTTTGAGACAAACTCTCACTCTGTCTCTCAGGCTGGAGTGCTATGGCATGATCTTGGCTTATTGCAACCTCCGCCTTCTGATTTCAAGAGATTTTTTCACCTCAGCCTCCTGGGTAACTGAGATTACAGGTGCTGTCACCACGTCCGGCTAGTTTTTGTATTTTTCATAGAGATGAGGTTTCACCATGTTGGCTGGGCTGGTCTTGAACTACTGACCTCAGGTTATCTGTCCGCCTTGGCCTCCCAAAGTGCTGGGATTACAGGCGTAAGCCACCATGTCCAGCCTTTTCTAGTTTTTTGAGATGTATAATTAGGTTGTTTACTTGAAACCTTTCTAGTTTATTGACATAGGCATTTATTTTTATAATCTTGCCTCTCAGTACTGCTTTTACTGTGTCTCATAGGTTTTGGTATGCTTTGTTTCTATTTTCTTTTTCTTTTGAGACAGAATTTCACTCTTGTCACCCAGGCTGGAGTGCAATGGCGTGATCTTGGCTCACTGCAACTCCACTGCCCAAGTTCAAGCAATTCTCTTGCCTCAGCCTCCCAAGTAGCTGGAATTACAGGCATGTGCTACCATGCCCAGCTGATTTTTGTATTTTTAGTAGAGATGGATTTTCGCTATGTTGGCCAGGCTGGTCTCGAACTGCTGACCTCAGCCTTGACCTCCCAAAGTGCTGGGATTATAGGCATGAGCCACCATGCCTGGGCTTGTTTCTATTTTCATTTGTTTCAAGAAATTTGTTTCAGCCCCAGTGCTGGAGAGGTGCAGTGCTACTGACCCCTAGAGCAGGTACACTCCAGCAGTGACTGGTTTCAAGACGGTGCCATGCTACAGCAGCTTGGCTCACAGTGGGTGGGTGAGGGGTGGAAAGCACATACCTTATGCCCCTAATCTGTGGCAATTCAGCTGTGTGAATTCTGGCAGTTCTCCAAACTGGGTCAGGTCTTGTGAGGACTCTGGGATTCTTTTGATGTAAGGATTGCAGGTAAAGTGACAATGGAGTCTGGTGGAGATCTCCTCTTTTCCTCACAATGGGAAGTCCTTCCTGAATGTGGGCAGATCTGATCTGGACCTGGGTGATGGGGCTGCAGAGGCTGGGTGCCTCAAAGCTGCCCTCCTGGATTTCCACTTACCACAGGTGTGTCTCCACTCTGCCACTGCACTTCACCATGCTCCCTTCGGCACTCCAGGCAAAGCTTAGTCATTTCTTCATTGTCTTAGTCCTTTCTTGTGTGGAGGCAGGTGCCAGGCATTTCTAGTCAACCATCTTTCTGATGTCACTTCAGTTATTTTTTTCATAAACATATTTTATTAATGGTATCCTGCAGGATACCATTGAAAGTCTTCGTCGAAGGCTTTGATAAAATCTGTTTAAGTTCAGTGACCCCGTCAGTGAAAGACTCGAGGTTAGTCTGACATGTCATGCTCTTGGTGAACCAGTTTTAGTTCTGAGTTATCACCATTTCCTCCTTTTAGTATTTCCTTTTTGATTTTTTAATATTTTAATAGTTTTGGGGGTATATGTGGTTTTTGGTTACATGGATACGTTTTTTAGTGGTGATTTCTGAGATTTTAGTGCACCCATAACCTGAGCAGTGTACATTGTATCCAATATGTAATTTTGTATCCTTCACCCCTTTTCTCCTATCATATCTAAATAGCCCTGTAAACATCCCTTCTTTGATCTTGTCTATGAGTTTCTGAAAAATTTTCTACTTTCTACAACAGAATATTTTACCACATTAAAAAGAAAATATTATTGAACCTCAAAACTTTTCAGAGTTTATGGTTCTATATAATTTGACCTGTGAGAAGAACTGATACAGTTTTCAGATATCATATCAAGAAGAGAAATGTATTATTAATGTTTTTAAGTAAGAAATTGATAATTTAGAGTGAATATGTTTATAAAGAAAAGAGGATAAAGGTACAAAGTTATTATGTAAAATTCCTCTGAATAAATTGCATTCTAACTAAATATTGAAGCTGTATTCTATTGTGAGCTTTTGTAATAATTATAAACTTTCTGGAGGAATATATGCTGTTAAAATGAATTGTTACTGTTTAACCTGAATCTTGGTGATACATTTTAATTATTCATACAAAAACAACCATAGGGCTGGAACTTTAAAGTGTATGAGAATTTATTCCCAGTACCATATGGAATGCATTTTTAATGTCATCAATACTTGGAGTGACGGTGTGTTGGTGGTACCCATTAAATATCGAGGTTAGGAGTGATAGCTGGAAAATCGACCCTGATGGAAGTTCAGGAATACCAACGTTCAATTATGTACATTTCTGACTGTGAGTTATGAAGCAATAAGACTTAAAACAAGATGGCAAAAATGGGATACATTGCATAGAAATGAAGAGATAGAATTTAGTAGTATCTCATTAAAGTCAGTGGGGTTTAGTGGAAACAGCCCAGGCTGGGGAATCAGAGGTCTCAGGTTTGTGTTCTGGCTCTGTTGCCTATTAGCTGTGTGTCCTTGCACAAATTATTTGATTCCTGTACTCTTCATGTCTTCCCCTGTAAAATTCAGATACAAATTCTTACGCTGCCTACTTCACAGGTGATTATTAGCAGCATATGGAATAATACATTTTAAAACATTTATAAATATCAGAATACTATGGAATAAAATAGGACTTTATTTTTAAAGTTATGTAGTTGAAAAAGTGTCAACCAGCACTCTTCAGGGTTTCTTGTTTTTTTAGGTGCCTGGGAAACCTAAATGTAAAGGACTGAAACTAAGTTGAATTAGGAAAATAAGAAAATATGAACAAAGCCCTCCAAAAGCCTGGGATTATGTTAAATGACCAAACCTAAAAATAATTGGCATTCCTGAGGAAGAAGAGAAATCTAAACTTGGAAAATATATTTGGGGGAATAATCAAGTAAAACTTCCCTGGCCTTGCTAGAGACCTAGACATCCAAATACAAGAAGCACAAAGAATACCTCAGAAATTTATTGCAAAAAGATCTTCAGCTAGGCATATTGTCATCAGGTTATCCAAAGTTAAGATGAAGGAAAGAATCTTAACAGCTGTGAGACAAAAGTACCGGGTAACTGATAAAGGAAAACCTATCTGATCAATAGCAGATATCTCAGCAGAAACCCTACAAACTAGAAGGGATTGGGGCCCAATCTTCGGCCTCCTTAAATAAAACAATTATCAGCCAAGAATTTTGTATCCAGAAAAACTAAGCAACATATATGAAGGAGAGATGCATTGTTTTCAGACAAAGAAATGCTGAGAGAATTTGTTGTTACCAAGCCAGCACTACAAGAACTGCTCAAAGGAGTTCTAAATCTTGAAACAAATCCTGGAAATACGTCAAAACAGAGCCTCTTTAAAACATAAATTTCACAGGTCCTATAAAACAAAAACAAAAACAAAAAAACCAAGACAGACAGGCAACAAATAGAACAATGAATGGAATGGTACCTCACATCTCAATACTAACATTGAATGTAGATGGCCTAAATGCCCCACTTGAAATATACAGAACTGAAGAATGGATAAGAATTCACCAACAAACTTTCTGCTGCTTTCAAGAGACTCACCTACTATACAAGGACTCATATAAACTTAAAGGGGTGGAAAAGGGCATTTCATGCAAATGAACACCGAACTTTATATCAGGCAAAACAAACTTTAAAGCAACAACAGTTAAAAAAGAGAAAGAGGGACATTATATAACAGTAAAAGGCTTTTATCCAACAAGAAAAATCACAATCCTAAACATATATGCACCTAACACTGAGATCCCAAATTTCTAAAACAATTACTGATAGACCTAATAAATGAGATAGACAGCAATACAATAATAGTGGGGAACTTCAGTACTCCAGTGTCAGCACTAGACAGGCAGCACAAGACAGAAAGTCAACAAAGAAACAATGGACTTAACCTGTACCTTGAAACAAATGGACTTAACAGATATATACAGAACATTCCATCCAACCACAGAATACACATTCTAGTTAATAGCACATGGAACTTTCTTCAAGATAGACCATATGATGGGCCACAAAATAAGCCTCAATAAATTTAAGATAATTGAAATTATATCAAGCACTCTCTCAGGCCATGGTGGAGTAAAACTAGAAATCAGCCTTAAAAGGAACCTTCAAAACCGCACAAATACATGGAAACTAAATAACCTGCTCCTGAATGATCATTGGGTCAAAAATGGAATCAAAATGAAAATTAAAAAATTCTTTGAGCTGAATGCTGATAGTGACAAAATCTATCAAAACTGCTGGGATACAGCAAAGGCATGCTAAGAGTAAAGTTCATATCCTAAATATCTACATCAAAAAGATGTTTCTATTTGCATGGAATATTCTTTTTCCATCTCTTCACTTTTAGTCTTTGTATGTCCTTACAGGTAAAGTGAGTCTGTTGTTGGTAGTGTATAATCGGGTCTTGTTTCTTCAACCATTGAAGAAACATTCAACCATTCTATCTCTTTTAAGTGAAGTTTTTAATCCATTTACATTCAAAGTTATTATTGATGGGTAAAAACTTACTGCTGCTATTTTGATAATTGTTTTCTGGTTGCTTTGTAGATATTTTGTTTTTTTCTTCATCTCTCATTTACTTTTGTGGTTTGGTGGCTTTCTGTGGTGCTAAGCTTTTATTTTTTTCCTCCCTTTTGTATTTGTGTATCTGCTGCAATTTCTTTGTGTTTACCGTGGGGATAACACAAAGAATCTTAGACTATTTTAATCTGATAACAACTTAAGTTTGTTTGCATAAAATTATTTTAAACTTTTACCCTACTCCCCACAATTTACATTTTGTTGACTTAATTTATATTTTATGTATTCTTAACAGCTAATTTGAGCTATAGTTATTTTGACCATTTTGACTTTTAACCCTCATACTGGAGGTTGGAAAGATTTTCATCACATAATTACAGTACTGGAATATTCTGAGTTTGATTATGAATTTAGAGTTACTAGTCAATTTTATAATTTCTTGTGTTTTCATAATAGTAATTATTCTTTTGCTTTTGGTTGTAGCACTCCCCTAAGCATTTCTTGTAAGGCCAATATAATTGTAATGAATTCCCTCAGCTTTGGCTTATCTGGGAAGAATTTTATTTCTCCTCCATTTTTAAAGGATACCTTTTTTTTTTTTTTTTTGAGACAGAGTTTCACTCTTGTTACCCAGGCTGGAGTGCAATGGCACGATCTCGGCTCACCGCAACCTCCGCCTCCTAGGTTCAGGCAATTCTCCTGCCTCAGCCTCCTGCGTAGCTGGGATTACAGGCACGCGCCACCATGCCCAGCTAATTTTTTTTTGTATTTTTAGTAGAGACGGGGTTTCACCATGTTGACCAGGGTGGTCTCGATCTCTTGACCTTGTGATCCACCCACCTCGGCCTCCCAAAGTGCTGGGATTACAGGCGTGAGCCACTGCGCCCGGCCAGGATACCTTTTTTGAGTATAGTATTATTGGATGGCAGTTTCTTCTTCTCCTCCTCCTTCTCTCTTCTTCTTCTCCTATCTTCTTCTCCTTCTCCTCCTCCTTTTTCCTCTTGTTCTTTCCTCCTTCTCTTCTTCTTTCCTCCTCCTCCTTCTTCTTCCTCTTCTTCTCGCATTTTGAATCTATAATCCCATTGTTTTCTAATCTGCAAGTCTTCTGTTGAGAAATCTGCTGATAGTCTAATGGGGATTCCTTTATATGTGACCTGATGCTTTTTGTCTTGATGCTTTTAGAATTCTGCCTTTTACTTTTGACAGTCTGATTATAATGTGTCTCAGATAGGACAATTTTTGGTTGAATCTATTTGGGAAATTTTGAGTTTCATGGATTTGGATGGTCATATCTTTCCCAAGACTTGTGTAGTTCTCAGCTATCATTTTGTTAAATATGTTTTCTGTACCTTTCTCTATCTCTTCTCACTCTGTAAATCGAATAATGTAAAAATTTGTTCGCTTAAAAGTGTCCCGTAGACTTTCTTTATTCTTTTTTTTCATTTTATGCTTTTCCCCTGACTGGATTTTTCAAAAGATGTGCCTTCAAGTTCAGAAATTTTTTGTTCTTGTTCTAGTCTGTTGATGAAGCTCTGAATTGTATTTTTAAATTTCATTTATTGAATTCTTCAACTCTAAGATTTTTGTTTGGTTCTTTTAAAATAGTATCTATTTCTTAGTTAAAATTTTCATTTATATCATGAATTGTTTTTCTAAGTTCATTGAGTTATTTGTCTGTATTTCTTACATCTCATTGATTTTCCTCAACATCATTATTTTGAATTCTTTTTTAGGCATTTCATAAAATTCTGTTTATTTATTTATTTTTTTGGATCTTTTACTGGAGAATTGTAATGTTCATTTGGGGGTGACATGTTTACTTGCTTCTTCGTGTATCTTGTGTCCCTGTGTTGATATCTGTGCATCTGCAGAACAGTCACCTCTTCCATTTTCAAAGTAGCTTTTTTTTTTTTTTTTTTGAGACAGAGTTTTGCTCTTGTTGCCCAGGCTGGAGTGCCATAGAGCAATCCTGGCTCACCGCAACCTTCACCTCCCAGGTTCAAGTGATTCTCCTGCCTCAGCCTCCCAAGCAGCTTGAATTACAGGCATGCACCACCACATCAGGCTAATTTTGTATTTTTAGTACAGATGGGATTTCTCCATGTTGGTTGGGCTGGTTTCAAACTCCTGACCTCAGGTAATTCATCCACTTTGGCCTCGCAAAGTGCTGAGACTGTAGGCATGAGCCACCATGCCCAGCTCAAAGTAGCTTTTAAGGAAAATCACTTTAAATGTACATCAGTTCCAGGGTGTCAGTTTTGTAGAGTGTGATGGCTTTGATTCTGGTGGATGCAGTTGTGTAGTCTCTGATCAATTTCTTCCGCTGTAATTCATGCCAGCAATGTCTATGAGTGCCTTAGTGGCCTAGACTGTGAGAGTTCATGGTGGCAGATATGTTAGCTTGTTTCACATTGCTATAAAGAAATACCTAAGACTGAGTAATTTATGAAGAAAAGAGGTTTAATTGGCTCACAATGATGGAAGCTGTACAGGAAACATAGTGGCTTCTGATTTTGGGGAGGCCCCAGGCAGCTTTCATTCACGGCAGAAAGCAAAGTGGGAGCTGGCCTCTCACATGACAGGAACAGGAGCAAGAGAAAGTGAGGAGGGGAGGTGCTGTACACTTTTAACCAAACATTTCTCATGAAAACTCACTCACGATCACTGGGACAGTACCAAGGGGGAGGACGCTAAACCATTCATGAGAAATCCATCCCCATAATTCAGTCACCTTCCACCAGGCCCCATCTCCAACACTGAGGATTACAAGTTGACATGAGATTTGCTGGAGACACAGATCCAAACCATATAACTCTGCCCCAGCCCTCCTCCTCTCATGTCCTTCTCACATTGCAAAATACAATTATGCCTTCCCAATAATTCCCCAAAATCTTAACTAATTCCAGCATTAACTAAAAAGTCTAAAGTCTCTTCTGAGACAGGCTAAGTCCCTTCCACCTATGAGCCTGTAAAATAAAAAACAAGTTAGTGATTTCCAAGATACATTGGAGGTATATGCATTGAGCAAACACTCCCATTTTGAAAGTGAGAAGTTGGCCACAATAAAAAAAGGCTACAAGCCCCATGCAAGTCTGAAAGCCAGCAGAACAGTCATGAAATCCTAAAGCTCCAAAACAATATTCTTTGATTCCATGTCTTACATTCAGGGCACACTGGTGCAAGGAGTGGGCTCCCTAGACCTTGGGTAGCTCTGCTTATGTGGTTTGGCAAGATTCAGTTCCTGTGGCTGCTCTCATGGGCTGGTGCTGACTGCCTGTGACTTTTTCAGAGGTAGGGTGCAAGCTGTCAGTGAATCTATCATTCTGAGATTTGGAGGACAGTGGCCTTCTTCTCATAGCTTCACTTGTCAGTGCCCCAATGGGGACTCTATGTGGGGGCTCTAACCCACATTTCCCTTTCACTCTGCCCTAGTAGAAGTTCTCTCTTAGGACTCTGCTCCTGCAGCAGGTTTCTACCTGGACACCTAGGCTTTTTCATACGTCCTCTGAATTCTAGGTGGAGGCTCCCAAGTCTTATTCACTATTGCAGTCTGTAGACCAGCAGGCTTAACACCACATGGAAGCTGCCAAGGCTTACGGCTTGCACCTTCTGAAGCAGTGGCCTGAGCTGTACCTGGGTACCTTCGAGCCACAGCTGGAGCTGGAGTGTCCGGGATGCAGGGAGCAGTGCTCTGAGGTAGTGTGAGACAGCAGGGCCCTAGGTCTGGCCCACAAAAATCTATGCTGTCTTCCTAGGCCTATGGTGTGAGGAGCTGCCTCTAAGATCTCTGAAATGTCATTGAGGCCTTTTCCCCATTGTCTTGGCTATCAGCACTTGCTTCTTTTTTAGTTACGTAAATTTCTTCAGCCTGCTTGAATTACTCCCCTGAAAGTGGGCTTTTCCTTTCTACCATATGGCCAGGCTGCAAATTTTCTGAACTTCCATTCTCTGCTTCTCCTTTGAATATAAATTACAACTTTAGATCATTTCTTTGCAAATGCGTATGAGCATAGACTGTTAGAAGCAGCTAGGTGACATCTTGAACACTTTGCTGTTTAGAAATTCCTTCTGCCAGTTACCCTAAATCATCACTCACAAGTTCAAAGTTCCACAGATTCCCTAGGGCAAGGGCACAATGCAGACACATTTTTTGCTGAGGCATAACAAAAGTGACCTTTGCTCCAGGTCTCAATAAGTTCTTCATTTCCACCTGAGAACTCCTCAGCCTGGACTTCATTATTCGTATCAATATCAGCATTTTGATCACCATTTAACCAGTCTCTAAGATGTTCCAGCCTTTCCCTCACTTTCCTGTCTTCTTCTGAGCCCTTCACCCAGTTCCAAAGTCGCTTTTATATTTTTGGCTATCTTCATAGCAATGCTGAATTTCTTGGTACCAATTTTCTGTGTTAGTCCATTCTTACATTGCTATAAAGAAATACCTGAGACTGGGTAATTTATAAAGAAAAGAGGGTTAATTGGTTTGTGGTTCTTCAGGCTGTACAGGAAGCATAGAGGCTTTTGCTTTTGAGGAGGCCTCAGGAAGCTTCTAATCATGGCAGAAAGCAAAGGGAGAACAGCTGTCTCACATGGCAGGAGCAAAAGCAAGAGGGTGGGGAGGTGCACACGCACTTTTAACTGACCAGATCTCATGAGGACTCACTCACTATCATGAGGACACTACTAAGGGAGATGACGCTAACCCATTCATGAGAAATCTGCTCCCATGACCCACTAGGCCCCACCTCCAACATTGTGGATTACATTCAACATGAGATTTGGTGGGGATGCAGATCCAAACCATATCAGCAGTGGTGTGACTTTGCTGTGAGCAGTGTGCTTGGCTGGCTCTCAGTCCAAGGGGGAATGCACATGGCTGATCAGCTGGCTTGAAGGGCAAGCTCATTGGGGCCTTGAGTGAGTCACTGGACTGCTTCTCAGGCCAAGGGCATACATATATGGTGGCTTGGCTGGCTTGGGGACAAACTCTGTAGAGGCAGGGGCTCCAGGTTGGTTCTCAAGCTAAGAGCATGCACATGTGGCAGGTCCACTAGTTTTGAGCTGGTTCCCTAGTGTACAGGACTGCCTATTCCTTGGGCAAGGAGGAGGGCTGGGCCCCATGTGGGCTCAGCTATCAGAGTCATAGCTATTCCACTGGACCTTGGCTCTGAGAGGAGCACTGCATCCACCTGTTAGAGACATGGAAAAATAATGGTAGAGCCTCAGAGATGGAGAGACAAAGTTGCTGGTGGCCCCATAGCAGGACACACTAGCAGTACGTCAAGATGGCCCTGTTTTGTAGAAGCTTGGGTGGGTAGGAGGTACACAATGTAGGGTTCTTCTGTGGAGCAATACAGCCTTATGAACTCCAGGTAGCTCCCCGTCCTGGGCTCAAGGCCTTTGAGAGCTGTGGGATTCTCCTGTAGTAATGACTGCAAGTGTCTGTGGTGGTAATAGGGTCTGCTAGAAACCTCCAGCTTATCTTTTCCACACAAGAAGAAGTCACCCCTGTGGGGCAGATGGGGTGGCAGAGGCAGAGAGCTTCGCTTCCCTCCTTATGTTGCCATTCTGGGTTTCCACAAGGATTCTACTACTTCCTTGCTACACTCCAGCACTCTCCTTTCGACCCTGTAGTCAAAATGTAGTTGCTTATTTATTGTTTCGGTCCTTTTCCAAGGGGGACATCAGCACTAGGTACCTCTAGTTGGCCATCTTACTTAAGCCACTTGATCGCTATTTAGTTTTCCGACGTGCAAATTATTATTCTCCTTTTATAGATGAAATTAAAGCTGGGAAAAGTAAGCAATTGCAAGTCCAGGGCTCTGTCCACTATCCTAAATTATTATTCTCCTTTTATAGATGAAATTAAAGCTGGGAAAAGTAAGCAATTGCAAGTCCAGGGCTCTGTCCACTATCCTAAGATTTAAAAAATACAAACAATATCCAATTCACAAATGTCCTGCTAATGTCATTTAAAAATAGCATATTTGTTATTGTTGCTGTTTTCATTTGAAGCAAAATGTACGACTGTTATAAGTTTTGATGTCTATCACTGTTATTGGGGCTTGTTGAGGTTTTTTTTTTTTTTTTCCCTTGACTGCATAATAAGCCAACTCGCACATTTAATTAACAAAATCTGTCCTGTGAAAGGTGAAAAGCCATTAAATACAAGTTGACAAGTAATGCACTTGAATAATGGAGAGATGAATGGAAACTTGTAGATGTTTCCATCTATCTATAAAAGTATGATACACGTCAGCACTTCCCAAGCTGCTTCTAAAAAGCCTTTCATCTGGGAAATAGAAAAAAGGGATCTCAGTCTCCGCCCGAGACCTGCTGAATCAGAGTCTGCATTTTAAGAATAAATCTTGGTGGTTCATATGCATATTAAAGTTTGAGAAGCTCGGCTCTAAATAAAAGTTTTCTGAGAGATAATAATAGGTTTTCCGTGTGTCTAGGTTACCATTATCAAACAAGCTTAGGAACATCTGTATTTAACAGGTGGATTTTAACAAAGCCAAACAGGTATTCTATCCGGCATTGCAAAGCTCTGACAGGAGATTATAGTAGGAGTAGTGTTTTCAAATTTAAGGTCTGTTAAAATTATGGTTCACTAACCTATAAGATAAATATCCTCAGAAACATGCTTACTTTTCTATTTCCTCCTTCATCTCTTGTCTGTCTCGATAGACACTACAGCATAGTTATAATACACAGTTACTCCATCAAGGCAGTGGATAAAATGCTAAACAGAGATAATTCCATTTATCTTATGAAGGAGTTATTGATATTGCCATTTTACAGGTACTGTATGTAGACTGAGGCAGAGATATTAATTAATTGGTTCAAGGTTACACAGATCCTAACTGGCAGGGCTGGGATTCAGATGCAGGTGGTCTGGAGCTATAGCGTCTGTGTGCTTAACTGCTACTCTGTATGCTTCAGACCTGTGTGCCTCCAAAGCCTGTGGTATATAAAGACTTGTGAGGAAAAGTAAGCAATAACCACAAAAGTTTTAAAAGATTTAAAAGCACTTAACTTTATTTACTGTATAAACAATATTTTTAAAATAATATTTATTTTTGAATAGTTGATGTGCTTACGTGGTTCAAGAATCAAAACCTAGAATGAATATTTGGTGGACAGTCTTTCTCCGTCTCTGTCCCCAGCCGTCCATTTGCCCTTTCTGGGAGCAATGTTCTCAGTCACTTGAGTATCTTTTCACAAACATCTTAGCAAATGCCTACATGTATGTATTTTCATATATTCCCACTTTCAAACTTTTTCAGACAAATGGTAGAAAATTGTACATTTTTCACATTTTGTGCATGTGTTTTATTAACAATATGTCTCTTTTTTTCTCCTTTTCTTTGAGACAGAGCCTTGCTCTGTTGCCCAGGCTAGAGTGCAGTGGTGTGATCTCGGCTCACTGCAACCTCCGCCTCCTGGACTTAAGTGATTCTCATGCCTCCACCTCAGCCTCCCGAGTAATTGGGATTACAGGAGTGCACCACCATGCCTGGCCAATTTTTGTATTTTTAGTAGACACAAGATTTCACCATGTTGGCCAGGCTGGTCTTGAGCTCCTGACTGCATGTGATACGCCTGCCTTGGCCTCCCAAAGTGCTGAAATTACAGGCGTGAGCCACTGCGCTCAGTGACAGTATGTCATTTCACGTCTGTATACAAAAGGCTTCCTCATTCTTCTTGAAGAGATGCTTAATATTCTATTGGATGCATATACAATAATTTAACCCATACTTGATTGCCAGACCAGTTGTTTGAAATATTTTTTCTATTTCAAACACTACTATAATATATAACCTTGTATTTTTATTATCTTGCAGGTTCACAAACAAATATGTTTTGTTTGTAGAACAAATTATGGTCTTCTGGAACATTTAAAAATTTTTTATTATAGATTGTTCATAAGTCTTGCTTCTCGGGTATTTTAGCTTTTTATTGCTACTCCTTTGTTATATCTTCTAATGCTTGTATTTTTTTTTCTTTTCTTTTGAAACAGAGTCTTGCTCTGTCACCCAGGCTGGAGTGCAGTGGCACAATCTCAGGTCACTGCAACCTCTGTCTCCCAGGTTCAAGTGATTCCCTTGCCTCAGCCTCCTCAGTACTTGGGACTACCGGTGCCCACCACCTCGCCAAGCCAATTTTGTATTTTTAGTAGAGATGGGGTTTCATCATGTTGGCCAGGCTGGTCTTGACCTCCTGACCTCAAGTGATCCATCCATCTCAGTCTCCCAAAGTGCTGGGATTACAGGTGTGAACCACCATGCATGACCTAATACTTTGATTTTTGGGTTCTATTCATTTTTGCATTTCAATTGTGTTCCCATTTATCTTTCTGAATTTTCTGTTTATGATATATTTTTACAGCTGATTTTTTTTTGTTTTTATAGATACGTATCATACTATTTATAAGACAATGGTAATTTTATCTCATTCCTTCCAATTTTTATACTTCTTGCTTTGTTTTTCTAAATTAGTGTTGGCCACAAACTCTAAAGCAAGGGTCAACAGACGACAGCCCATGGGACAAATCTAGCCTGCCACCTGTTTTGTAAATAAAGTTCTGCTGGATCACAGCCACATCCATTCATTTATGTATTAGTTATGGCTTTTGCATTACAGTTGAGTAGTTGTGACAGAGACGTTATGGTTTACAAATAACTGCTACCCAGCCTTTCATAGAAAACGTTTGCCCATCCCTACTCTAGAATAATATCAAATACTAAATCACAATTAATAATGGAATCCTTATTTTGTTTTTGACTTTAATCAGAATGCTTCTGGTGTCTCCCCATTAAGTATAATGCCCCAGTGGCTTTTAAAACATCTTTGCAAATTTTTAACAGTCTCCTTTTAAGAGGTAGAATCTATGCATCTTCTTGAACTTGGATAGGTCTTTATGGCTTCCTCAAGAAATACAGTGCAACAAAGTTTGATCTATTGGCTTTCTCAGAAGATTAGAAAAGGCTATGCCAATTTCTCTCTACTGGGACACTCACTTTGGGCACCTTCAGCTGTCATTTAAAAAATCTAGCTCCCTTGAGGTCCCCACCTGGAGGTCACATATAGAGGAATGTCAGAGAAGCCTCAGCTGTTGCAGCCCCAGCTGTTTCAGTCTTTGCAGCCTGGGCACTAGACACTGAAGTAAAAAACCTTGGGAGGTGGCCTGAACCATAGCCACTGTCTGACTTTAACTCTGGCAGACCCTGGAAAAAGCTGCCTAGCAAAGCCTGAGCAACCTCCAAATTTCTAAGCAAAATGAATAATTGTTATTGTTTTAAAGCTACTATTTTTTTTTTGTACTTTTAAGTTCAGAGTATAAGTGCAGGTTTGTTACACAGGTAAACTTATGTCATGGGGGTTTCTCTATTAAAACTGCCTTAGCTGTGTCCTTTTTATGGCTGCATAGTATTCCATGGTGTATGTTATACACCATTTTCTTTATCCAGTCTATCACTGAGGGGCATTTAGGTTGATTCCATGTCTTTGTAAAGCCACATTTTTTAAAATGCATTTGGTACATAGTAATAGAAAAGGGGAATGCAGACTTTTTAGTATAGTTAGATGTGCCTTTATCATGTTAAGGAAGAAGACTCTGTTTATTCCTAATGGGATTTTTAAATTAAAAAAATGAGTATTATATTTAATGACTTTTCAGCAGCTGTAAAGATGTATGGTTCTTCTTTTTAGAGCTATTATAATGATAAATTATATTAGTGAATTTCTAATACCAAATTATCCTTGCATTCCTAATATAAAACCCACTTAGTCATAATGTGTCATATTTTATGTACTGTTGAGTTCTATTTGATGACTTTTTTGAGGATTATTTGTATTGATATTCATAAGTAAAATCATACTGTAGTTTTCTTATTTTTGTGCTGTATTTACTGGGTTTTGATTTTAGGAGAGGTGGATCTAGGTTTTTTTCTTTGAGATGGAGTCTCATTCTGTTTCCCAGGCTGGAGTACAGTGGTGTGATCTTGGCTCACTGCAACTTCTGTCTCCCAGGTTCAAGTGATTTTCCTGCCTTGGTCTCCCAAGTAGCTGGGATTACAGGCATGTGCCACCATGCTTGGGTAATTTTTGTATTTTTAGTACAGACAGCATTTCACTGTGTTGGCCAGGCTGGTCTTGAACTCCTGATCTCAGGTGATCCACTTGCCTTGGCCTCCCAAAGTGCTGGGGTTACAGGCATGAGCCACCATGCTCGGCCTGACTTAGGTTTTAAGAGGCCCGATGCTTGTACAATTTGTGGGGCACTCCAAGAAAAAGAACAGAATGTTACTAATATATATTTTGGGCTAGGGCTTTGGAAGGAGCCCTTGTGAGAGAAGAATTGTAAAATTTAATCTTCTTTAGCTTTGTTTTATTTCTGTTGCCAGGTGTCAGTCTTATTCTTACATTATACAAATTTTTGCTAGTCTAATTAGTGGTCTATGTATTTTATTAATTTTTTCAAAAACTAGCTCCTTGAGTCACTGATCTTCTGCATGGTTTTTTTTGTGTGTCAATCTCTTCAGTTCAGCTGTGGTTCTGGTTATTTCTTGTTTTCTGCTAGCTTTGAGACTGGTTTGCTCTTGGTTCTCTCATTCTTTTAGTTGTGTTTTTATGTGGTTAAATTGAGATCTTTCTAACTTTTTTTATGTGGACATTTAGTGCTGTAAATTTCTCTATTAAAACTGCCTTAGCTGTGTCCCAAGATTCTGATATGTTGTTTCTTCGTTCTCATTGATTTCAAAGAACTTCTTTATGTCTACCTTAATATGATTATTTACCCAAAGTCATTCAGGAGAAGATTATTTGCCCAAAAGCTCCTTACATTGATAAACAACTTCAGTAAAGTCTTAGGATACAAAATCAGTGTGCTAAAATTGGTAGCACTTCTATACACCAACAATAGTCAAGACAAGGGCCAAATCAGGGACAATCCCATTCACAATTGCTATGAAAGTAAAATAAAATACCTAGAAATATAGCTAACCAGGGAGGTGAAAGATTGTTATGAGGAGAACTGCAAACTACTGGTCAAAGAAATCAGAGAGGACACAAACAAATGGAGAAATATTACATGCTTATGGATAGGAAGAATTAATATAATTAAAATGGCTATACTGTTCAAAGCAACTTATAGATTCAATGTATTCCTATTAAACTACCAATGACATTCTTTACAGAACTAGAAAAAAACTATTTTAAAATTCATATGGAACCAAAAAAGAGCCTAAATAGCCAAGGCAATTCTAAGCCAAAAGAATAAAGCTGGAGACATCACACTACCTGATTTCAAACTATACTACAGGGCTACAGTAACCAAAACAGCATGGTACTGGTACAAAAACAGACACATAGACCAATGGAACAGACTAGAGAGCCCAGAAATAAGGCTGTACATCTTCAACAAACATGACAAAAACAAGCAATGGGGAAAGGAATCCCTATTCAATAAATGGTGCTATGATAATTGGTGAATTGTATATGGAAGATTGAAACCAGACCCTTTCCTTACATCATATACAAAAATTAACTGAAGATAGATCAAAGACTTAAATATAAAACCCAAAAATATAAAAACACTGGAAAACAACCTAGGCAATATCATTCTGGACATAGGAACAGGCAAAGGTTTCATGATGAAGATGCCAAAAGCAATTGCAACAAAAGCAAAAATTGATTAATGGGATTTAATTAAACTAAAGAGCTTCTACACAGCAAAAGAAACTATCAACAGAGTGAACAGACAACCTACAGAATGGGAGAAAAGTTTTGCAAACTATCTATCTGTCAAAGATCTAATGTCTAGCATCTTTAAGGAACTTAAAACAAATTTACAAGAAAAAAGCAAACAACCCAACTAAAAAGTAGACAAAGAACATGAACACTTTTCAAAAGAAGCCACACAGAAGGCCAGCAATAATATGAAAAAAAGATCAATATAACTGATCATTAGAGAAGTGTAAATCAGAACCCCAGTGAGTTAGCATCTCACACCAGTCAGAATGGCTACTATTAAGTAAAAAAACCCAACAGATTCTGGCAAGGTTGCTGAGGAAAAGGAACACTTATACACCATTGGTGGGATTGTGAATTAGTTCAACTATTGTGGAAGACAGTGTGGGAATTTCTTAAAGACCTAAAAAGAGAAATACCATTCAACTCAGCAATCCCATTACTGGGTATATATCTAGAGGAATAAAATCATTCTATACAGACACACACACTTGTATGTTCATTGAAACACTATTCATAATGGCAAAGGCATGAAATCAACCTAAATTATCATCAATGGTAGACTGGATAAAGAAGACTTGGTACATATACACCATGGAATACTATGCAGCCATAAAAAAGAATGAGATCATGTCTTTTGTGGGACTATAGATAGAGCTGGAGGCTATCATCCTTAGCAAACTAACACAGGAGCAGTTAACCAAATACCACATGTTCTGACTCATAAGTGGGAGCTAAATGATGAGAACGCATGATTTCATGGACACATACACACACTGGGAACAGCACACACTAGGAGCTATCAGAGGGTGGAGGGTGGAGGGTGGGGGAATCAGGAAAAATAACTAATGAGTACTGGGCTTAATACCTGGGTGATGAAATAATCTGTACAACAAACCCCCATGACAGAGGTTTACCTATGTAACTAATCTGCACACGTACCCCTGAACTTAAAGTTTAATTTCAAAAAATTTTTAGAAATATATCTCATTTTATACCACCTGATTTTGGTAAGCTACTGAAAAAAAAAGAAGTATATCTTATTTTTCTTTGGAAAGCATAAACAATATTTCAAATCACAAAAGAAAACAAAATCACTTAATATCAGCATTGTACAGATCTTTTCATTTTTCTATGTCCTATTATAGCTTTGTCTTTACAAATACATTTTTTAACTGGTTCATTCATTACTGAATACTTATCATGTTAAAGACATTGTAACAGGTACTATGGTCTTAGCAGTAAAAGAAAAAATACATGTTTCACAAGTTAGAAGCAGTGGTAGATAAATGTGCACACAATTACAATACAGTGGGATGAGTGCTGTCTTGGAGGAAAGTGAAAAGCACCACAGAGGTACACAGGAGTGGCATCTAACACAGATTGGGAGGGCACTGCAGGGGAAGAGGAGCATTCAAAGAAGACCTCCCAGAGGGGCCAGCATCTAAATTAAATTGAAGTGAAGAAGTACTTTCTTATTTTGCTTTTTCCACTTAGCTTAAAGTCATGGTGGACTCCAATGACACTTTAGTGACACTAAAAGTCCTTCCAGAAGGCTTGATCGGTTACCTGGTAGGAGACCCTGGAACTGTCTAGCTGAGGTATGGTCTGGTTCAGGGGCACATGGTCAATCAGCATGTCCACTTGGTGTCATGGGGAAGTTGAGACCCAACCTGGAAGATAGAACCAGAAATGTGAAGAGATCTGGGGGTTGAATATGTGACATTGCAGTTGAGTCTGGAGACCAGATATTTTTATGTAGGACTGCTTCATTCTCCATAATTGTAAGAGGCGATATCTTCTGTTTTGGGTAAAAGGTTTAGTACGGATTGGACAGGGGAATAATTTCATTTGGCCAAAATCTTCAGTTGGGAGGGTTTTTTTCACCGAACATCCTAGCATCCTCCAAGGTTCCTGAGAACCTAATGTTGGTTCCTACTGGTTACTTTTCCATTATCTTATATTGCCTTGCTTGGAAGCTGTGATAGAAATCGAGGATTTTGAGCAAGGAGCCCTGGGCTTACCTGTCTGAGCCTCAGTTCCTCCTCTGCAATATTAGACACAGTCACAGGGTGATTGTATGGAGCAGGTGGGAGTACATTTGTGAAAGTGTCTTATAAGTTATAAAATACTATGTAGATAGCTCTTATTCTTAGGGTTTAGAGATTCCTAGTCTTAGAGATGAGAGAAGTGAGGCCTAATAGTTTAGAAATGTCCTGGAAATGATGCCAAGCTTATAGAGATAAAAGGGGCTCCAGTAATTGCCAAAGTAAAGGAGCCTCAGCTTCTGCCTTTACCTGGGATTAAAGGCACTTAAGGAATGGAACTAAAACACAGAGGTGAAGAGATGGAAAGAATTCTCACCAGTGTTAGTCATCAACCTGGACAAATACGTAGCTGGTGGAAACTTTTCACTAACAGTTTTTCCTGGATTGGTTGTAGAAATCCAAGCATTTGACTTTTACACATTATTATACATTGTTGGTGTAATAATGATCCGAGCTGTAATCCCTCATATGTGAAAGGCACTTTAAAGTTACCATACACTTAGATGTACACTATACATCTGATTATTGCAGTACCATGGGAGGTAGACAAGACAGGCTCTTTGATGCCCAATGAATAAATTATGGGTAAATGGTTTGTATGAGGAGAGAGGGAACCATATACCAGGCACTGCACTACATCCTTAGGACACCCTGTGCTTTTAATCCTCTCAAAAACTCCATGAGAGGGGAATTTAATCATGGCTTGATAGCTGAGTAACTAAATTTGCAGGGAGAGTAAGGAAGTCAAATAAAGTCATACATAAGCAAGTGGCAGATCAGTGAGTGGAATGCAGGTCAGTTCTCTGACTCAAAGTCCTGTGTTATTTCCACCTTCCTTCTTAAAACAAAAAAAAAAAAAAAAAAAAAAAAAAAAAGGAAAGAAAAAGAAAAAGACGCCCTGTCTTACCTCCAATTGTTTCCAAATGGAAGCATATGGTTGGGCTAGTTGTTGAGTCTGAAATAAATAGCTTCTTTTAGACTGTTGAGACAGCCAAATGCTTTCAATATGCTCCCAAGGTTGGTGATTGGGTCTGAATAGAAGCCAGATGTTCTGGATTTCAGAGCTATTTCCTTGTTGCATGCTCTCCCCAACCCCCAACCCTCCATTAAATGGAGGAAGGGAAGGTGAGATCAGACTGACGGATTTTGCTTTTTCACATCTTTCTCTTTGGAAGAGGGAGGTGAGGGAGTAGTTGAGATTGCAGTTGGGCTGAAGCAGGCTGTGGGCTTGGGGTGGGGTGTAGACTGGAAGAAAAATAGCGAGAAAGAATGTGCAATCGCTTATTCCAGGCCTTTAGAATCCCTTTGCTGCCTGACCTTTCTGTACTCCTTCACAGTTGACAGCCCAGACTCGGCTTCCCGCTAGGAGGAAGTGCCCTGCAGTTACTCTGTTGATTACTAAAACAGAACCATCATAGCACTTGTCAGCTCTGCTTCCTCCATGCACTTTGGCAGTTTTTTTTTTTCAATTCCTTGTTTTATTACTGTTTGTCAGACTGGGGAGCCTTTGAAGTTCTTTACAGATCTGACTTTTATCAGAGCATGTAGGAGTTGGGGGTGGGAAATGGGGTGGATGCAACCCATCAAAATATTCTATTCTGCACCCAACGAACTCACCCCCACTCTGTCTTTGTCTGAAAAGCTTTGTGACATGGTGCTTCTATACGTGGCCTGCCTTCCAGATGAGAGAGTGACATCTATTGTCGTAATATGGGGAAGAAATTATGATTGCTTAATGATAGCATGTCGCAGCTTGTCGCTTCTTTATTTTCCTTTTAAATACTTGCTGTCACAGCAACACACAATTGGCCTTCAATCCTGGGGCTGAGGCTGGGACCTCATGTGGTATAAGGTGGTGCAAGGATGACTTATTGGTAAAGCTGGGGAAAACAAAATGAATACAAAAATATTTCTGCAGACCTGGCTTGGTTCTCTACTCCTCCTACCTTGATATGAGGCAGGGGCCTTTTAACTGTGTTGGCCAGCACTTTGTATCCTGTCCTTGAAAACACCGATGCCGGCTTAAGCATGTGAGAAGCATGCTTAGTCTACCAGATTCTGATGATCTTTCCTTGTCTGGTTCACTCCTAGAATCTAGAGGGCATTGTTCATGGAAACAGGAAGCAAAGGGTAAGAATGGTTCAAGTGTCTACTGGTTGCAACCAATTTATTCATTCTCTGCTACCACTTGACTTAGCTTTCTGACAACAACAGCGACAACAAAAATCATTTCAATCATATTTAATAATTAAATGTTAATTTCTTTTGTTCAAACGATGAAATACAAATTCCTCATGCTAACATGTAACATCTTTTTGATCTGGTTCAGACCTACCAAAATCCACCTCCTACCACCTCAGATCCTTTGCGGTAGCCAGGCGTCTTTCTTTGTTTGCTTATATAAAATAATTTAAATCATGGCACCTTTCACACATAGGAAACAACTAGAAAACACATAGACACTTGTGAACCCATAATATAACTAGATGGGTAACTCTAAAAAAATAACATTGAATGTAAAAATAAAGTTGAAAAAAATATGTGCAGTCATATTTAAATTATTATTTTTTTATGGTTTAGTTCAAATATCACTCCCGTCTCAAGTCCGTGATTTGTTCAACAGAGTAACTGTTCCTCATTTGTGACTTCCAGCCACTCCTTTATATGGTTTTCCGTTACTTGGTAATATTGCTGGTATTATAGTTTCTAATTTCATGTTGGTCTCCTCCACTAAGCTGTGAGCTCCTTAAGGGTAACGACTGAGTTGCATTTTTCCTTGTACACTTGGGACATAAACCCATGATAATTGTCTTGAAAGGTTAGTCAGACTAAATATCATTATATGGCACACAACCATGGTCTAACTATAGGCTCATTAAAGTGCAATTTAAAGTTTGATTCCTAGTTTTTTTTTCTTTTTTTTTTTTTTTTTGAGACTCACTCTATCACTGAGGCTAGAATGTAGTGGGTATGATCTCTGCTCACTGCAACCTCTGCCTCCGGGTTCAAGAGATTCTCATGCATCAGCCTCCTGAGTAGCTGGGATTACAGGCGCCAGCCACCACGTCTGGCTATTTTTCTGTATTTTTAGTAGAGATGGGGTTTCACTATGTTGGCCAAGCTGGTCTCGAACTCCTGACCTCAAGTGATCCACCCACTTCAGCTTCCCAAAGTGCTGGGATTACAGGCGTGAGCCACTGTGCCTGGTCAGATTCCCAGTCTTAATAGCAACAACGGCTATCTTTTACTGTTTACAAAGTGTTTTCAAATTCATTAATTCTATCTTGCTTCATTATAACTCTTTAAAGTATGTACTGCAGACAGCATTGCTATTAAATGAAAGAAGAAACTATGATTTAGAGAGGTTAAATGACTTGTTCATTGCCACACAGCTCAGAGGTGATGGGACTGTCTCACTAGCTTTAAATGAAATGCTCTTTTATTATGAATTTTTAAATTGTTGTTAACACCACAAATCAATTCCTCCTTATCTTTATTCCTTTCTTCTTCCTGCCTTCTTTCTCCTCATTTTGTTAATTCTTGTAACAAATATTAATTGAATGTCATCTATCTGCATTATATTAGCTTCTGGGGATAAAATAATAAGTAAAACTAGTCCTGGTTGTGGCTCCTGTGGCGATAACAGTCATCCGGAGAACTTGAAATCTTTCTAAACAATACACAGC
The DNA here is from genome assembly GCF_009761245.1 of Sapajus apella. Classification (NCBI taxonomy): domain Eukaryota; kingdom Metazoa; phylum Chordata; class Mammalia; order Primates; family Cebidae; genus Sapajus; species Sapajus apella. Next base: position 12,762,489 of record NW_022436956.1, read on the forward strand.
ACGCAAGCTGGTAAATGTTTGGTAACTCCTTGCAAGACTGTGTTATGCTAGAACAGTGGTAGTAAGATGAAATGTTTCCTGATGCTTTGACAGAGTTCTGAGCACTTTGAGATTTTTCCGAAGTTAATTGGGGGGGGCGGAGATTAATTCACTTTGTTTAGCTCTTAAGAGCCCTTCCCTCTGTAGTGAATTGCTTAATGGTGGAGGCTTTGATGCTGGCAGGTACTTTTAGTGGAATATGACTGCTATTGCCCTCTCTTACAACCTGCACTGTTGTGTGGGCTGAAACCAATTAGACCTAAATTAATTAGCAAGAAAATGATGGGCCCACTTGCTGAGCCATTCACAATGCCATGTGAAGAAAGAAGAACAGTGTTTGAAGGATGCTGTGTGTTTCTGCTCTACCCTAATGACTGAAGTATTTCCAAATATGGAAGTAAATTCAAGCCATTGCTGAATTAAGTGGTCCACTCTTTTAACCGCTTAAAGTCCTTTATTCAAAGACAAGGTAGGAAGCTATAAAGAGCTCCTTGTGGGTCATAGGACCAGTGATAAGCTGTGGGATAAATTTAGAAGACACATAGAATCATTATGTAATTTGACCTCTTAAGGCCAAAAGGAGCTGAGGAAACTGATGATTGAAAAAACATACAAGGACCAGTATCCCTCCTATGTGAACCGCAGGTAAGAACTTTCTTCTGGAAGACAAGCTCAGTTCTCCCTGCTCTCACTGTACAGTCTTCTTTGTTAGGTTCTTCCTCTGCCTATTCCTTCAATGAGAGTGTTAATGGGGCTCCAGTCCCAACTTATAGCCCGTCTAGGACCATCTCATCTCCCCTGATGTTAAATACCACCTTTGGGTCAATACTTTCCAGGCTAACCCACTACTGTATCTAGGTGCTTTCTTGAGCTCCGACTGCCTGTAACACTAGTCCTGGTTGTGCCTATAGGTCTTTTTCTGGACATCCCATGAGCAATTATCTTAGAACCTAACCTCCTCCTTCAAATTCACCAACTGGTCACTCACCTAGAAACTTGGGAGTCATTCTTAACCCTTTTTTCCTTCTCATTCCCCTCAGTATATTCAGGAGCTCTGTTCATTTTCTATCCTAAATATAATTCTCAAATTTATCTTTGAATATTTCTTTCCAACATGCATTTAGACTAGGCTCCTAGTCCTCTGCCCCTCGGATTGTTCTGCAGGTCACCTTTGATGGCTGCTGGTCTTTGGTCATCCTTACATGTTTGTACTTCCTAGACTATTGCTGCCAGGACTCTTCTCTCTGAACAATGAACTGTACCAGAGTGACTTCATCCTCTTCAAGATTTCAGCTACCCTTTTTATGCTAATGGCTCCCAAATGTATGTTTCCAGCTACAAATGCTCTCCTGAGCTTCTAATCCACATATCCAGCAACTAACTGGACATCTGCATGTTGACATCCCATAATCATCTCAAACTCAGTGTCCATAAACAAGCTTGTTATTTTTCTCCTAAATCTGCAATCCTACTGTGAACAGCTGCCCCATCCATTCAGTTGCACAGATTAGAAATCTAAGCACCATTATTAACTCCTTGCTCTCATTTCACTTATCCTTATTTCCAAGTGCAATGATTCCAAATTTTAAAACTCTCAAATCTATCCACTTTTCTTCATTTCCATTGCTACTGTCTTAGTAGAGGACACCAACATCTTTTCCCTGAATTACTGCAAAAGTCTCTTCCATGGTGATCTTACATATTATTTATTTATTTATTAATTTTTGAGATGGGGTCTCACCTCGTCACCCAGGCTGCAGTGCAGTGGTATGAACATGGCTCACTGCAGCCTCGGCCATGCAGGCTCAAGTAATCCTCCTGCCTCAGCCCTCCACGTAGCTGTAACCACAGGCACACACTACCACACACAGCTAATTTTTCTATTTTCTGTAGTGATGGGGACTTGCAATGTTTCTCAGACTGGTCTCAAACACCTGAGCTCAAGTGATCTGCCCCCGTCAGCCTCTCGAAATGCTGGGATTACAGGCATAAGCCACTGTGCCTGGCCTGTTTTGTAATTTACCAATCCAGACTCCACATGGCCAGATTTAATGCTGGTGGGAGGCAGGGGATAAAGTCGGGCTCTGTTGCACAAGCTGAAGTGCAGTAGTACAATTATGACTCACTGCATTCTCAACCTGTCAGGCTCAAGAGATCTTCCCACCTCAGCCTCCTGAGTAGCTGAAACCACAGGTGTGCACCACTACACCTGGATAAGTTTTTCTTTTACTTTTTGGTAGAGATGGGGTCTCAACATGTTGTGTAGGCTGGGCTCAAGTGATACCCCTGCCTCAGCCTCCCAAAGTGTTAGGATTATAGGTGTGAGCCACCATTCCTGGCCCCACATTGATCTTTATACAGTGCTGATGGGTTAATGCCAGTCTCAAATTTTAAAATGTTCATGGTTCAGCAAAGCTCTGAGGATACATTCTAACTCTTAACTTTGGCTCCTTTCTTCTCTCTCTCTCTCTTTCTTCTTTTTCTTTGACGGAGTCTTGCTGTTGCCCAGGCTGGAGTGCAGTGGTATAATCTTGGCTCACTGCAACCTCCACCTCCTGGGTTCAAGCAGTTCTTCTGCCTCAGCCTCCCAAGTAGCTGGGATTACAGGTGCCCACCACCATGCCCAGCTAACTGCTTTGTATTTTTAGTAGAGATGGTGTTTCACCATGTTGGACAAGCAGGTTTTGAACTCCTGACCTCAAGTGATCTGCCCGTCTCAGCCTCCCAAAGTGCTGCAATTACAGGTGTGAGCCACTGCGCCTGGCCAGCTTTGGCTTTTCAAGACCCTTCAAGATTCTGGCTTCTAATACTCTGACTCATCTCTTGTGTCACTATTGGAACTTCATGCTCTGGCTATGCTGCACATACTCTTCCAAACATGCACATTTCTACTTGCCTCTGTTTGCAAATACTGCCAATACCTTTTGATCTTTCAGACCTTATTTTAGATGCCACTTCATGGTACAGCAGGAAGCCTTCATGGCACCATCATTACGTATGTAAATGAGTGTTACTTGCCTGTCTTCCTCATTAGATCAGAAGTTCTTTGAGTGTAGGGGCTGTGTCTTGTTCATTTGAGTGTCTCCAGATAGAGAAGAAAGATTCAGTTGACGGCAGATGATTTTAAATTTGAATGATGTCCTCTTATAGGTGCACCTCCCTCCGGGCTTGAACTTCTCTAACTTGTCTTCTGCACTGATCCAGGATAATCTTTATGAATGCAAATCAGACCATGCTGCTCTTGATAAATCTTTCAGCAGCTCCCTATTGCTCCTTTTTCTCAATCCTAGACTCTGGGACTGGACTGAGGCCGATTCCATCCTAGCCTTTGATACATGTGATCCAAGCCTTGGCCAATCATAACATTTCATTCTTTTGGCTATAGTGACTGCTTTGGAGATGGGCATGTTGACCAAGGAAGGTTTCACTGGGATTTTTGAGAAAGTGATTCTTCCCAGATCTTGCTATTGTGTGAAGCCCAGGGTTGAGGACAAGACACTAGAAGGTGGATCCCAGCTGTGGAGGGATCCCGAATCCTGATTACTTTGTTTGTTCTGTGACCTCAATAACCCTGAAGCCAGCCTTACCCTGTGATTTCAGCTTGCGTAATCCAATACATTTCTTTACTTGCTTAAGCCAGATGGGTCAAGCTTTCTGTTATTTCATTTATTTATGCATTCATTAAACAAATATTCATTGAGCTTCTGCATTGTTCTAAACACTGGTGTAGATGTTAGGGAGACTGCAGTGACAATGTAGACAGTCTCTATGATATGGTTTGGCTGTGTCCCCACCAAATCTTGTCTTGAATTATAATCCTTGTAATCCCCACAGGTCATGGGAAGGACCCAGTGGGAGGTAATTGAACTGTGCGGGTAGTTACCCTCATACTGTTCTTATGATAGTGAGTGAGTTCTCGCGAGTTCTGATGGTTGGTTTTTTTTTTTTTTTTTTCTGAGATGGAATCTTGCTTTGTCACCAGGCTGGAGTGCGGTGGCTCTACCTCAGCTCACCACAGCCTCCACCCCCTGGGTTAAGAGATTCTCCTGCCTCAGCCTCCTGAGTAGCTTGGACTACAGGCATGTGCTACCATGCCTGGCTAATTTTTGTATTTTTAGTAGAGTTGGGGTTTCACCACGTTGGCCAGGATGGTCTCCATTTCTTGACATTGTGATCTGCCTGCCTCAGCCTCCCAAAGTGCTGGGATTACAGGCGTGAGCCACCTCGCCCGGACGAGATCTGATGGTTTTGTAAGTGTCTGGCATTTCCCTTGCTGGCTCTCATTTTCACTCCTGCTGTCCTGTGAAGAGGTACCTTCCACTGTGATTGTACATTTCCTGAGGCCTCCCCAGCCATGCAGAACTGTGAGTCAGTTAAACCTCTTTCCTTTATAAATTACCCAGTCTTCAGTATTTCTTCATAGTAGTGTGAGAATAAATTAATACACTGTATTTTCAAAGGGGTATTAAGGGAGCTCACTTATCCATACCTTACAAAAGAACACCAAATCATCCACAATCTAGCTCATGCCTATCTCTCCAGCTGAAGCTAAATTCAGTCTTGACCATGCTGAATCCAAGTACCCAGGTTTCTTATCATAATGCAACAGTTGTCCAATCTCTGAAATCATAAATCTTAATATTCCATTCTAAAAACATTTTTATCTGCTTTCACTTCTTGACACCTTCATCACCTTGCTTATCAATAATCATAAATGAATCCTTCTTTTTAACCACTTCGTCACACACCCATTGCCACGGCTCAACTTTGCCCTTAGAGACCAACCTAGACTTCAGGACATCTCTTCAATAACTCTTCCAATTACCTCAGCTTGTCTGCCATGTTAGTTTCCCTCTGCCCTGCTCTAAAAAAACCAAAATGATATGCCAACATGACTATACGCCAACTATGATCCTCCTGTTTTTCAGAGCCTGACTAAGGGAAAACGCAGAACATGAAGATGAGTCTTATGATAAATTAATATCTCCCACTCTACCATGTCTTCAGGGCTGTGTAGAATTTTTTCATGTGTTTCTAATGAACAACTTCCTGCATTTCATTTCAACTGCTATTTCAGTCTGCTATTGCTTTTCTACACAAACCCCTCCATGGTAATCAACTCTAGCCCTAAGTCATTAATTATTTAACAAATAAACATTGAGAACATGCTATCTAATAGGAATCGTGCTGGGTTTTGACTCAGAGTGATGCACAAGGGAAACAAGTGATTACAAATGTGCTGAAGATTGTAAAAGGGAAGGAGGAGACAGGGTGCTGAGGTGGTACTTAACCTGAGGATGTGGACTATTTAGAAGGAGGTTGGAGAAGGCTTTCCTGAGGAAATAAAATTTAATAGCAAAGGAAATATTCCTAGCAATAGGAACAGCATAGGAGAAGGGTATCTGGTGAGGAACTGGTAAAAATCCAGTATGGCTGGAACATAGAGCTGGAGGGGAGAGTGGCATGAGTCAATGCTGGGGAAGGTCCTTCTCAGGTTCTTCCTTCCTTCGTTGTTTATAATATTCGTACAGATATTCACTGGGAGCTTATAATGTACCCAGCACTATTCTCTGGGCCAGGGATTTGGGAGTCACAGCGATGCTTTCAAGAGCCTGTTCCTATTCCACTGCATCTACTTTTTCTGTACATTCTGGCCCAACATCTGCTTGCATTTGCTAGCACTTGGTTTCTTTGCCTCAGGGCTTTCTTTGGCTACTGGAGTGACTTTGCCTACATCTAAGGTAGGCTGGAGTGCTGAGAAATTAAAGCCCTCAAGAAGTGACCAGCAGGAGTGGGCAGATAGAAGCCCCAGTCCCCTTGCCACTTGCAGAAGAAGATCTCTGACGTGTGTGTTCCACACTGTTTCCCCTTGGGATGACATGCCAGTTGCCTTCAGTGCTTCCTGGTTTAAACACTCTCTACCTTTCAGATGCTCTCCCCTTTCTTCCCTACTCCCTTACCTTCCTTCCTTTGCTCTTAGAGCACAACCTAGACTTGCAGGACATGTCTTCAGTAACTTTTCCAATTACCTCAGCTCCTCTGCCATGTCAATTTCCCTCTGTCCTCCTCTCAAAAAATCACAATGCTATGTCAACATGGTTGCCCGCCATCTGTGATCCTCCTCCTGTTTTTCAGAGAATGATTAAGGAAAAACACAGAACATGAAGATGAGTGTTATGATAAATTAATATCTCCCAACTCTACTTGGTCCAAATTTTCTTGAACCACCTCCTAGATAAACTCCTTGCATTGAATCCTTTGGATTTTGTGAAATCTGAATGAAGACAGTGGTAAACAAAATGTGTGAGGTGCCTGCCTTCATGACATTTAGATTCCACAGAGGGATGCAGACAATGGAAACCAAAATAAACAAGTATTTTCAGCTAGAATTTATATGATGAGCAAAGTAATTCAGGGCAATAGAGTAGAAAGTGCCTGGCATGGCGGGGAGGTGGTGGTAGGGGAGGGTGGGCTGCACAGATTGGATGTTCAGGGAAAACTAGGTATGTGAGACTCTGTGCATTCTTCCTCCTGTTGCCTCTTCTTGTCTGCATGACGATGTTATGCTAGTTCTTCCTCCTTGAAGCTGTTGTCTTCCCTTTGCTCCGATGATGCTCATCTCCTGTGGTTTTTCTTCTGATTATTCTAGTTATTATAACCCAATCTTCTCCAAGAAATTTTCTTCTACCTAAAATCCTAAATATCAGGGTTTCCCAAGGTACTTTCTTATTCCCTTTCATTCTCCCTCTGATGGAATCAACATCTCATGGTGATAATTCTAAAATTTATGTCTATTGTTATTGTGAAACTTCTGAATTCCAAGTCTAGGTAGCCAACCATCAATTTCATATCTCTTCCTAGATGTTCCACAGACACCATAAACTGAAAATATCCAAACCCAATGTAATCTTTTACTCACCCCCACAAACTGGTCTTCATCTTAAATCCTTTGTATCGAAGGATAACATCACCCACATCCAAGTAGTCAGCAAGTCTTTTTTATTCCTTTTTAAATTCTGTTTCCTTATCTCCATTGCCATTGCTGATCAATGTTCAGGACATCATTAAAAGCCTTTACCAGGATTACTACAGCAGCCTCTAAACAAACTTCTAGTTTCTCCCACTCCCATCCAACCTCTCTATGGCAGACCAAAAAACTATTCTAAAATTCAAATTTGCCTATGTCATTGCTATGCTTAAAACTATTCATGGGATCCCATCAACTTCAGATAAAGCTTGGACTCCATAGCATCACAGTCAAGATGCTGCAAGACTTTGCTTTTGCCTCCCTCCCCAGTCTCATCTCAGCCCTTCCCCCTCATGTTGCTTTGTGCCTCTGTGTCATTGCATATGCCTTTCCCTCCCAAGCTTTGATGTTTGGGTTATTACTGAGCATTCTGCAAGACTTGGCTCAAACATTTCCACTTCTATAAAGGTTTCTTGGCCATCAAAAACAGGAAGTGATTCTTCCCATCAGTCTCTCAGCTCCCTGACTGTGGGATTATCTATAAATCTATGTGTCTATAGTGCATTGTCATGTTTTGCTCTTTGCCTATTTCTGTCACTAACCCCTGAGCTTCTTAAAAGCAGGTAATGGGTTATGTCTGTATCAGTGCTCAATGCATAGACATGTGCAATCAACCTTTTTCAAATGAATTAATAGTGTAGATTACTCTATGTGCAGATCTGGGATAACATATGACCCAACCTTGAATATTTTCCCTAAATCATGCTATAAAAAGTTCCATTTGGCATAAAAATGCAAATTGTTTATAAAGATCACTCACCCTGTTCCTTAAACCACATAGACCTTTGTCTGTTCCCTGGGACAGAGTGCTTCAAGACCAGATGCTTTCACATTAACCAGCCCATTCCCTGTACTTGCTATAGTTTATAACAGAGGGAGCTGTGATTTAATCTTTGAATTCTATTACTTTTGTTCCATTTATGTGCTTATATTTTAGACAACCGAATGGACAGGATGAGTTATTCAGTAATTCTTAGTTGTGTTGTTTTTGAAATGCGCTTTTGTTCTCCCTATTTCTACTTAAACCAGTCTTTGAAGGCACCCATAGAAAACAAATTGAAAAGGAAACCCATTTGATACATTTCCATTAAGCTTCCTATTTAATTTATTTTAGATCCATGTTGGTGAGGTTTCTCACATATTGTTCACTGTCATACAAGCCATTGTCTTTCTCTGCAGTCAATCCTTTATTAAGAACGTCTATGTTCAATGTACAATAATAAGGACTTTGCATTTTACTTAATCCACCCAGCCACTCTATGAAGGATTAGCATGTGGAAGCATGTGGAGCCAAGAGAAAGCATGATGCATTTAGGAAACTGAGAGCAGTACTGTCTTGCTTTTAGCACTGAGATTGTAGGATTAGGGGGAGAGGAATGGGGAGAGATGAATAAAGCTGGAGAGTTAAATGGATGCTGCATCTTATCTTGTACACCGTCTCCAGAAGTCCGGGTTTTTCCCCAAGAGGAATGGAGCATCACTGGTGGGAGACCTTGTAAAATAAGTGTTTTATAAAGACAGCTGTGGCTGCAGAGTGGAGAATGGATTGAAGGATCACAAGACTGGAGGGAGAGAGAGAAGTCTGATAATTCAGTAATCTAAATCAATCATAATGGTGGCCTGAACAAGTGTGGTAGGACTGTAGAGTCAAGAGATACATAGGAAGTAGAAATGCCTTAGAGTAAGCCAAACAGGCACCAGGATGAGTCTCCTTCTGCACTTACTAGAGTGTGGCCTCAGGTAACTGAGGCAATTTGGCTAAATCTGTTTTTTCACCTGTCAAATAGAAACAACAATATTACCTATCTCACTGAATTCTTGAGAAGATTATGAGGTAAGTCATGTTGTGGTAGCCAGAATACTGTCCCCCAAAATATATTGCTATCCCAATCCCTTGAATCTATGAATAGGTGTTATCTGATATGGCAAAAGAGCCTTTGTAGATATGATGAGAGTAAAGGAAAAATTCTGCAGTGGGGAGATTATTCCTGATTATTCAAGCAGACCGAATCTAATTATATAAGTCCTTAAATGTAGAAAGCCTTCCTGGCTGTGTCCAGAAAGAGATGTGGTGATGAAACATGGGTCAGAAAGGTGTTGGTGGCTTTGAAGATGGAGGAAGGAACTAGGAGCCAAGGAATGTGGGTGGCCTTTAGAAGCTGAAAAATTCTTACTCATTTTTGGGAGCTATAAATTAAAACAATGGAACTTATAAAGCCAGAGAGCAGAATGATGGTTGCCAGAGGCAAGGAAGGGTTGCAGGAGAGGAGAGAGTGGGAAATGGAGATAGTTGATGGGTACAAAAACAGAGTTAGGTACAACGAATAAGATCTAGTATTTAATAGCACAACAGGCTGACTACAGTCAGCAGTACTTTGTGGTACATCTTTGAATAACTGAGAGGATACAATTAGAATGTTTATAACCGAAAGAAATGATGAATATGTAAGGGGTTGGAAACTCCTTTTACTACGATGTGATTATTACATATTGTCTATCTGTATCAAAATATCTCATGTGCCCCATAAATATATTATCTACTATGTACCCAAAAAATTAAACATAAAATTTTTAAAAAAGAAGCTGGAAAAGCTAAGACAACAGATTCTTCCCTACAGAGTCGAGAAAAAAAATATAATACCGGAAGGACCTTGATTTTTGTTCAGTGAATTGTTGGGCTCATGCACAAGTACCCGTCTGTGTGTTTCCACCACAGAATCATGGACACAAACACTCCAGTCATACCAAAGCCTTCTTCAGTTCCTGAGTCCTGCACCAGAAGTGCTTATTGGATAAAACTATCCACTATGGCTTCTGGAGTTTGTGTTGGATTTCTAACCTACAAAATGGCAAGATAATACATTTGTGTTGTTATAAACCTGGGATTTTGTAGTTGTTTGTTATAGAAGCAAGGGAAAACTAATACACATGTTGAGGGCTGAGTCTAGTGCTGAATATAGCAGGCATTGAGTAGTGAATCAATTGGACTTGGTGATTGATTGGATGTGGAGAAGGGAGGATGAGTGAAGGACCAAGGAGAGTGCTTGGGAATCCATTCTGTCGCCATGGTTTAGTTTGGGAAAAGTTGAGTTTTAGGAACTTGAGAGATATTCACGTGGACATGTTAGTAGGTAGTTGGACAGGATCTGAAACTTAGAAGAAAGATTTGGGCTGCAGATTCACATTTTACATATTGTATGTCTGCGTCATACATACAATGGATGAGATTGCTTCACTTCATCACTCTCGGAGGATATTTGGGAAAACATTAGTTCCCTCCAGATCCCTGCTTCCTCAAGATGACTTCTAAAGCCGTAGATTCCAGATTGCCCAAGTCCACAGGAGGCAAACCTGTACCTCTGTCAGCCATTTTTGGTTGAAATTAATGTCTTCAACATGGCCATTTTACCCAGGAGGAGTCTCAAATTGGATGCCACCCCCCATTCTTGGAATGGCAGAAGCCAACCAAGTGGAATTATTTCATATGTGAAGCAGTGCCAGGCCACAAATTCTGCCACCACTAACTGCAGGTGGCTGACACTAAGTGGGTGCTCAGACTGATTTTCCATTTTCCATTTGTTTTTGTTATTATTTTAATTGATTTATAATAATTGCACATATTTACGGGGTACAGTGTGATGATTTCTTTATGATGAGAACACTCAAAATATAGTTGTTTGAAAATATGCATACATTGTTAATTTAGTCATTCTAGAGTGCTGTAGAACACTAGAACTTATTCCTCTTATCTAGCTGTAATTTTGTGTTTGTTAACCTCTGGTGTCTGTCCTCACCTACCACCACCTCTGATGCCTTTCCAGTCTCTAGTGACCACTATTCTACACTCTACTTCTAGGAGATCAACTTCAGACTGAGTTTTATGGTATGAAACATCTCTGTTTACTAACCAGCAACCTCAGCTAAGAGTTAGTGTCATTTTTTTAACTTCTTTATGCTTTCACCTATAATCATAGGAGCTAGATCTGTAGTACTAGTGCTTTCGATGTAGTATTAGTGATATGGGAAAGGAAGGAAGTGTGGTCTCTTTAAATGATGGGAAAAGGGGGAAGGGAAGTGCTAGGTAGAGAAAGGCAGGTCCCTGGCTAGGGCTCCACCCCGACGGACCAAGATGAGGACCAGCACTCCTGCCTTCTGCTCTCAAATGTTGCATTTTCCAAGACCACCTGTCCCCCCATGCCACCATCCTGGGCCTATAAAAACTGGAGACCCTAGCTAGGCAGAGACACAGCAGCTAGATGTCATGAGGAACACATTAGTGGTAGAAGACACAAGCGGTCGATAGTCAATCGAGAGCACAGCAGCAGAAGAACACACCGACAGGTAACAGCAGGCGACAGGCCCTTGACCACGGAACGATGGGGAGTTTGGCTGGGGGCAGTCAGAGGAAAGCCTGGGCCTTGGAGCCCCAGACTCCATGGGAAAATAATCTCCCTTCTGGCTACCCTATCTGCTGAGAGATACTTCCATTCAATAAAAACTTGCACTCATTCTTCAAACCCAAGTGTGATCAGATTCTTCTGGCACACTAAGGCAAGAAATCCTGGGATACAGAAAGCTCCCTGTCCCTGTGACAAGATAGAGGGTCTAACTGAGCTGGTTAACACAAGTTGCCTGTAGCCTGCAAGCTAAGAGAGCACCCTGTAATACACGCTCAGGCCACTGGAACTTCGGCTGTAAACATTCACCCTAGACACTGCCATGGGTTTGGAGCCCCACAGCCTGCCTGCCTGTCTGCTCCCCTAGAGGTTTGAGCAGCAGGGCACTAAAGAAGTGAGCCACACCCCCATCGCATGCCCTTCGAGGGGGACAAGGGAGAACCTTCCTCATTTCACTAGTGCTTTGTCTTGTCTTGGATATCAAATTACTTGTGTAGCTTCCATAAGTGATTCTCTATCCTGAGGAATTCAAAGCTTCCCTCCCCTAACTCCAGCAATAACTGACTGATGTATGGACACAGGCATGCCCCCATACTGACGTTACTTCGTACACAGCAAAGCCCCTGGAATTGTCAGGCTCATGCACAAGTACCCATCTGTATGTTTCCACAACAGAATCATGGACACAAACTCCCCAGTCATACCAAAGCCTTCTTCAGTTCCTGAGTCCTGCACCGGAAGTGCTTGTTGGATAAAACTGTCCACTATGGCTTCTGGGGTTTGTGTTGGTTCAAAGTCCATTGTAAGAAGACCCTCCACGCAATAATCACAGCAGCCGCTATTTATTGGAGGTCTCCTATTTGCTACGTCCTGCACTTTACATGTATAATTTCTTACTCCCACCACATTTTAGTAAGAAGACTATTATTATCTTTATATTTTAGGAGAGGAAACAGTGTCTTAGGCAACTTCAGTAAATTGCCCAAGTGAATAAAGTGGCACAGCTTGAATTCAAAATTACTTTTACATTTCAAAAATTAACATTTTTTTTTCTAATCTACATGTTACCAATGTCTCTAAAGGATGAAGGACAAATCCAGGAGATACAGAACCTTCTGGTGCTCCAGTCTAACTCGTAGGTGTCCAAGGGAGCTTTATAACCAGTTTCTCCTGTTCTGGAGTTGTTTATTTATTCTTTAATTCAACCAGTATTTGAGTGCCGACGGTGCTAGTCGAAGGAGATGTGTGTCTGTTTTCCTCAAGGAGCATATTTTCTTTTTCTTTTCTTTCTTTTTGTGATGGAGTTTTGCCTTATTGTCCAGGCTGGAGTGCAATGGTTCGATCTTGGCTCACTGCAACCTCCACCTCCTGGGTTCAAGCGATTCTCCTGTCTCAGCCTCCTGGGTAGCTGGGATTACAGGCATGCACCACCATAAATATAAAACATATATTTGAAAAACACTATAAATATAAAACATATATATATATATATACACATATATATATAAATATAAAACATGCAGCTAGTTTTATATTTTTAGTAGAGACGGTTTCTCCATGTTGGTCAGGCTGGTCTCGAACTCCCAACCGCAGGTGATCTGCCTGCCTCGGCCTCCCAAAGTGCTGGGATTACAGGCATGAGCCATGGTGCCTGGACAAGGAGCATATTTTCTAGTATAACAGATAAGTGAACAGATAGGTACACTATGCTGTGTTAAGTACAACAGTAGCAGCTCACTATAGGGGAGATGGAGGTCCATACCATCCTCTTCCTATGTTGGCTGCCTAAGAGAGGCACTATTATAAATTGATTGTGGCTTTTCATCTGTGTACATTATGTCTCTAGGATGTGTAAATACAAAAGTGCATAGATATTCAGTCTCCCAGTTCATACTGCCTTACACGTATCTTGTCACTTGTATATCAAGGGACAGCTATCTTTCCCTATTCATGATAAAATGTCCATAAAGGACACATGATAGATCCTGCAACAAGATGTCCAGCCAGTACTTATTTCCTGGAGGCTGAGGAACAGACCCATGCCTCTGTCATCGTCCAGATACTCAGGACACATATTTGAAGCACAAGTGGACTTCCACTGGCCCCTTGGCGGCAGGACCTCCAGGGTCACAATAGTTAGACCATTTAGAGCAGCTTCATCGGACCCTCTCCCTTGACAGTCAGGATCCAGCCCTTTAAAGGTAACCATGACCCAGCAAGGTGCTGTTCGCTAGAATATGGTGGGATTTCTCCATGTTTTCACCTGGGCCTGGACTTTCTGAAACCTTGGCATTTTTTTTTGAAACATAGTCTCACTCTATAGTTCGGCTGGAGTGCAGTGGCACCATCTCGGCTCACTGCAACCTCCGCCTCCTGGGTTCAAGTGATTCTCCTGCCTCAGCCTCCCAAGGAACTGGGGCTACAGGCACGAGCCACCACTACCAGCTAATTTTTGTATGTTTAGTAGAGATAGGGTTTCACTATGTTGGCCAGGCTGGTCTCAAACTCCTGGCCTCAAAGGATCTGTCCCCCCTACTCCCCCTGCCCAGCCTCTCCCAAAGTGCTGGCATTACAGGTGTGAGCCACTGTTCCTGGCCTTGGCATTTGTTTTTATTCACAACAACACACCAGTGGATCAGTTTTAGCTCCACTTGCTGTATGTTTTGAAAACAAAATTAATTCTACAGTGGTAGGGACAGGTAACACTGAAAGTATCACTAAGATGGCAATTTTTGATATGAGACACTTACAAAGAAAAACGATTTTAAAAAGTTAGTCACTGTTGTGCACATCTGTCGTCCCAGCTACTGGGGAGGCTGAGGTGGGAGGATCATTTGAGCCCAGGAGGTCGAGGCTGCAGTGAGTTTTGATTGTGCCACTGTACTCCAGCCTTGGTGACAGAGCAAGACCCTAACACACACACAGACACAGACACGCGCGCACGCACACACACACACACACACACACACACACGAAATAAAAAGGAAAAGAAAAAAAATACTCAGCAGAAAAGTGAAGAGGGCCATTTAAAGTAGAGGACCCTCTACTGCTCTACTTTAAAGTAGAGCAGGCCATTTAGCGACTAGGAGAAAGTCCGGTGTGTATTAATGAAAGAGGATGTTGCAGGAAATGACAGGTAGTCATACCCAGATCCTAAAGAACTCTGTCTGCTGTACTAAGAATTTCAGACTTTATTCTGTGATCAATAGAGGGACTGCTAACCACATAAGTTTTCTAAGTGGTGGAGTGACACGGTCGGATTTAACTGGTGAGTAACTCTGCACTTGTGTTTTTGCTCTCTTTTTCTTTTTAAAGATATTGTGCATAGGTGTTCTGGGAAGAGCTTGTCATCCTGTACACCAGCCTCCTGGCGGACAGCATTGCTCTGAGACAGTGCGGGCAGTGTTCTCCTCCTGGATCAGCCACTGGAGGTCAGTGTTGCACCATAAATGTGTTCACAAAGCACCATGAGGCCATGTCTAAGTTGGCTTCTGCCAAGAGTGAATTCGCCATCCCTTGGGCAGCTTGGAAGTTCCCTAGTGCAGACATCTCCCTATCTCCAGGGGTTGGCCTGGTCATATAATGTGGTTGAGGGAGAGCTTTGTCTGAGGCAAGAGGGAGAGAGGCTGGAAAGCCTTGTGCTGAGAGGGCTGAGGCAGTCATCAAATACGGGAAATTTCATGTGGTCTGGATTGCATTATCCTGCGTCTGGAATGGGAGAGGCTGGATGCCCCTTTGGGTCAAGGCAACTTTTCTCCTGCCACTTTCTGGTTTGAATCTGGTTGAGGTTAGGGAAGGTTATTATTGTCTTCTGAGTCCCTAGAGATCAGAAGATACAAAATGTGTTAGGTATCTTAGGCTCCCTCCTAGAGGCAGGTCTGGAGATTGGAGGAGGCCTTCCTAGTCCTGCATGGCTCTGTCAACAAAACTGCTACATAGAAAAGGGGACTGGAAACAGCAGCTCACTCCTTAAATACACTCACTTATCAGTGGCCCGTACCCAGAGCAGACTTTGATTCAGTTGTCCAAGAGAACCGTACAGAAGACCAGGAACTGACATTTTTAGTGAGAAACTCTGTGTGCCAGGTTTTTTCTGTATATTTTCACATTCAGCTCTCATGATACATGCGTGCAGTGGATATTACTTTTGCTCATTTGCTATTTGAAGAAACTGAGGTATAGAGCCGACACTTGAACCATAAGTCTTCTAAAGTACAAAGAACAAAGATAGCAAGATGACTACTTGTGGGTACCATTTTTAGAACCTACCTGAGCTTGAAAACTTGGCTTGAGTCATACAGGAGAACAGAGCTCTGGCCATGCAACTTAGCTAATAACTAATTTTACATTGCTTGAGAGTAACTTCTTCCTAGTAAGTTATAGTCTGTTTATGACTTCACCTAGGCCCAAAGCACTTCTACACATATTAACTAATTTGATCCTTGTAATAAGTATCTTATCCTCCGTTTTTTAGATAAAGAATCTGAGACTTCAAAAATGTGATTTGCCTAAGATCACGTAGTTAATGGTGGGATCAAACTCAGATCCTTCTTACTCCAAATGGGGCACTCTTTGCGTGACCTATAATTATACCTCTAGGTAAATCTTGCATGATAAAGAGATATTGTCTCATAGCCTAGTTAGAAGTAAAATGCACTTCCAATTTTGGTAGCGCAACATTTTATTTTTAGAGATGAGGAAATTTCAACCCAGAGCAATTAAGTTCCTTGCCCAGAGTTCATACAGCTCTGGGGTGAATAATATTATCTTTCTAAGATTCCCAGATTTAGCAAATAAAAATGCAGAACTATTAGAATTCCTAGTATCACATGGGGCCCAATTATACTAAAAAAATACTCATTGTTTATCTGAAATTCAAATTTAACTGGACATCCTGTATTTTATCTGACAATCCTATTCTAAATCCAAAGAGGAAAAGCTAAGTTCACTGTTTTTTTGGACATGTTTGAGTTTTGGAAATGCAAATATTTTGAGAAAAGCACTCCTTGCACCCTAAAAAAATGAAAGGACTTTCTATTATTTTATTCTGGCATTGCTAACAATGACGTCTCTGAGCTGTACTTGCCCCACTACACGTAATGGATTAATTTTTAAGTGCATCCTAAGAAAAAAACAATTGCAAAGCAGTTTTGCAAAATACAAAGAGCTTCAGGACAATTATAAAAGAAAGCAGCCCAGTTAATCATCCCAACTACTCAAGAGAAACCAAATCATGGAAAGAAATCCCCAAGGAACATGGAGTAGAATATCCTTCCTATGCACACCTTTAATCAAGATTCAAAAGGAAGACAGCTAGTTCCCTTTGGAAACTATTATGTAATGAAATCAACCCTGCTTTGTACTCCCAGACTAATTACTGAATTTATTCTTTTTACTCAATTTATTTCCAGGTATTTGGACATTTTTCATTGACATTCTTCATTATTTTACTAAAACAAACAAAAATAAATAAATAATAGTATTTTGACCTCACCAGGTACAAGTGTTGATTTTAGAGCCAGTATTAAAAATTTAAATATTAAGGAAGTTTCATACTTAAATATATCCATAGTTAAATATAAATGAATACAAATTTTAAATTTTAGTTAAATATAAAGAAATATAAATTTCTTGGTCTATTATGTTATATTGTATATTACATATCAGTTAAGTCCAGGTCTCATAAATATAAAGTTCTGTGTATGTATGGGGACCTTTAGTCATTTTGGAAAAGAAAAAATTGCTGGTTCTTAAAGTTGCATGTTAATAAAGTGGACAATAATGCATGTATGGCAAAGAGATATCTGAACCATCCTTACACCTGTTAGGATGGCTATAATCAAAAAGTGTTGGTGTGATGTGGGGAAAAGAGAACCGTTGCATACTACTGGTGAGAATTTAAATTTGTACTGTTATTATGAAAAACAGCATGAAGTTTTCTAAAAAAAAATAAAAAAATAGAACTACCATATGATCCAGCAATCCTCCATCTGCCATCAAAGGCAATAAAGGCAGTTTCTTGAAGAGGTATCTGCACCCTCATGTTCACTGAAGCATTATTCATAGCAGCCAAGATATGGAATCACTCTGATTGTCCGCCAATGGATGAATGAATAAAATGTGATGTGTGCATCTAGGAGCCTATTGCTCCTGGATATACACATATCTATATATTCCATTATCTATAAAGACATCTATCACTTAACAATGGGAATATATTCCGAGAAATGTGTTGTCGACTGATTTTGTTGTTGTGCAAACATCACAGAGTGTACTTACACAAAGCTAGATAGTATAGCCTACTACATACGTAGCTATATGGTATAGCCTGTTGTTCCTGGGCTAAAAACCTATATATCATGTTACTGTACTGAATATTGTTGGCAATGGTAACATAATGGCTATGTGTGTATCTAAAAGTATCTAAACGTAAAAAAGGTGCAGTAAACATACAGTATTATAATTTTATGGGATGCCATTGCATATACAGTCTGCTATGGGCCAAAACATTGTGTGATGCATGACTACATATATAATGAAATATTACTTAACCTTAAAAAGAAAGGAAATCGGCTGGGCGCGGTGGCTTACACCTATAATCCCAGCACTTTGGGAGGCCGAGGTGGATGGATCACCTGAGATCAGGAGTTCAAGACCATCCTCACTAATATAAACAAAACCCATCTCTACTAAAAATACAAAAGTAGTAGGACATGGTGGTGCATGCTTGTAATCCCAGCTACTCAGGTGGCTGAGGCAAGGGAATTGCTTGAATCCAGGAGGTGGTGGTTGCAGTGAGCCGAGATCGCGCCATCGCACTCCAGCCTGGGCAACAAGAGTGAAACTCTGTCTTAAAAAAATCCTGCCATTTGCAACAACATGGATGAACCTGGGGACATTATGCTGTGAAATAAACCCAACAGTGAAAGAGAAGTACTGCATGAGCTAATTGAGATGTGGACTCTAAAAACTAGAACTCATAGATGTATAGAATAGAACTGTGGTCTCCAGGGGCTGGGGAATGGAAGAAACAGGCAGATATTGGTCAAAGGGTACAAAGTACCAGTCATGCATCATGAATAAGTTTTGGAGATCTAATGTACAACATGATGAATATAGTTAATAATAATGCATTGCATACTTAAAAGTTGCTAAGAAAGTTGATCTTACGAGTTTTCACCACATACACACACACACACACACACACACACACACAACACACACTCAAATAGTAACTGTGTGAGGTGATGAGTTTATTAATTAGCTTGATTGTCATAATCATTTCACAGTGTATACATACATCAATATATCATGTCATATACCTTAAATATATACAATTTCTATTTGCCAATTATACTTTAATAAAGTTGGAAGAAATACAATGCATGTATGTTTCTCCTAAAGCTGCACAAACATTGACAATTTGAACTTTTCGTTTCCTTGTCAGAAGTTTGTCTTGCACCTTTTACCACCTTTTTTCCATATACTCAACTATTTGCATTTCCCTCTAATCACTCATTATTTCAATACAAATTTATTGAAAACCAATTGTAAAGAACACACTGTGCTAGGAGCAAAGGAAATAGAACTGAGAGTCACAGACCTGGCCTCAACATGCTCACAGGCTGGAGGAGGAAGAAGGAGTTGTAAGCAGTGAAGCTGAGCAGAGTATATGTGAAAAGATAGAGGAGAAGGCAACTAACAGCATGGAGGCTTCTCAAAAAGTTAAAACAGAGCGACCATATGATCCAGATATATACCTCATCTTAGTATATATCCTAAAGAAAAGGGAGGTAGCAAAGTATGGGAAACATCAGTTCAAGCTGAAGAACAATATTTATAACCTATGGACCTATGGAATGTCATAGCACATCTGGTGAGTGACAGGGAGTTTATGATGGAGGCAAAGGAAAATGACACTGATGGAGTCCATTTCAAAAACATCTTTGTACACTACGTGAAGGGATTCAGATTTAATGGGAAGTCACTGGAAGTCTTTAGCAGGAAGTAATGTGACAGACTGGTTTTAGAGAGAAAGGTCTGTGAGAGGGGAATCTGGGGAAAATTGAAGTGGGATAAGACCAGAAGCTAGATGGGAAGGCACTACATCCAAGGGGGTGATTGGAAACTGGTGAAAAGTTCCGGCTCCTGGGATGGACAGGAGGAGAACAGATTCCATTTGATTGCATGCTACTTTTATTCTTTTAATTCACCTATCTTCAAGTCCTGCAAAACTCAAAGCAGTAGTTGAGTAGAATTACAGAAGTTTGATTAAATTAGGGGAGGTACCAGTAGGGCTGGGAAAGACCCATAGACAGCTCATGCAAAATGCAATTTTAAGAACATTTCTGAAAATGGTAGTCCAAGCCCAACTTTTCAATTATTTTTGATAATGGTTCAAAAATAGAACTGTTGGTCAGATGTGTGGATGCCAAAGAGTTGAAAGGAATAGTTAACACACTGCATGGACAAAATCAAATTCTAAATGGATCTTTAAAATGTTCAGAGATTAACCAAATCTAGTAAGATGAAATTTGATAGTGATGCATGTGAAGTTCTGCCCTTGAATGTGAGGGATTTTAGTTGAAAACATGTTGGTGTGATGTTCCTTCTCTCAAAATTAATGTTTTCTTATGTTTTATTAGGGGTATGATGTTAGGTTAGAGTAATAGCTACTGGAAAAAAGCAGACCTCTAAATCTCAGTGGCATAACATAATTGAAATTTAATTCTTGCTCCTTTAACTGTCAGAGTCAGACAGATATATCTTGTCTCATATGTTGATTTCTTCCATGTCCTGAGTTCCTTCCATCTCATGGCTCAGCAATCCTCTGAGCATTGGTCTCACTGTCATTTGCATTTAGCTTAAAGGTGGGAAGAAATAGTGGAGAGGATACAAGTCATTTCTCCTCACATTCCAGTAGCCAGAGAGATGAGGAAATACAGTCCCTGCCTTCTATGGACAAATCAATAGTAAGGAAGTAGGAACACACAGATTGGTGAATTGCTTGCCATTTCTGTTCCTTATGGCATCCAGAATAGAGACCATCTTCTCAGCTCTAGCCAGTCCACAGCTCATAGATTAGTCTCAATTGAGAGCATCCTGTTTTAGGTTTCAGCAGCATGAAGCATCTTTGGAGGCAATTGAGTAGAAGATACAATGAAAAAATTGGTGAATGTTTAGTGTAGAAAAGAAAATCCAAAGAAAGAACACAATGGCTATCTCCAGCTATTGGCAATTCCCTTAAATGTTGTTCCCCAGGGTTCTCTCTTTTTATACTTCTCTCTAAGGTTGTTTTCTATACCTGGGTGATCTCACATACTCTTGAGCTAGTAATTATTCACTTAGATGCTGAGTTTATTTTTCCAAGACCAATCTTCCTCTGAGCGGCAGACTTGTATTCAATTACAAACCATTCATCTTAAATGGTATTTTAAAGTTACATCAAACTTTATCAAAAAAGAAATCCAACCTCAACTTATACTAACATCTCCAACTTAATGCACCCACAATTAGCAGTACCAACAGTCCAATTATTCAAGTGAGAAGCTGAAGAGTCATCTTTGAGCTGTCACCCTCCTCTACCCTCTACATCTAATTAGTTACCCAGACCTGTCAGTTTTACTTCACAAATATTTCTTTAATGCATCTACATTACTACAGATTGGATTCAGCTTTTTATCATTTTTTACTCGGCTTACTGTAATAACTTCTTAAATAGTCTTGTCTCTTCTACCCTTGTTTCTCCTGTTACCAAGATGATATAACAAAAGGGTAAACCTGTTATATTATTTTTCTTTTAAAACCACTTTAGAGGTTTTAGGTGCAGTGTACAAGTTTCTTGATCTGATTCTTGTCTATGTCTCTAGCCCTGTTGCCTACCACTCCCTCTTCATGTCTTTCTACTTGTAGTACCTCAAGTATATTAAAGCATATGATTTTTCATTTGTATACCATTGCTTAAATTTTTCTCCTAGGGAATTAGTTATTTGGCTGACTCCTATTATTCTTTAAAAATTTAACCAAGACTTCCCCTACCTCTCCAAATTTCGATTAAGTATCCCTGTCTATGCATCTGAATACTCCAAGTATACTAATCCACATCTGTCTAACCCTTACAATGTTAAGTATCTCTAAAACAAGGACCATGTGTCATTCATTCATTCAACATCCAGTACACAGCACAGTGCCTGGTTCAGATTCCATAAATATCTGTTGACTTGAATTGCTATGTGGAAGAGGAAACAGATTTGATCTCTGTTTTCTCAAAACCACAAAGCTATAAGACAGCCCATTTCGGCTTTCATTAGATAATAATGTATAAAAATGAGTAAGTAACCTTGAAAAAAATTGATAAGTAGTAGATTTTTCTTCTCATTCATGATATTCAAGTAGAAGCTAGAATAGCAATTTCATGAGGTACCACAGTAGGGATTTAAGCAGTCAATGAAGGGTTAGACTTGACATCCTGTAACATCCCAATAAACTGCAATATTCCATAATTTTTTGACTTATGTCCAACATATTTATAAAACAAATTTATATATATATTATTATTATTATTATTTTTTGAGACAGAGTTTTGCTCTGTCGCCAGGTGCCAGGCACCAGGCTGGAGTGCAGTGGCATGATCTCGACTCATTGCAACCTCCGCCTCCCAGGTTCAAGCAATTCTCCTGTCTCAGCCTCCTGAGTAGCTGGGACTACAGGCGTGTGCCACCATGCCCAGCTAATTTTTGTATTTTTAGTAGAGATGGGGTTTCACCATGTTGGCCAGGATACTCTCAATCTCATGAGCTCGTGATCTATCCGCCTCGGCTTACCAAAGTGCTGGGATTACAGGTGTGAGCCACCGTGCCCGGCCAAAACAAATATATTTTAATTGTTTCAAGTTTGTTATGGGGCATAACATAACATACGTTATGCTGGTAGGTGTTTTAAAGAAGAAGATGCTTTAAAGAGGAAATAGACATAAAGATCTGCAGGTAGAAAATCTGGTCTGGATAAAATAATATCGATTTCAATGAGCTTTGGAAAAATAGAAACCTTTTTGAGTCAGACCTCTCCACCTCTCTGTTCTAATGTCCATGTACATTGTAATAGCTGGACCAAAAGAAAGAGTTAAGACCCATGGTTGAGATGCTTAATGAGCAATTACAATTCCGCTCTGCTGCCATCTGCATGCCAAATATCAATGTATTTAGCTTATCAGAAAGGATTTAACAGATAAGAAAATGATTAATCATTTGAATGTCTATGAATATTTTGAGGGCTGTGAAATGTGTTGATTTTTGGATCAATTTAAAATAATTAAACCCTTAATATTGTGACCCTCAAATCACAAATCCTTTGGTCCTGCTTTCCAGCGGGCTACCATTTAGAAAGAAGGCAGCATTAGGCAAATCAAGTGAAAGTTTTATTTCACAGGAAAGAGATCGGTCTTCTCTTTATCTACCAGGACAAACTTTGCTTCAGAAGCTGAAACTCAAGAAAAAAATATACCTTTTCATTGTGTGACCATTAAGCCTGTGAGAAAACGTTATTCTGCTTTTTGTTTTTTTGTTTGTTTTCATTGTTACTGTTTTGAGACAGGATCTTGCTCTGTTACCCAGGCTGTAGTGCAGTAGGACAATCATAGCTCACTATAAGCTCAAGCCCTGGACTCAAGCAATCCTCCCACTCCTGCCTCTAGACTAACTAGGACTACAGGTTTATGCCACCATGACAGGCTAATATTTAAATTTAAATTTTTATGGAGACAAAGTTTTGCCATATTGTCCAGGCTGGTCTTGAATTCCTAGCCTCAAGAGATTCTCCTGCCTCAGCTGGCCTCCCAAAGTGCTGAGATTACAGGAAGAAACTTTATTATCTTGATGCCTGGGAAGCTTGTTTTTCTACCAGTCTTTAAGAAAGATTATTCTATTTCCCTCACAGTGGGATGAGCATGGCTTTTATACCTTTCTTGCATAAAAAACAGTGTTTGCATGTGCAGACTCTTTGAGGGGAGGCATAGTGCCTGATACTGAACAATGAATTTGATGTAGTGGAAAGGACACTGAATTTGGACTTAGATGCCTGCGTTTTAACTCTAGGTTCTGACTACTGTCATTTGGGAGCTCTGTCCACACTCAAAAAATGAAATTATGCAAAACATTCTCTAAGCTCCCTACTGTTCTAATATTCCCTTTATTCTGAAATTCTAGATGATACGTCCTTAGTGCCTACTATGGTGCTGGTTCATTGGGTTTGACCAACTTAAATGAAGGAAGTGACCTAGAGCTAAGGCTTTAAGTTCAAATCCAGGATTCTCAACTACGTTTTACACAAGGAACACTTGTCAGAAATAATAATTATTTACCCTGGGTTCCCTTTTGTGGGCACCTGCTCTCCTCCAATATGAGGGCTGCTTACTAATGATTGTTAAAGATAGGCATAGCATTCTGTTCATAAAATTACCTGCAAATATCTCCCTTTCGCCAATACCTTCCTACTCTAATTTTTCCTACAAAATACCATAAATTTAATTTTCCACTGATTTCCTTTCATTCACCTGTGAGCTCTTCATTGGTTATAGAATAAAATCAGATCTAAAACCAGAAAAACCATTTGACCCAGCAATCCTATTACTGAGTATATACCCAAAGGATTAGAAATCATTCTACTATAACGACACATGGGCACATATGTTTATTGCAGCACCATTTACAATGGCAAAGGCTTGGAACCAACCCAAATGCCCATCAATGATAGACTGGATAAAGAAAATGTGGCATGTATATATATACACACACACCATGGAATACTATGTAGACATAAAAAAGAATGAATTCATGTCCTTTGCAGGGACATAGATGAAGCTGGAAGCCATTATGCTCAGCAAACTAGCACAGGAACAGAAAACCAAACACTGCATTTTCTTACTTGTAAGTGGGAGTTGAACAATGAGAACACGAGGACACAGGGAGGGGAACATCACACACCAGGGCCTGTTGGGGGTCGGGGGCAAGGGGAGGGAGAGCATTAGGACAAATACCTAATGCATGAGGGGCTTAAGGCCTAGATGATGGGTTGATGGGTGCAGCAAATCACCATGGCACATGTATACCTATGTAACAAACCTGCACGTTTTGCACATGTATTCCAGAACTTAAAGTAAAATTTTAAAAATTGGTGAAAATGGTAAATCTTGTGTATTTATTTTATCACAATAAAATAAAATCTTATGTATCTATTTTAGCACAATAAAAAAGATTGAGAACAACAAAAAGGAACTCTCAAAAAATAAATAAATAAAATCTACATTTCTATATATGCTATTCAAGACTCCACACTTTGGCCTCAGTAAGTGATATGGTTTGGCTGTGTCTCCACCTAAATCTCACCGTGTACTGCAATAATTCCCATGTGTCAAGGGTGGAGCTAGGTGGAGATAATTGAATCATGGAGATGGTTTCCCTCATACTGTTCTCCTATTAGTGAATGAGTCTCATGAGATCTGCTAGCTTTTTTTGTTGTTGTTGTTTTGAGATGGAGTTTCGCTCTTGTTTCCCAGGCTGGAGTGCAAAGGCACTATCTCAGCTCACTGCAAACTCTGCCTCCTGGGTTCAAGCAATTCTCCTGCCTTAGCCTCCCATGTAGCTGGGATTACAGGCACACATTACCACCCCTGCCTAATTTTGTATTTTTAGTAGAGATGGGGTTTCTTCATGTTGGTCAGGCTGGTCTCGAACTCCCGATCTCAGGTGTTCCTCCCACCTCGGCCTCCCAAAGTGCTGGGATTACATGCATGAGCCACCGCACCTGGCCAAGATCTGATAGTTTTATAAATGGGAGTTGTCTGCATAAGCTCTCTTGCCTGCTGCCATGTAAGCAATCTGTTTTCTCTTCCTTCGCCTTCTGCCATGATTGTGAGGCCTGCCCAGCTGTGCAGAACTGTTTTATACCCAGTCTCTGGTGTGTATTTATTAGCAGCGTGACAACAGGCTCATACAGTATGCCTTTCAGATTTATCACTGAACATACGCTATACATGAAGCCTCTGTTCCAAGCAGACTGAGAACTTCGTTATTGCTCTAGGATGGGGAGATGGGGTGCTTTCCTATCCGGGTGCCTTTGTTCATACTAGTTTCCCTTCTCAGACATTCCCTTTCTTATTCCTTTCTGCAATAGGAATTGTTCTCATTTTTTTTAGTCTGCTAAAGTCCATTCATTTCTCTCCCTGTCCCTGATTCCCACAGCCCACCTGACAGCTCTTAATCACCATGTAGATACTATGATGAATTCACCATCAACATTCAGGTCTGGCTGTGCTTTGGCTAATAATACATTTGGCACTTACCACAAATGGCCTAACAGTGATAGGGTGCATTTTTCTTGCTTTCCCATCTAGATTAAAACCTTAAAAGCAAGGACAGAGTCTTACCCATATGTGGATCCTCATTGCTTACCAGTCTGTATTCCCATATTCTCTTGTTCAAATCATCAGTAAGATATTGATGATATCATTTAATAGTGATTTATATGTCTGTCTTTGCAGGCAAGCTATGAATTTCTTGATTTAAAATACTGTCTTTGTTTCTCTAGTGGCCAGCTCAGTACCTGGCATATGGTAGACACTCAATAAGTGTTTGGTGGAAGAATGAATGTAGACAGGGTGTGCACTGAAGATGGCAGCTGCTGTGAGAAGGTTGTTTCGAGCATCCGTTGCCCAACATGTGAGTGCCATTCCTTGGGGCATTTCCGCCACTGCAGCCCTCAGGCCCAATGCATCTGGAAGAATGAGCTTGACAAACATATTGTGCTCTGGTTCCCATCAAGCAAAATTCTTCAGCACCAGTTCCTCATACCATGCACCTGCTGTCACCCAGCATGCGTCCTATTTTAAGGGTACAGCCATTGTCAATGGAGAGTTCAAAGACCTAAGCCTTGATGACTTGGAGGAAATATTTGGTGCTTTTCTTCTATCCTTTGGATTTCACCTTTGTGTGTCCTACAGAAATTGTTGCTTTTAGTGACAAAGCTAAGGAATTTCACAATGTGAACTGAGAAGTTGTTGCAGTCTCAGTGGATTCCCACTTTAGCCATCTTGCCTGGATAAATACACCAGGAAAAAATGATGGTTTGGGCCACATGAACATCACACTCTTGTCAGATTTAACTAAGCAAATTTTCTGAGACTACGGTGTGCTGTTAGAAGGTCCTGGTCTTACACTAAGAGGTCTCTTCTTAATTGACCCCAGTGGAGTCATCAAGCACTTAAGTGTCAATAATCTCCGAGTGGGCCGAAGCATGAAAGAAACCCTCTGCTTGGTGAAGGCACTCCAGTATGTAGAAACCTATGTAGAAGTCTGCCCAGCAAACTGGACACTGAATTCTCCTGCAATCAAGCCAAATCCAGCTGCTTCCAGAGTATTTTTAGAAGGTAAATCAGTAGATCACCCATGTGTATCTGCACCTTTTCATCCCAAAGAAGAACCAGAGCTGAAATCTGCTTTTATCATTTTAGAGATGGTTATTTGTAGAAGGCAAGGAACCAATTATGCTTGTGTTCATAAATACTACTCTAAATGTTTCGTTTTGTAATACTGGCTAAGACCTTTTAAACGTGGTTAGCTGCTAGTATAAGGAATGCTTTATTGGTAACATCTTGGTGGCTAGCTAGCTAGTTTCTACAGAACATAATTTGCCTCTATGGAAGGCGATTCTTAGATCATGTCTTCAATGGAAACACTCTTCTGTCTTAGCCTTACTTGAATCTTACTTATAACAAAGCAGAGCAACAAGCAATCACGTATGTTGAAAATTCAAGACTGAAATTTCCGTCTTGAATGTCTTTGGGTTAAACTGAATATTCTCTTAAGCTAACAAAGATCACAATTTTCAGTTATTATCAGGCATCCAACTCCTGCAATGAATGTTTATGTGATTGAAGCAAATGTAAATCATATTATTTTAAAAAGCGGCAGAACAACTTAACTGATCATGCATCATACCTCATCCCTGAAATTTATAGTTTACATAGTCATTTTGCTTATTTAATTCATTAGCTAACTTTGTGTACTTATAGTTCTAGATATTGATTAGTGTAATTGATTATAAAGGATATTTATTGAATCCAGGGATTGCATGTTGAAATCATAATTATTTTCTTTGCTGAAGTGTGCAATGTAAAATATATAATACAAATAAACATATTTTAAAATAAAAAATAACAATGCAGTCAGATTCAACTTTGCCTGGGAGAGCTGACTCTGTAAGAAATTGATAAATTGAACTGCTTTATGATCAGTCTAAAACATAGGTGATTGCCTCTGAAAATGGGATGCATCTTTTCTTTGTTTCTTGGCATTTTTCCTATTAGGAATGGAACTTGAGCAGATTAAATGGAACTCAGTCTTGAATCTACAAATGACACCAAGCCTGAAATGATGCTGAGGTTGGAAGTGATTTAGTTCACTTAAATTTTATTTGGGAGATAATGTTTTCCTTCTGGGAAAAGAAATGCTAATGAAAAAAATCGCCTCTGACTACAACTCCGAAGTAATAGGAATCTGGCCAGAAATATGATCTTATGAAAACTCTCCAAGCAAAGCATCTTATACCCATGTCTACAGCTTTGAATTGACATTCTAATGTTTGTCTTTCTCTGGTTTCCAGAGATCAGGGTGGAGAAAGGCGCCAGGGTAACAAGCCAAATAGGTCTATTATGGGATGTCATGCTCACTGGGCATGAGTGCTGTCTCCTAAGACATTTATAGCATTTATTACTCAGCCCAACTTTAATAACACATGGACAAGCCTGGGGCAATTTGCAAAGGATCTGAAAGTTTTTTGTTATGAATGTTTGTATTATAAAATTAGTGAGTCTCAGAATTGGACTGGATTAAAAAATGATCTCATCAAAGGGGCCTCAGATTAACTGGAGAAGAGCGGTTTTCAATATCCCTGCCATCCCAAATGGTCATGGGTACTGTAGGGGCATTTATAAGGATACATTGGCAGATGGTGATTGTTAAGTTGTTAGTTAAAACATGGGCAAAAATGGTAAATACTGACTCTACCTTTTCCCTTAGGGCCATAGAGAGGAAGTTCAGGGCATGAGTGTCAGCTATTCTAATCTTTCTGCTATAAACCATGATGAGGAGAATGTGACAGGAACCAATGATACAAGTTAATCAAGAAAGGTTCCAAAATCTTGTAGATAATGCTTCTCAAACTTTAATTTTCATTAATTACCTGGAAACCTTGGTAAAATTTGAATTCTAACTTACGAGGGATGGGGCCTCAGATTCTGTATTTCTAATAAACATCCAGGTGATGCTGATGCTGCTGATACATGGATCATATTTTGAGCAACAAAACTCTACAGTCTACCATATCAATTGGTCTGTTGGGAACTGAGCCCCATGTTAACCATCCCAAATAAGGAAGAAACAGACTCTTAGCTGATGATGTTGAAAAATTTACCAAGTTACAGATGATCAGAATTGAAAACAGTTTTAAAGGTCATTCAGTTAATTGGTTTCCAAATTATTTTTGTTTTTATTTTTTTAAATAACTTCTTTTTAGGATTAAAATTATATGCAGAACATCAATATATAAAATAAATCAAAGCTTTGATTAAATCTGGAAGAGATTTAATCAAAAGCATGGGCAAACATGGCTTGGAGCCAACTCATCCTCCTGGTACTCCACTCAAAGACTCCTACATCATTTCCTTGGAACCCTAGCACTCTGAGTAATACTGTTGTAAAACTACTAACCCTATTCAATGTATTAGGAAATAATAAGATGGATTTCAAATCCAAATATCTTGATTGCTAGTCTGATGTTCCTTCTAGTATGCCAAGGCCTTATAATTTATTTTTTATATTAGTTTGGAAACTAATTTTCATTGATGCAGGCAACTTCTGGCCATCTGGGCTAGAATCAATCTCTGTCACAATACCTGTTGTTTGCTACATCCCTTGTAC
This sequence comes from Sapajus apella, assembly GCF_009761245.1. Lineage (NCBI taxonomy): Eukaryota > Metazoa > Chordata > Mammalia > Primates > Cebidae > Sapajus > Sapajus apella. Next base: position 12,791,924 of record NW_022436956.1, read on the forward strand.
TGGAGCTAACAACGTGGACTTGTGAGAATCACTAAATCTTTCTGGGCCTCAAGTTTCTGATGTACATAATGGAGAAATTTAGAACCTTTTTTTTTTTTTAAGATGAAATCTCACTCTGTTGCCCAAGCTGGAGTGCACTGGTGTGATCTCTGCTCACTGCAATCTCCACCTCCCAAGTTGGAGCAATTCTCCCGCCTCAGCTTCCTGAGTAGCTAAGACTACAGGCATGCAGCATCATACTCGGCTAATTTTTTGTATTTTTAGTAGAGATGAGGTTTCACCATGTTGCTCAGGCTGGTCTTGAACTCTTTACCTCAAATGATCCGCCCACCTCAACCTCCCAAAGTGCTAGGATTATAGGTGTGCACCACCAAACCCGGCCAAAAAATTTATAAACTTTTTAAAAAATGTCACCTCATAGGAGCTCAATACATTCACTGAATGTAATTTAAATGAGGGGAGAGAACATCTCTCTCATTCACCGTCATCCCTATGGATACCTTGCATGGTGCCTATCATGAGCAAATACTCAAGAAATATTTCTAAAATAAATAATGATGATGATGATATCATAGGCAGAAAACCATTAAAAAAAACCTCACAGGTGTTATTAAAATTTAAGGGCCCATTAGGATTATCATCATATGCAAAAAAGGTGTAAATTATCTGTGGTGCTCTGCTGAGTGTTGACAAAGGAGAACCATGTTGTCTTTGTCTCTGGCATCTGCTTGCTTGCAACCTGTGACAAATAACAACAATGGGGATATATAGGGCTTAGTAAGAGTTCAACACAAAACGAGTTCTTTAAGAAGAGATCAGAAAGGAAGATTTTAATGTAATATGCAGATACAGGAAATGCATTTTAGACTGAGGAACAGGGGCAAGTATCTTTCAGGTGAAGAGTGAAGACAGCAGTCTCATTTTTTTTTTCAAACTAGGTAAGGCCAGCATATTTTGTTAGTTTTCTTCTGAGAAACTGGAGAAGCTATCATGAAAGAAATGGAATCCCCAGAAATTTTCTATTTTCAACTCTTCTGGTTACAGGTTAAAGCGTTTGTCTGAGTGTAAACTATTAGCTGGCTGACTTGTGGTCAAAGGCCGAGGATAGAAAACAATTGTACTTCATGAAAGAAGCACACGCCACCAGGTGCAAACCTTCCTCCTCATCCACTGCTTACTCATTCAGTGAGAAGCAAGAGAGTGGGGACATAATGCATAGATGGATTGGCTGAGGCCGGACTGTGAAATGAAGACTCTGCAGCAAGCATGCACACTTTAAACAATGGCACCAGGATCCATTTATCTTCTTTTCTTATTTGCAAAGCCTTGGCTGAGAATATCCGCTGGTTCTGTTAGAGAAAGGAGACTTCCTGAGACATGATGTAATTTTTGCAAAGGGGAAACACATGTTCAGTCCCACAGTACAAAACAATGTTGAGGTGCTGCTAGCTGGCCCTGTTAGTCACATGACAGGATACAGTATATGGTTAGGCGGTGCTACCCAGGAGCCTGCAGAACATAGGGTTTGGAGGTGGGGAAGGGAAGAAAAAGTCTCCGAAGCTTTTTAAATGCAGAGACTCCATTAAGTTTATAAGAGTTTGGAAGAAATGCTTTTCAGTTTTCAGTTATAACAATCTTCCTACTTAGAATACAGCATATCACACATGTGCTCCTTTTTACACCAGAGACAGAAGGTACTTATGGTGTTTGTATCAAGAATAAGTTTCAGCATATTCATATTTTAAATTCAGTAAAATGAGTGAAAATTTTATCAACAGTATCATTCTTAGGTGAATTTCTCATCATTTCAGATAGCTATCACAGTGTAGTGGGCTATACATTGGTAAATGGCTTCACAGAGACCTTAGGTTTCACCTTCCCTCAGCACTTAAAAACTAGATACAGATTAATAAGTGTTAAGAGGTGAGGCTTGGTTTGACTAGGAAGCAGGAGATTGGCTAAGATGATCATCTATTTATTTATCTATCATTCATTTTTTAAGTATCAATTAGCTATATAGTCCAATACTAGGTGCCATGATAATTACTAAGGCAAAAGTAATTCAGCTCTCTTCTTTAGAACTGAATTACTGGAAGGCGAGATAATAGAAATATAATCATAAGAAAAGGGATAAAACCTTACTGCTCGAAAGTGGGATCTGCTCAGACCAGCAGCATTGACAGCATTTGGGAGCATGTGACAATGTATCTCTCAGGCTCCACTCCAGATGATTCTTATGCACATGAAAGTTCGAGAAATACTGGTTTAAATGTTTATACTGGGAATATAGAAGAGGAAGAAATTACTTCTGGAGAGATGACAATAAAAGGTTCTAAAAGACCTGAGCATTGAGCTAGGCCTTGAAAATGGTTAAAGTATGTACAAAGGTGTAGAAATGATATAGCAGTGGACCAGAGAACAGGGAGTAATCCAATAGGCAAATGTAATTGGGAGAGGTGGGAGATGAACTTGAAAGATTCTTTAGGGCAGATTACCATACTAGAAGTCTGGGATTTTGTAGTATAGATGTGAAAATGTGATTACTTAATGTTTAAACAGTAATGATAATAGAAACATTAATACTAACAATAATAATATAATAATTTCATATTCACAGTTTTTAAAATAAGAAGTATTATTTTATTAAGTCCTTACAGAAATCATGTGTAATAAGAACTATTACTCCACTCACTGAGAGGCAGATTATCAAAGAGATAAAGAAAGGCTTTTAGTTTAGTACTTTGAAAGTGAAATTCCATTGTTTTCTGGCTTGCAATATTCCGGATAAGAAGTCCAGACGAGTTGTGTTTTCCCCTTTTAGATAATGTAATGCATTTTATTTCCGTGTATGCTTCTAAACTTTTCTATTTATCATTGGTTCTTGGCAGTTTGATTATGGTGTGAACTGGTGTTTCTTAAAAACAAAATTTGGAAAAATTTTAGCCACTATTTTTTCAAAGGTTATTTCTGTTCTCCTCCCCTTCTGCAACTCAGATTACACGCATGCTAGCTTGTTAGAAGTTGTTTCACAGGGCACCAAGTTTCATTCACTTTATTTCAGTTTTTTTTCTGTGTTGTGCATGGCTTTGGATAGTTTTTATTGTTGTTTTCAAGCTTGCTAATCTTTTTTTTTTTTAAATATGCTGAAATCTGGTAAATTTTTTAACTTTGGTAATGTGGTTTTTATTTCCAGAAGATCCATTTGTTTCTTTTCTTTTTACATCAGTCATTTCTTTCTGTATGTTATGATTTTTTTTTTTTTTTTAAATCAAGGGTTAGTGAACTCCAGCCTGTGAGACAAATCCAGCTAATGAAATGTTTTTGGATGCCCTGTGAGTCAAGAATGGTTTTTACATTATATGGGATTACAAAAAAGAAAAATATGCAACAAAGCCTGTATGGGACCTACAAAGCTTGAAATATTTACTATTTGGCTCTTTATAGAAAAAGTTTGCCAATCCTTGCTTTAAATCTCAATTTAAATCATATAATTTTATAACAGCTGTTGCAAAATCCTTCTCTGCAAATTTTCTTATCTCAGTCATTTCTGGGTCTGCTTCTATTGGCTCATCTTTTCCTCCAAGTTGCTGTTACACAAGTCTAGTGATTTTTATTAGATACTGGACATTATGAATGTTATATTGTTGAATGTTGCATTTTGCAGTCTTTCTTTAAAAATCTTTAGGTTTCTTTAGGCAGGCTGTTATTTACGGATTGGCTTAATGCCTTCGAGGCTTTATTTTTGAGGCTAGTTTAGCCATACAACCAAGATGTGACTTTTCTAATGTTTTTCCTCAATCCTCTCCATGTTCAACAAGGTCTCACCATCCTGGGTGACAAGTACTAGAATATCTTCCAGGCTTTCAGCATTGTTCAGTTTATCTCTCCTTGGAATTGAGTCAATTTCTGTTTTGCCTTGTGGAGTTTCACCCTACACACACACAGATGACTGTTTAGTCAAAGACTCGACGGGAATCTTACGTGGATTTCTGGAGCTCCTTCTTTGCATAATTTCCTTTTTTTCTGTATTCTTTCTTACACATGTCATCTTTCTTATTGTACCTGGATTCTTATTTCTGACTTTTAGGTAAAAGCCTGAGACTTTGCTTGGATTTCCACTCCCATGCAGCTGCTTGGACATTGCTTTCAGATGAAAAATAGGGTATCAGAGGGCTCATTTGCTCCTTTCCTTCTTTCATGGATTGCAGTCCTGTGCTCTCTGTAGTCCACTCTCTAAAAATAGTTGCTTCATGTATTTTGTCTGGCTTTCTAGATGTTTGCAGTGGGAAGGCAAGTCTTGTACCAGTTACTTCCTTCTGGGTAGAAGCCAGAAGCATAGGTGTTTGAGTCAGACAAACTTGTTTTCTGCTTCTGATTCTGTACTTACTAGCTGTGGGCTTTAGACTGGTCATTCACTTCTAGAAGCAGCAGTTTCCTCATCTATAAAACAGGGTTAATAACAGAATTTTTTTGTGAGGATTAGATTGAGGCAGTATACCCCAAATATTAGCAAAGTGCATTCCAAACAGTGCTTAACACATGATGGCTATTATTAACATTTCTTTTTGGGGACGGGAGGCAGTAAGATGAAGTCACTTGTTCAACATTACACATCCAGTAAGCCGTGATGTTGGTCTGCCTCATGGGAATTCCAACTTGAAAGCCCCTGGTTTATTTTAGCACTGATAATGGCTAGCTCACATGGAAATGGTTGAACCACAGAGACTAGAGTGTCAAAGGGTCAAAGAAAGGGCCACATTTGTGCAAAATGTGTTGTAAAACAATGAAAACCTTCTGATCATGATTAGATCTGAATAGAAGCTCAGGTTGTTGCACAAGTTAGACTGCTTGCTGGGAGCAGACACTGCATAGCAGGGAGGAGGATGCTAATATTTAGAACAAGTGGATTTCTTCCTTATTGAGCATTAGGTTACACTTATTCTTCTACTAATTAGTTCAACTGTGATGGCTTAATTGTTCCTACTTTTCATTCTTTCCTTCCCTGTTTCAATCAGATCAACTCTACCCTCTCCAGATGCCTGCCATTCCCAGCTCTCATTGTGACATTTAGCTTTAGTGAAGAAGATTCCTGCATGCCCTAAATGAGTAGTCAGACCTTGAGAAGGGGATTAGGGTAAACTTATACTCTGCATGTTGAGGACTGGGCAGTCTAAGACCCATGCACCAATGGGAAGGGGACATCAAAAATGGGTTTTGGTTGTCCTGTAGCTGAAGCCAAGTAGATGGGTCTCATAGGTTTCAGATTCATAAAGCATGAGTTTTAGCATAAGACTGATTTAGGTTCTGATCCCAGTTCTGCCACTTACTAGCTGGGTGACACTGAGCAAATTACTTAGCCTCTTTTAGCTCAATCTATAAAATGATGAAACTAAGTACTATGTAAGATTAAATGAGATAATGTATGCAAAGCACTTAACCCATAGTAAGAGCTGAGAAAATTATAACATTCATCCTCCCAAATAATAACAAGAGAGAGCCAATCCACAAAGCCTTATTTTTCCTCTCAAATGTCCATTCCACTTCATTTTCCCCCAGCTTCTTGAACAGTTAAGAGCCTTGAGCCTGTGCTAAGGTTGTTCTGAATACTATCTTCAGTCACAGACAGAATCCTAAATAGGACTTGTCTCAAGAACAGAAACCACATGAATTTTTAAACACAGATGATTGAACGTAAGGAATTTGTTAAACAGGTATGGGAAGAATGAGGAGGCACAAAGAAACAATGAAGTAGCCTGGAGACAGTAACTGCAAGTAGCAACCATCATCCCTAGGACTGTTCCCCTAGGAAAGGACAAAGAGACAAGCCATGAACTCATGAAGCTGGAACTGATCTCCTTAGAGGAGGGGGTTCTGCCCTTGCTGGTGCCTCAGGAGCTTGGCATAGGGACCCTTACAGAATGGAGACTGGAAATCTACAGAAGGGGTTCTGCTTAGTTGGCACTGGTAGCTCTAAGGGGGCTGTGAGAAGGGAGAGTGTAAAACCTGGACCCTGGATCACTTGTTACTGGAACAAACTACCATGGCTGAGATGACTAAGGTTTGCTGGGCAACACTTAGAGAAACAACAAATAAACAGGAAGAACATGATTCCTTTGTCCTTCTTTAGACTTATAGCCTGTTGGAATAACCCAACAGGGACTGCTGGGAAGGAAAAATGAGGTTTTCTGATTCCCTCGCCCAGTGTCATGAAGAAGTCTAGAAGGTAGGATTTTTAAAAATTTTATTTTTAATTTTTGTGGTTATATAGTAGATATAAATATTTATGGGTACATGAGATACTTTGAAACAGGCATGCAAAGTGTAATAATCGCATCATGGAAAATGGAGTATCTATTTCATCAAGCACTTATCCTTTATATTACAATCTGATTATACTCCTTCAGCTATTTAAAAATGCATAATTAAATTATTATTGACTATAATCACCCTGTTGTGCTAGCAAATACTAGGTCTTATTTATTCTAAGCATTTTTTTGTACCCCTGAGCCATTCCCACTTCCCCCCATCCATTCCCAGCCTCTGTCACTTCTATTCTCTATCTCCATGAGTTCAATTCTTTTAATTTTTAGCTCTCACAAATGAGTGAGAACATGTGAAGTTTATTTTTCTGTGCCTGGCTTATTTTGCTTAACATAATGATCCTCATTTCCATTCATGTTGTTGCAAATGACAGGATCTCATTCTTTTTTATAGCTGAATAGTACTCCACTGTGTATATCAACCACAGGTTTTTAATCCATCGTCTGCTGACGGACACTTAGGTTACTTCCAAATCTTAGCTATTGTGAACAGTGCTGCAACAAACAAGAGCATGCAGATATCTTTTTGATATGCTGATTTTCTTTCTTTTGGGTATATGCCCATCAATGAAATTGCTTAATTGATTTATTTGCATATGTTGAACCATCCTTGCATTCCTGGAATAAATCCCAATTGGTTATGATGAGTGATCTTTTTAATGTATTGTTGAATTTAGTTTGCTATTATTTTCTTGAGGATTTTTGCATCAATATTCATTAGAGATATTTGCCTGCAGTTTTCTTTGTTTGATGTATCATTGCCAGGGTTTGGTATCAGGATAATACTGGCCTTGTAGAATGAGTTTAGAAGTATTCCCTACTCCTCTATTTTTCTAGTGTGAGTAGGATTGATATTAGTTCTTCTTTAAATGTTTGGTAGAATTCAGCAGTGAAGCCATCAGGTCCAGGCTTTACTGGGAGATGTTTTATTACAGCTTCAATCTTATTACTTTTTATTCATCTCTTCAGGTTTTGGATTTCTTCATGGTTCAATCTTGGTAGGTTTTATGTATCTAGGAATTTATTCATTTTTGGATTTTCCTGTTTTATTGGCATGTAGTTTCTTGTAGTAGCCACTAATGATCCCTTGAATTTCTGTGGTATAAGTTGTAATGTCTTCTTTTCCATCTCTGATTTTATTTATTTGAATCTTCTCTCTTTTCTTCTTTGTCTAGCTAAAGTTTTGTTAATTTTATTTATCTTTTCAATAAACTTTTTGTTGTATTAATCTTTCATATTGTTTTCTCCATTTCAATTTTATTTATTTCTGCTCTGATATTTAATATCTTTTTCTTCTACTAATTTTAGGTTTGTTTTTTTCTTCCTTTTCCAGTTCTTTAAGATGCCTCACTAGGTTCTTTATTTGAAGTTTTTCTTCTTTTTTTGATGTAGGCACTTACAGCTATAAATTTGCCTCTTAACACTGCTTTCTCTGTATCCCATATATTTTCAAATGTTGTGTTTGCATTATTATTTGTTTCAAAATATTTTTCAACTTTCTTCTTAATTTCTTCATGGAGCCACTAGTTATTTAGAAGCATATTATTTAATTTTTGTGTTTGTATAGTTTCCAAAGTTTCCCTTGTTATTGATCTCTAGTTTGATTTCATTGTGATTGGAGAAATTGCTTGATATTATTTTAATTATTTTGAATGTTTTAAGAATTGTTTTGTTTTAAGGATTGTGTTTTATGGTCAATCCTTGAGAATGATTCATGTGCTGAGAAGAAGAATGTGAATTCTCCATCCACTGGATGAAATATTTTGTATATATTTATTGGGTTCATATGGTCTATAGTGCAGATTAAGTCCAGTGTTTCCTTGTTGATTTTCTGTCTGAAAGATCTGTCCAATAATGAAAGTGGGGTGTTTAAGTCTCCACCTGTTATTATATTGAGGTCTATCTCTCTCTTTACCTCTTATAATTGCTTTACATATCTAAGTGCTCCAGCATTGGGTGTGTATATATTTATGATTGTTATACCCTGCTGCTGAATTGACCACTTTATCATTCTATAATAATCTTCTTTGTCTCTTCTTTCAGTTTTTGTCTTAATATCTATTTTGTCTGATATAAGTGTAGCTACTCCTCCTCTTTTTTGGTTTCCATTGACATGGGATATCTTTTCTCATTGCTTTACTTTTAGTCTATGTATATTTTTATAGGTGAAGTTTCTTCTAAGCAACAGATCATTGGGGTCTTGTATTTTTAATCCATTCAGCTTCTCTATATCTTTTGTTTGGAGAGTATAGTCTGTTTACATTCAACATGATTATTGGTAAGTAAGGACTTATTATGTTCACTCTGTTATTTGTTTTCTGGTTGTTTTGTGGTCTTCTCTTCTTTCTTTCCTTCCTTCCTGCTTTGTTTCAGTGAAGGTGATTTTCTCCGGTGGTATGACTTCATTTCTTCCTTTTCTTTTTCTGTATTCATTGTATCTTTTCAATTCCAGTTTACTGTTATAATCCATTATTTTAAACTGATGACAACTTAACATTGATTGCAAAAACAAGCAAAAAGAAAACCAATAAAAAGTCTATACTTCTTTAACACAATTTCCCCACTTTTTAACTTTTTGTTGTTTCTTTTTATGTCTTATTGTACTGTCTATGTCTTGACAAGTTGTAGTTATTATTTTCAGTTGGTTTATCATTTAGTCTTTCTACTTACATGAGTTGTTTACATACCAAAATTACAGTGTTAAACTATTTTGTGTTTTTTCTGTGTGCTTACTGTTACCAGTGAATTTTGTACCTTCAGATGATTTCCTATTGCTCATTAGTGTCATTTTCTTTCAAATTAAATAATTTCCTTTAGCATTTCTTGTATGACAGATATGGTGTTCATGGAATTCCTCAGCTCTTGTTCATTTAGGACAGTCTTTATTTCTTCAGGCTTGAAGAATATTTTCATTAGATATAACATTTTAGGGCAAAAGTTTTTTTCCTTCAACACTTTAAATATGTCCTGCTACTCTTTCTTAGCCTGTAAGGTTTCCACTGGAAATCTGCTGCCAGATGTATTGGATCTCTACTGCATGTTATTTGTTTCTTTTCTCTTGTTGCTTTTAGAATAGTTTCTTTATCTTTGACCTTTGGGAGTTTGGTTATTAAAGCCTTAAGGTAATCTTCTTTGTGTTAAATCTGCTTGGGGCTCTATCACCTTCTTGTACTTGAATGTTTATCTTTTCCTAGGTTTGGGAAGATCTCTGATGCTATCCTTTGAATAAACTTTCTACCACTATCTCTTTTCCTACCTCCTCTATGTGGCCAATAATTCTTATATTTGCACTTTTGAGGCTATTTTCCAGATCCTTTAGGCATGCTTCATTGTATTTTATTCTTTTTCTTTAGTCTCATCTGTGTATTTCCAAATAGCATGTCTTCAAGCTCACTAATTCTTTCTTCTGCTTGATCAATTCTGCTGCTGAGACACTTCGCTGCATTTTTCAGTATGCTACTTGTGTTTTCAACTCTAGAACATGTGCTTGATTCTTTTAAATTATTTCAATCTCTGTTAAATTTATCTGATAGAAATCTGAATTCCTTCTCTTTATTGTCTTGAATTTCTTTAAGTTGCCTCAAAATAGCTGTTTTGAATGATCTGTCTAGAAGGTCACATATCTCTGTTTCTTTAGAATTGGTTCCTGGTGACTTATTTCATTTGGTGAGGTCATGTTTTCCTGGATGGTCTTGATGTTTGCAGATGTTCATCTGTATCTGGGCATTGAAGAGTTAGGTATTTATTGTAGTCTTTGCAGTTTGGGTTTGTTTGTGCCCATCTTCCTTGAGAAGGCTTTCCAGGCATTTGAAAGGATTTGGGTCCTGAGCCAAATAATGCTATAGTTCTTGTAGACTCATAGAGGTATAACTTTGGTGGTCTTGGAAAAAATCTGGAAGAATTCTCTGGATTACCAGCCAAAGACTCTTGTTCTCTTCCCTTTCTTTCTTCTGAATAAATGGTGTTGTGCTGTCTGGAGCTGGGGGTGTGTTGATACAAGTACCCTGTGGCCACCACTACTGGGACTGCTGAATCAGAAGTGAAGCTAGCACAGTACTGTGGCTTGTGGGGTGGCCAGCTGTAATCATGACTGGCTACTGCCAATGTTCACTTAAGGCCCTAGAGTGAACAATCAGCAAGGGGGAAAGCTAGTTAGGTTTATCTTCTTCTCTTTAGGGCATTGAGATCCCCCAGGCTCCTGGTGGGTCTATAGATGCTGCCTGGGAGCCAGAGATTAGAGTTAAAAACCTTAGAAACCTACTCGGTATTCTATTCTGCTGTGGCTAAGCTGGCCCTCCAACTACAAGACAAAGTTCTTCCCATTCTTCCCTTCCCTTTCCACAGGCAGAGGGACCTCTCCCAGTGACCGCCGCCTCTACTGGCCCGTGGGGAGTTCTGCCAGACCTCTGCCAATGTTCACTTAAAGCCCAAGGACTCTTTTTTTTTTTGAGACAGAGTCTTGCTCTGTCACCAGGCACCAGGCTGGAGTGCAGTGGTGCAATCTTGGCTCACTGCAGCCTCTGCCCCCCAGGTTCCAGCAATTCTCCTGCCTCAGCCTCCTGAGTAGCTGGGATTACAGGCATACACCATCACCCCTGGCTAATTTTTGTATTTTTAATAAAGATGGGGTTTCATCATGCTGGCCAGGCTAGTTAAGGACTCTTTAGTCAGCTTGCAGTAAATGCTGTGAGGCCTGGGACTCCCCTTTAGGGCAGTGGGTTACTTCTGGCCAGGAAAGGCCCAGAAATACTGTCTGGTAGCCTAAGTCTCAACTTGGAAACCCCCAGGGCCTACTTGGTGCTTTACCCCACTGTGGGCAAGTTGGTACCTAAGGGGCAAGACAAAGTCTCTTTTACTTTCACCTCTGCTTTTCCCAAGCAGAAGGAGTCTCTCGCCATAGCCACCACAGCTTGGAATGTGCTGGGTCTCACCTGAAGCCAGCTAGTCTCAGAGTCTCACCCAAAGGCCCATGGCGTAGTACCTGGGTATCACTGCTGGTTATTCAGGGCTCAAGGGCTCTTTAGTCAGCAGATGATGAATCCTTCTAAGACCTAGTCCTTCTCTTCATGTCAGTGTGTTCCCTAGAAGTATAGGCTTGAAGCTAAAAGACAGTATCTTAAGAACAAACACAACATGACCTGCACACTGATCCTTGACCTTTTCCTTATCTCCTTGGCTCCTGACTCCCGGATTCATTTCCTGTTTACAAGCTTGCCTCCATGGTAGAACTTGCTTTTCAGTACCATTTGTGCAGCTTTAATATTTGGGATTTTCTCTTTGATTACGATTTGTGTTAATTAAGATTCTTTTGAGTGCAAGTAACAGGTCAACTCGACCCAGCTTAAACAAAAAGGGGCCTCTATTGGTTGACAAAATCAGGAGAAACAGAATGCAGCAGAAGACAATTGAAAGAAAGTTGCAACACTGTTGATACACCTCCTCCATCCCTGGTCTGATTTTCTTGACAGTTGGCTATTTCTATCCCATTGTAGGCAGACTTCCTCATATGGGTGTTGCATGGCAGCCTACAGTTCTTGGTTCACGGCCTTACCACTATGTAGAAAGAAAAGGAAATTATTTTTCTTTCTCGGAGCTCCAGAGAAAACAATTCCAGGGAATTCTGATTGGCCAGTTTAGTCCTAGATTCTATCTTTGAACAAAGAGATGAGATATTGTGACTTAGCTTAAGTCTTGTATCCATCCCTGTGAATTGCCATGACCAGAAGAAATGAATGAGTGTATTGGTAAAACCAAATCAATACTTGTCCATGATGATTTTTATTTGTCTATTGAACTATAGACAAGATTTCCCTCATTATCCTTGTAAAAAAGATGACAGATGGTGATTGTGTAAATAGGTCTGTTGCGGGCAATACAGTACTTTGATTATATTGTCACAGCTGTAGATACTATGTAGTCAAGCATCAAGATGCCAATTTTACATGATTCCTATGAATTCTATTGTTGGGTACTTGGGTCACTCAATAAATAATATCCCTCGTCCCCCTGTCTTTTCTCTCTCTATCTTTATGTTTCTTCTTCTTCTTTTTTTAACCAGAGTTCTGAACCAACCGAAGTCCAGAGGATTCTCCCATCTGTGACAATAGAAGACATGTAACTGATCTCATTAAATATTAGATCTTACTTAAAAGTTTGGTTTTTAAGTAGATCTTACTTAAAAGTTAGGATATCTTAGATCTTACTTAAAAGTTAGGAGAGCAAAGACAAAAAAATATATATTCACAGGTTTATAAGGAAAGAATCAGTGAAGCACAAATATATACTGATCCAGGGACAACATGCCAGGTATAATGGAAGATGTTAAAATAATTATGGAATATGCAGGCTTAACCCCTACCAGGATAATCATATAATGGGGAAAACAAGATTACTGCACAGCTAATTTTTTTGATTTATTGAGGGATCACCCAGTGGCTGTTTCAAGCAACTACATTCTTCTTAGTTCCCAGTCCTTCCTTTCGTCTCTCCTTCCTCTTTTTTTTTTTTTTTTTTTTTTGACAGGGTCTCACTCCATCATCCAGGCTGGAGTGCAGTGGCGTGATCTTGGCTCACTGCAGTCTCTACATTTCAGGTTCAAGCAATTCTTATGCCTCCTGAGTAGCTGGGATTACGGGTGTGTGCCACCATGCCTGGCTAATTTTAGGAATTTAAAAAAAATATAGGTGAGGTTTCATTATTGTTGGCCAGGCTGGTCTCCAACTCCTGGCCTCAAGCAATCTGTCCACCTCGGCCTCCCTAAGTTCGGGGATTGCAGGCATGAACCAGTGCACCTACCCACTTATTCCTTCTTTTATTTCTCTTTCCTCCCTTTCATTTCTTGCCATTCATTTTAGTGTATAATGGGAGGCTGTCATATCAGTCAGCGTTCAATGAGAGAAACAGAACCAAAAGTAGATATATGCTAAGAAATGTATTACAAGGAATTGGTTTTTGTTATCATGGGGTGCAGCTAAGCAAGTCTAAAATTTATAGGGCAGGCTATGAGGATTGTATAAAATGGAACCAATCATTTCTTTCTCATTTAACTTGCTCTCATAATTATTTTTCAACTGAATTATTCTTTTAGGCTTACAAGATAAAATGCTGGAACTACCTTGAATTCTTCCCACTTCCCTGTCTTCTAGTTCAGTCAATTATTAAAGGCAATCGTTTGTTCTTCCTGATAATTCTATTGCTGCATCCTTTTCCAGTGCCATTGCCACCACTCTTGCTTGAGACCTTGGCTCTCATTTCTTAACTGTTTTGTTAGCTTTCACTAGGAAATCTCTAATCCCTTTGATCTCGAATTCTTCCTATATAATGCCACCAGGCTGTTAGTCTCAAAATACTATTAACTTACAATTTAAAATTTTTTTAATTAAATTTTTTTTTCTTTTTCAACCTCTATTTTAGATTCTGGGGATACACGTGTAGATTTGTTACAAAGGTACATTGCATGATGCTGAAATTTGGAGTACTATTGAACCTGTCACCCAGGAAGTGAGCATAGCACCCAATACGCAGTTTTTCAACCCTTATTTCCTTCTCTCTTTTCCTATCTCCTCTTGAATTCCCCAGTCTGTTGTTCTCATCTTTATGTCCATGTGTACCCAATGGTAAACTTACAATTTAATGATTATGTTAAAACAAAAGTAACAAATGTTCATTACTTCTTAATTATTTTATGACATTTTATTACCTATGCCTTTAAGGTTATTTATGTCAACTGTATTTAGCAAATTGAAATACGATTTAATGGTACACTATTCATTACTCTACATTCAGAGACATCACATTAGTAGCTTGAAATTGGCTAGTTAAGGCAACAAGACGACATGATGGGCCTACATGGTAGCTAGGTATGTGGACCTAGCTTCCTGAGGAACTCAGGGCTAAACATGCAGCACCATTTCCAGCAAGCAGCAAATAAGCTGTTCCCCCATCATAGTTACACCGTGGTCACCTGCACTTACTTAATTTAATATATGACAGGCTACAAAAATGGCTCAGTGTCATGCAGTGAGTCACACTAGCAAGGACATGCAAAGATATCTGGAGTTGGGAATAGACTGCTTGTAACAGCTGCGGAGTTTGGCAAAAAGCAATGAATGAAATCATATCAAGAACTAATTGGCTACAGGAGCTTTATAATAAACAGTATTTCAAATTCTATTATTATTTGTAAATTATGTATTATATATCCTTAGTATTAGTAACATTTTAATTAGCATAAATATGTGTTTCTGTTCTCAGTCATAATGTGGAAGCTAAGCATTGGGTACACATGGACATAAAGATGGGAACACGGACACTGAGGAGTACTAGATGGAGGAAAGACGGAAGGGGACAAGAGCCAAAAATCTACCTATTGGGAACTATGCTCAGTTTCCGGGAGACAGGATCAATAGTACAGCAAACCTCAGTGTCACACAATATAACCATGCAACAAACCTGCACATGTACCCCCGAATCTAAATTAAAAGTTGAAATTATACATTAAAAAAAAAAAAAACAAAAAGAATTTAGATGACAAATGACCAAATTCAAAGGTCTATTTTATATGGATTGAAAAGGATGATGGCTAATTTAGACAACTTTTAAATACATGGAGAAATTACTTGCCCACTCTCTTTTCTAAGCCCCGTACAACATTTTCCATGTAGCCACAGTAGCCTTGTTTTCTGTACACATGACCATAAGATTCCCTATGTGTTGGTGTGAGCGCCTACCAGCATATTCAGTAAGAAGACACGGTTTACTGGTTTGCGAGCATGTGGTTCTGAACTATCCAATTACCAACAGTTTACAAAATATATGTATTTGTATATCATACTTTTTTTAGAGAGCTGTTAAACATTTATCAGCACACTACTGGATGCCTTTCATAACAATTATAGAATTTCTTATTCACAAGATAACCTGGGCCTGAATGTGAAGATGCAGAAAGAGACAGGGAAAGGGAAATTACTCAGTGAGCTCTGGATTACAAACCTGGAAGAATTCAAAGGGAAAAGAATGTTCATATGTGAGGTAGGGATCCAATGTTAGATAATATAAGGCCCAGTAGCATCAATCAGAGACATATAAATTTTCCAGCTTTGACACTCCTAAGCACATAGAGGTCTCTCTGAATCATTAACGTTGATATCATTCTGAAAGCTGAGTTGCCTGCAGCAACAGCAGTGGGGGAGGAGGAGGGGATTGGAAAGGAGAAAGTAGAGTTTCCCTTGATTTTCCCCCCTTTCCTTTCTGCAAAATATCTAATTTACTTGTTAAAGCCAACTGCACATTGTTTATCCACTGTCTATTTTTTAGCCCTAATTGATACTAATTAAAATCAAAATAAAATTACGGCTGCAAAACTTGGCTGGGGTTTTGATCCAGTGCCAGCCTGCTCACAACCAATGAGAGTTACTATATAAACACTCTCATTTTGTAACTCCAGGTATTTTAATAGTGGCTGCCTGTGAAATAAAAGGAAAAAATGGTACCACCATTCTAAAATTTCTTTCCAGTTTCTATTCCAGAACATAATAAAAATAGAGCCTAATTAATTCTTGATTAAGACTGAGGATCTTTCATTCACGATAAAAAAGTAAATTTGATACATGCGACTAAATACTGATGGGCCTAGAATGGTTGAATCAATTGCTTAGTGTTTCGTGCTAATGAGGCTACACTCTTGGGCTCCGTCCCCTTGCAGGCTAGTTATCTTCTGGAGAAAAACTCTGATTCACAATTAGGAAAGAAATACAGTTGGAGGTGTCATCTTGCAGGTGCAATAATTGGTCATATGGGGACTGGATAACAGCATTGAATGGTTTAAGGCAAATCAGCCACCATCACTCCTGGAAAATAACTCAACCTTTTATTGAAGGTAAGTCGTTAATACCTCCTTTTTTTTTTATATTTATGCACTTTATTATAGTACTGAATTGATGATAAAACTGTCTTAACTCTTATTCAAAGGTGAGTTTTTTGGAAGTATCAAAAGGTCATGAGGTGCAGTGGAGAGGACATGAGATTTTGATTTAGAAGTGGGGGTTCTACCATTGATAAAAGTTACTATTTGTTACTGTAGGCTAGACATAGTACTCAGTGCCTTACATTTCCTCATACATTCTTCATAAAAATCCCATGAGGCAGGCCCTTCTGGCACCCCATTTCCCAGATAAGAAGTTAAGCAACTCATGTGATGTTATATAGGTAAGAAGAGAGTGAACAGGTATTTGATTTCAGGTCTGTAGAATTTCAAAGGCCAGCCCTTTAACCACTCTACTGTGCTAGCTCATCTCTACACTGGCTGTCTTGTGTTCAGAGAAAGTATCTTAACTTCTCCAGGTCTTGGTTTCCTCTCTCACATAATGGTGGTAATAATGCCTGTTGGACCCACTTAAAAGGTATGAGGGTCATGAGATACTGTAGATAGATAATAAAGCTTATACAAATGCAAACTATTATAATTCTAATATTTGCATGAATTCTAGTAAGATTTACAAAATTCTTGTTTACATGCAGTGTAAATATATGTCAACATTTATTCTTGGCCAATGTTTCAGATTTATTAATTTGTTTATTAGTTCATTTTTTTTTTTTTTTTAGCAGATCTTAATTGAGCCTCTTGAATAGTAGAAAAAGACTTGACTTTGGTTAATCAATTTGGAAATCCTGAGGATCAAAACTTAATTCTGTCACTTGATAGCTGTAGGAACTTACAGAAATGACTCAAACCCTCAGAGTCTATATAACAATAGTTATTTCAGGTACTGTGGCAGATAGTATAGGTGCTTAAAAAATGTAAGCTTCTTTGCTTAATCCTAACTTTTGCTGAAGTGAGGATATGAAGTTCACAAAATAAGTAGAAGATAAATACCAATATAATTTTAAAATTAGAAGAGATCTAGGGATCATCTAATCTAAACTTCTTGTTTTGTCTATGTAAAAGATGAGGTTGAGAGGAAATGATACAAGATTACACAGCTAGGTAGTTCTAGAAAACAGGGTGGGAGCCCAGGTTTCTTAACTCTAACTTTCAATTGAGTCAAGATACCCTGGCTGAGTGAACAATGTGTCATCTGAACAATGACAACATTATATCCTAACATTAAAGGAATAGACACAACAGTTCTAGAGGAAATTTGGAGATGTAATTGTGAATTAAGCTTTTCTGGGTCTTTTATTTAAATAAATAAATAAAAGATGACTTTTATTTATCTACATTTTAAAAATACAATGACAATATTATATCCTAACATTAAAGGAATGGACACATAACAGTTCTAGAGGTAATTTGGAGATGCAATTGTGAATTAAGCTTTCTGGCATCTGCACAGATGACTTTTTTTTTTTTTTTTTCTTGAGATGGAGTTTTGCTCTTGTTGCCCAGGCTGGAGTACAATGGCGTGATCTCGGCTCTCTGCAACCTCTGACTCCTGGGTTCAAGTGATTCTCCTGCCTCAGCCACCCAAGTAGCTGGGATTACAGGCGCCCACTACCACTCCCGGCTAGGTTTTTGTATTTTTAGTAGAGATGGAGGTTCTCCATGTTGATCAGGCGGGTCTTGGACTCCTGACCTCATGTGATCCACCCACCTCAGCCTCCCAAAGTACTGGGATTACAGGTGTGAGCCACCGCCTCTGGCAACTTCTCTTATTTATTTTATAATAATAATAAATCAACCCTGGCCTACAAATGCGCAGATGACTTCACAATCATTCTTCCATTTCTCAGCTGCAGTGCCACATGTGAACTAATCTTATTGCAAAATATCCTTAGATTTATCCCATATGCACTCAAAATCGCAACATGGCTCTTATCCTCAAAGAGCTTCCTCCAGGTGTAAAGACATAAAATGTGGATAATGAAAAAGTTGAAGAACATAGAAATGTTGCCTAGAGTTACCTGCCAAGTAGATGATACATAGAACTACAACAGCATTTCAAAGAGAAAGTTGTTTCTGCAGAAATATCTCAGGGAATGAAGGTTTACCTTTGTCTTTAAGAATTAAAAAAAAGTCTTGAGAGTGAATTATGCAGAGCACATTCAATTAATAATACTGGTAGAGTGCCAGGTACATGTTAGGGACAATTGGGAGATTAGGTTAGAAAAGCAGATTGGGACTCGAATGTTAAAAAATTTGAATTTTATCCTACCAAGAATGGTGACCTACTGAAACATGTGCAGTAGCGGAGCACTGTGAACATGAAGGGAAGGTTTATCTGGTGGGTGCTGTGATAGCCAACGAGTGAGACTGGAGCCAGAATACTAGTTAGGAGTTTATTCCAATAAGCTGATAGGATCATGGCCAAAAGGATACATGTGAGAAATGTTAAAAGAGAGCATAAAAAAAAGAGAGACAGGAGAAGCTCAAAGATGAGTTTTCAAGTGAGTAATAATAAGAGTAGTGGTTATTTGATAAAAATAGAACAAGGAAAAGGAATTTAGGGAGGGAAGAGAGAGAGTACTTGGAGATAATAGACTCACTTGTAGACTTAAGATTTTTGATGTGATGGTGAAGCATTCAAGTGGAGATGTCCAGGAGTGAGATAAGTATAAAGGTGCCAAGTACAGAAATCTGAATTCTGATGGTGCTGAAACCATCCTGTGCCAGCTTGAAACTGTGAAACTAAGAGATTCTGAATAATTTAGACCCCAAACACTCTAAAATATAAAATCTAACATGTCACTAAATTATTCAGATTTGATTTTATTCTCGTAATAAACCAAGCAAAAATCTGTTTTCTCCTGCATATTTTTATAAGCAGGGAAAAATAATGTGTTTTAAATATCATCAATGACCTCTGAACTTACCTGGTAAAATTTTTTGAAAATAAGGGATAAATTACAAACTATAAAGTATGAAATCTAATAATAAATTTTACACACACACACACACACACACACACGCACACACACACATGTGCACGTAGGTACCACTCAGATCAAGACACAGAACATTTCTAGCACCCCAAAAACACTTTATGAAGCACTTTCCCAGACCACATCCCCAAGGGGACCACTATTCTGACCACCTTATGTAAAGATTATTTTTGCCTGTTAAAATTTGCATGAATTAAAGCATATAATATAAATATATTTTCTTCTGGTTGAAATGCATTTTTCTAACATTTTATTATGGAAATTTTAAATATACAGTAAAGTAGAAATAACTTTACAATTATCATCCATATGTGTATACTCAGATTCTACTGTTAACATTTTATTGTAGTGTATACTCTTTGGGGTTTAAATTTATCCATCTTACTTTTTTGTTTTCTTTTTAAAAAGTATTTAAAATTTGTATACATTTATGGGGTACATGTGAAATTTTGCTGTATGTGTATGATGTGTAGTTTTCAAGTCAGGATATTTAGAGTGTCCATCACTCAAGTGCAATGTATTTTTGCATAATTATCCCACTCTGCTATCAAAGACTGAATTTATTCCTTCTACATGAGTGTATGCTTATACTCTTTAACACACTTCACTCTCTCCCTTCCCTAATCACCTTAGTAGTCTCAGTTACCTATCTTTCCACTCTCTACCTCCATGTGATCAACTTTTTTTTTAGCTCTCACATACAAGTTAGAACATGCGATATTTGCCTTTTGTGCCTGGCGTATTTCACATAAAATAATGACCTCCATTCTAGCCATGTTGTTGCAAATGACATGAATTCATTTTTTTATGGCCAAATAGTATTCTACTGTGTGTATACACCACACTTTCTTTTTCTTTTTTTCTTTTGACCTTGGATTAGGCAGTGGTTTTTTCTTTTTTCTTTTATTTTTTAAATTAATTAATTAATTAATTTCTCCATTTATTTATTTTATTGCATTTTAGGTTTTGGGGTACATGTGAAGAACATGCAAGATTGTTGCATAGGTACACATGTGGCAGTGTGATTTGCTGCCTTCCTCCCCATCACCTACATTTGGCATCTCTCCCCTTGCTCTCTCTCCCCAACTCCCCACCCACCACCGTCCCTCCCCTATTTCCCCCCAACTGACCCCAGTGTGTAGTGCTCCCCTCCCTGTGTCCATGTGTTCTCATTGTTCAACACCCGCCTATGAATACACCACACTTTCTTTATGCATGCATCCGTTGATGGACACTTAGGTTCATTTCATATCTTCGCTGTTGTAAATAGTGCTGCAATAAACATGTAAGTGCAGGTATCCCTTGGATATATTGATTTATTTTCCCTTGGGTAGACACCCAGTGTGGCATTGTTGGATTGAATAGTAATTCTATTTTAGTTCTTTGAGAAATATCCATACTGTTTTTTATAGTGGCTTTCCCATCAACAGTGTATAAGCCTTCCTTTTCTCTGCATCCTTGCCAACATTTGCTATTTTTCATCTTCTTCTTTTTAACAATGGCCATTCTGGGATACGATGATATCTCATTGTGGTTTTGATTTGCATTTCTCTGATTGTTACCGATGTTGAGCATTTTTTCACGTAACCGTTGGCCATTTGTATGTCTTTTTTGTTTTTTCTCCCCCTACACTAAATGGATGTATGTAGGTCTTATTTTAAGAAAGGCCTATTTATCTTCTTTGCCCACTTTTAAATGGGATTATTTGTTTGTTTGTTTTCCTATTGAGTTGTTTAAGTTCCTTATATATTCTGGATATTAGTCCTTTGTTACATGAATAGTTTTCAAATATTTTCTACCATTCAACATGTTGTCTCTGCACTCTTATTTCTTTTGCTATGCAGAAACTTTATATTATAACTAAGACCCATTTGTCTTCTTTGCTTTTGTTGAGTGTGCTTTTGAGGTCTTATTCATAAATTCTTTGCCTAGACAAATGTCCAGAAGAGTTTTTCCTAGGTTTTTTCTGGTATTTTTATGACTTCAGGTCTTACAATTAAGTATGTAATCCATTTTGAGTTGATTTTTGTACATAATGAGAGATAGGGATCCAGTTTCATTCTTTTGCATGTGGCTATCCAATTTTCCCAGAACCATTTGTTGACAAGGGTGTCTTTTCCCCAGTACAAGTTCTTGCTGGTTTTGTAGACAATCAGTTTGCTGTAAATATGCGGCTTTAATATGGGTTATTTCTTCTGTTCCTTATATGTCTATTTTTATATCAATACTCTGCTGTTTTAGTTACTATAGGCTTGTAATATATTTTGAAGTCGGATAATGTGATGCCTCCAGCTTAGATTCTGTTCACCACTGCCCCCCTCCCCATCCCCCGACACCCCCCCACAGCCATCAAATACTGCTTTGGCTATTTGGGCTCTTTTTTTGGTTCCATGTGAATTTTAGAATTTTTTTTTCTAATTTTGTAAATAATAATGTTATTTTGATAGGGATTACACTGAATCTGAAGATTGTCTTGGATAATATAGTCATTTTAATGATATTAATTCTTCTGATTCATGAGTTTAGAATTTTTTCCATTTGTGTCATTTTTAATTTATTTCATCAGTGTTTTGTAGTTTCCTTTGTAGAGATATTTTATCTCCTTGGTTAAATTTATTCCTAGGTATTTTGTTTTATTTTATTTTTGTAGCCATTGTAAATGGGATTGCTTTTTTAAATTTCTTTTTTTTTTCCCATTTATTTATTTTATTGCATTTTAGGTTTTGGGGTACATGTGAAGAACATGCAAAATTGTTGCATAGGAACACACATGGCAGTGTGATTTGCTGCCTTCCTCCCCATCACCTACATCTGGCATTTCTCCCCTTGCTATCTCTCCCCAGCTTCCCACCCCCCACCCTCCCTCCCCTATTTCCCCCCAACTGACCCCAGTGTGTAGTGCTCCCCTCCCTGTGTCCATGTGTTCTCATTGTTCAACACCCGCCTATGAGTGAGAACATGTGGTGTTTGATCTTCTGCTCTTGTGTCAGTTTGCTGAGAATGATGGTTTCCAGGTTCATCCACGTCCCTACAAAGGACCCAAACTCATCGTTTTTGATGGCTGCATAATATTCCATGGTGTATATGTGCCACATTTTCCCTATCCAGTCTATCATCGATGGGCATTTGGGTTGGTTCCAGGTCTTTGCTATTGTGAACAGAGCTGCAATGAACATTCGTGTGCACGTGTCCTTATAGTAGAACGATTTGTAATCCTTTGGATATATACCCAGTAATGGGATTGCTGGGTCAAATGGAATTTCTATTTCTATGTCCTTGAGGAATCGCCACACTGTCTTCCACAATGGTTGAACTAATTTACACTCCCACCAACAGTGTAAAAGTGTTCCTATTTCTCCACATCCTCTCCAGCATCTGTTGTCTCCAGATTTTTTAATGATCGCCATTCTAACTGGCGTGAGATGGTATCTCAATGTAGTTTTGATTTGCATTTCTCTGATGACCAGTGATGATGAGCATTTTTTTGTATGTTTGTTGGCCTCACGTATGTCTTCTTTTGTAAAGTGTCTGTTCATATCCTTTGCCCACTTTTGAATGGGCTTGTTAGTTTTTTTCTTGTAAATCTGTTTTAGTTCTTTGTAAATTTTGGATATCAGCCCTTTGTCAGATGGGTAAACTGCAAAAATTTTTTCCCAATCTGTTGGTTGCCGATTCACTCTAATGATTGTTTCTTTTGCTGTGCAGAAGCTGTGGAGTTTGATTAGGTCCCATTTGTCTATTCTGGCTTTTGTTGTCAATGCTTTTGGTGTTTTGGTCATGAAGTCCTTGCCTACACCTATGTCCTGAATGGTTTTGCCTAGATTTTCTTCTAGGGTTTTTATGGTGTTAGGTCTTATGTTTAAGCCTTTAATCCATCTGGAGTTAATTTTAGTGTAAGGTGTCAGGAAGGGGTCCAGTTTCTGCTTTCTGCACATGGCTAGCCAGCTTTCCCAACACCATTTATTGAACAGGGAATCCTTTCCCCATTGCTTGTTTTTGACTGGTTTGTCAAAGATCAGATGGTTGTAGATATGTTGTGTTGCCTCCGAGACCTCTGTTCTGTTCCATTGGTCTATATCTCTGTTTTGGTACCAGTACCATGCTGTTTTGATTACTGTAGCCTTGTAGTATAGTTTGAAGTCTGGTAGTGTGATGCCCCCCGCTTTGTTCTTTTTGCTTAGAATTGACTTGGCTATGTGGGCTCTCTTTTGGTTCCATATGAAGTTTAAGGTGGTTTTTTCCAGTTCTGCAAAGAAGGTCATTGGTAGCTTGATGGGGATAGCATTGAATCTGTAAATTACTTTGGGCAGTATGGCCATTTTCACGATATTGATTCTTCCTAACCATGAACATGGAATGTTTCTCCATCTGTTTGTGTCCTCTCTTATTTCGTTGAGCAGTGGCTTGTAGTTCTCCTTGAAGAGGTCCTTTACATTCCTTGTTAGTTGTATTCCTAGGTACTTTATTCTCTTTGTGGCAATTGTGAATGGAAGTTTGTTCTTGATTTTGCTCCCTTTAAGTCTGTTATTGGTGTATAGGAATGCATGTGATTTTTGCACATTGATTTTGTATCCTGAGACTTTGCTGAACTTGCTTATTAGTTTCAGGAGGTTTGGGGCTGAGACGATGGGGTCTTCTAGATATACAATCATGTCGTCTGCAAATAGAGACAATTTGACTTCCTCCTTTCCTATTTGAATACCCTTTATTTCTTTTTCTTGCCTGATTGCTCTGGCTAGAACTTCTAATACTATATTGAATAGCAGTGGTGAGAGCGGGCATCCTTGCCTGGTGCCACATTTCAAGGGAAATGCTTCCAGTTTTTGCCCATTCAGTATGATATTGGCTGTTGGTTTGTCATAAATAGCTTTTATTATTTTGAGATACGTTCCATCGATACCTAGCTTATTGAGGGTTTTTAGCATAAAGGGCTGTTGAATTTTGTCAAAGGCCTTCTCTGCATCAGTTGAGATAATCATGTGGTTTTTGTCTTTGGTTCTGTTTATGTGGTGAATTACGTTTATAGACTTGCGTATGTTGAACCAGCCTTGCATCCCCGGGATGAAGCCTACTTGATCATGGTGGATAAGCTTTTTGATGTGCTGTTGCAATCGGTTTGTCAGTATTTTATTGAAGATTTTTGCATCTATGTTCATCATGGATATTGGCCTGAAGTTTTCTTTTCTTGTTGAGTCTCTGCCGGGTTTTGGAATCAGGATGATGTTAGTGTCATAAAATGATTTGGGAAGAATTCCCTCTTTTTGTATTGTTTGGAATAGTTTCAGAAGAAATGGTACCAGCTCCTCTTTGTATGTCTGGTAGAATTCAGCTGTGAACCCATCTGGACCTGGGCTTTTTTTGGGTGGTAAGCTCTTAATTGCTGCCTCAACTTCAGACCTTGTTATGGGTCTGTTCAGGGTTTTGGCTTCTTCCTGGTTTAGGCTTGGCAGGAGGCAAGTGTCCAGGAATTTATCCATCTCTTCCAGGTTTATTAGTTTGTGTGCGTAGAGTTGTTTGTAATAATCTCTGATGATGGTTTGAATTTCTGTGGAATCTGTGGTGATATCCCCTTTATCGTTTTTTATTGCATCAATTTGGTTATTCTCTCTTTTCTTTTTTATTAATCTGGCTAGTGGTCTGTCTATTTTGTTGATCTTTTCAAAAAACCAGCTCCTGGATTTATTGATTTTTTGAAGGGTTTTTTGTGTCTCTATCTCCTTCAGTTCTGCTCTGATCTTAGCTATTTCTTGTCTTCTGCTAGACTTTGAGTTTTTTTGATCTTGCTCCTCTAGCTCTTTCAGTTTTGACGATAGGGTGTCAATTTTTGATCTCTCCTTGCTTCTCATGTGGGCACTTATTGCTATATATTTTCCTCTAGAGACTGCTTTAAATGTGTCCCAGAGATTCTGGTATGTTGTGTCTTCATTCTTGTTGGTTTCGAAGAACATCTTTATTTCTGCCTTCATTTCATTGTTTATCCAGTCAACATTCAAGAGCAAGTTGTTCAGTTTCCATGAAGCTGTGCGGTTCTGAGTTAGTTTTTGAATTCTGAGTTCTAACTTGATTGCACTGTGGTCTGAGAGACTGTTTGTTACGATTTCCGTTCTTTTGCATTTGCTGAGGAGTGATTTACTCCCAATTATGTGGTCAATTTTAGAGTAGGTGTGATGTGGTGCTGAGAAGAATGTATATTCTGTGGATTTGGGGTGGAGAGTTCTGTAAATGTCTATTAGGTTTGCTTGGTCCAGGTCTGAGTTCAAGTCCTGGATATCCTTGTTAATTTTCTGTCTGGTTGATCTGTCTAATGTTGACAATGGGGTGTTAAAGTCTCCCACTATTATTGTGTGGGAGTCTAAGTCTCTTTGTAAGTCATTAAGAACTTGCCTTATGTATCTGGGTGCTCCTGTATTGGGTGCATATATATTTAGGATCGTTAGCTCTTCTTGTTGCATTGATCCTTTTACCATTATGTAATGTCCCCTTTGTCTCTTATGATCTTTGTTGCTTTAAAGTCTAATTTATCAGAGATGAGAATTGCAACTCCTGCTTTTTTTTGCTCTCCATTTGCTTGGTAAATCTTCCTCCATCCCTTTATTTTGAGCCTTTGTGTATCCTTGCATGTGAGATGGGTTTCCTGGATACAGCACACCAATGGGTTTTGTCTTTTTATCCAATTTGCCAGTCTGTGTCTTTTGATTGGGGCATTTAGTCCATTTACACTTAGGGTTAATATTGTTATGTGTGAATTTGATACTGCCATTTTGGTGCTAGCTGGCTGTTTTGCCCTTTAGTTGAGCTGGTACTTGTTGTTCCTTTATATGTGTAAAGCCTCTTTCAGGAGCTCTTGTAGAGCTGGCCTGGTGGTGACGAAGTCTCTGAGTACTTGCATGTTCCCAAAGGATTTTATTTTTCCTTCACTTATGAAGCTTAGTTTGGCTGGATAGGAGATTCTGGGTTGAAAGTTCTTTTCTTTAAGGATGTTGAATATTGGCCCCCATTCTCTTCTGGCTTGTAGGGTTTCTGCTGAGAGATCTGCTGTGAGTCTGATGGGCTTCCCTTTATGGGTAACCCGACCTTTCTCTCTGGCTGCCCTTAGTATTTTCTCCTTCATTTCGACCCTGGTGAATCTGACGATTATGTGCCTTGGGGTTGCTCTTCTTGAGGAATATCTTTGTGGTGTTCTCTGTATTTCCTGGACTTGAATGTTTGCCTGCCTTGCTAGGTTGGGGAAGTTTTCCTGGATAATATCCTGAAGAGTATTTTCCAGCTTGGATTCATTCTCTTCGTTGCATTCGGGTACGCCTATCAAACGTAGATTAGGTCTTTTCACATAGTCCCACATTTCTTGGAGACTTTGTTCATTCCTTTTTACCCTTTTTTCTCCAGTCTTGCCTTCCCGTTTTATTTCATTGAGTTGATCTTCGACCTCTGATATCCTTTCTTCTGCTTGGTCAATTCGGCTGTTGATACTTGTGCATGCTTCACGAAGTTCTCGTGTTGCCTTTTTCAGCTCCATCAATTCACTTATATTCCTTTCTATTTTGTCCATTCTTGTTAGCATTTCGTCAAATCTTTTTTCAAGGTTCTTAGTTTCTTGGCATTTGGTTAGAACATGTTCTTTAAGTTCACAGAAGTTTCTTACTACCCACCTTCTGAAGTCTGATTCTGTCATTTCATCACACTCGTTCTCCCTCCAACTTTGTTCCCTTGCTGGTGAGGAGTTGTGATCCCTTTTAGGAGGAGAGGTGTTCTGGTTTCGGGTGTTTTCATCCTTTTTTCACTGGTTTCTTCCCTCTTTAAGGATTTATCCACCTGTCGACTTTGTGGTTGTTGGCTTTCAGATTGGGTCTCCAATCTTTCAGATTGACGGTCTGTGTGTTGATGATGAGGTTATTTCTGTTTCTTGGTTTCCTTCTGACAGTCTGGCCCCTCTGCTGTAGGTCTGCTGAGGTTCACTCCAGGCCCTGCTTGCCCGGGGTTCACCTGCAGCAGCTGCTGAACAGCAAGGGTTGTTACCAGTTTTCTTCTGCTATCTTTGTCCCAGAAGGATACCCGCCTAGTGTCAATCTGATCTCTCTTTTATGAGGTGTCTTTTTGGATATATAGGGGTCAGGGAGCTGCTTGAGGAGACGGTCTCTTCTTTATAGGAGCTCAAACGGTGAGCTGCGAGCTCTGCTGTTGTTCATTCAGAGCTGCTGGGCAGGTACATTTAGGTCTGCTGTAGCAGTACTCATAGACTGCTTTTTGTTCCCAAGTGCTCTGTCCCAGGGATTTAGGGCTTTATTTATGAGTTTCCGTTATGCTGCCGCCTTCTTTTTTTTTTTTTCTCCTTCAGACCTGCCCAGCCCAGCAAGGAGGCAGCCTAGTCACTGTCGGCCTATAGCAGCTTTGCTGAGCTGTTGTGGGCTCCGCCCAGCTGCCAAGTGAACTTCCCTGCAGTCCTGTTTATATGGGTGTAGTTAGAACTGCTTTGGCGATAGTGGCCCGCCTCTATTGGGGCGGAGTCTCTGCTGTGGCGGGTTGCCTTGGCAATGGCGGGTTGCCTTGGCAACGGCGGGCTGCCTCGGTAATGGCGGGTTGCCTTGGCAACGGCGGGCTGCCTCGGTAATGGCGGACGCCCCTCCCCCACAGAGCTGGACCGTCCCGGGTTCAGCTGCGCTTGCTGTGAAACTCTCAATCCAGAGTTTCTGGTTGCTGTTCTTTTGTGGGGGTGGGGCCAGCCGAGCCTGATCGCCTGGTTCCCTGCCTCAGAGCCTTTTTTAAGTTGGTGTTCCAGTCGCCTGTTGAAGAGGCGCCGGGGTCTGTTTGTTTTCCCCTGCGGCCACTCACTGCGCTGGCTTAAACAGTGGCACTGAGGTTTGTGGCGCTTTTTTTTGTTTTTTTTCCCCTGGAATCTACTGTCCTGGTTCTCTGCTCAGTCCCCTTTTTGAGCCGGCATATGGGCGACTTCCCGTGGCTCCAATCGCCAGCCAAAAGGGCACCCGGACTGGTGTATTTTGTACGGAGAACCGCAGCTCTGGGGCGCCGACAAAGCAGCCGCGCGGGGCAAAGCAGCGGCGCCGGCCGGCACAGCCGCGTTGGCCGAAACAGCCGCGCTGGCGACCGTGGAGCTCCTCAGCCTGGGAATTTCCTAGTCTGTGGGCAATAAAAATGCGGCGTCCACTCACCCTCTGCGCTTTCACTGGGAGCTGCAATCCTGAGCTGTTCCTAAACGGCCATCTTGGATCGTCCCCCCCGCTTTTTTAAATTTCTTTCTTGACTAGATCATTGCTGGTGTATAGAAATGCTACTGGTTTTTATATGTTGATTTTATGTCCTGCAAATTTACTGAATTCATATAAGAAATCTAGGAATTTTTTATTGGCATCTTTAGACTTTTCTGGATATAAGAACATATTATTACTGAAGAGAGACAATTTGACTTCTTCTTTTGCAAGTTGGATGCCTTTTACTTCTTTTGCCTGATTGCTCTGGTTAGGACTTTTAGGGTTAGTTGAATAGGAGTGGTTAGAGTGGGCATCCTTGTCTTGTTCCAGTTCTTGGAGGAAAGGCTAATTTCCCCGTTAAGTATGATGTTAGCTTAACGGGGAATTTTCAGGTATGTTTCTTATATACTTAGTTTAATGAGAGTTTTTATCATGAAGGAATGTTAAATTTTTTCAAATGCTTTTTCTGCACCCATTGAGACAATAATATGGTTATTTTTCATTTTGTTCATAAGATGTGTTACATTTATTGATTTGCATGTTGAATCATCCTTGCATCCCTGGTATAAATCCCACTTGATCATGGTGTATTATTTTGTTGATGTTTTGTTGGATTTGTCTTGCTAGTATTTTGTTGAGGATTTTTTGTTTGTTTATCAGATGCACTGGCCTTAGTTTTCTTTTCCTTTTTTTTTTTTTTTTTGGTTGCATCCTTGTTTGTTTTGGTATCAGGGTTGTGCTGGCCTCACAGAATGAGTTAGGGAGAATTCTCTCTCCTTTGATTTTTTGGAATAGTTTCAAGATTGGTATTAGTTATTGTTTATACTTTTGTTATAATTTGGTAATGAATCCATCCAGCCCTGAGCTTTTCTTTGTTAAGAGGCTCTTTATTCTGGATTCACTCTTGTTACTTATCATTGCTCTTTTCAAAATTTCGATTCTTCTTAATTAAATCCTGGTAGACTGTATTTTTCCAGGAATTTCTCTGTTTCTTCTAGTTTTTCCCATTTGTCAGTGTATAGTTGTTCATAATAGTCTTTCGATGATCTTTTGTATTTCTTTGGTATCACTTGTAATGTCTTCTTTTTCATTTCTGATTTTATTTATTTGCCTCTTCCCTCCTCTTTTTTTGGTTAGTCTAGCTAGCAGTGTGTTAGTTTTGTTTATCATTTCAAAGAACCAATTTCTTGTTTTGTTGATCTTTTGCATGTTGTAATATCTCTATTTCATTTAGTTCTGCTCTGATCTTCATTATTTCTTTTCTTTTGCTAATTTTGGGTTTGCTTTTATCTTGCGTTTTAAGTTTCTTTAGATGCATTGTTAAATTGTTAATTTGTTATTTTTCTACTTTTTGATGCAGCCATTTATTGCTATAAACTTCCTTGTTACCACTGCTTTTGCTGTATCCCACAGGTTTTGGTATATTGTGTTTCAGTTTTCATAAATTTTAAAATTTTCATCTTAATTTCTTTGTTGACTCAATGGTCATTCAGGAGCATGTTGTGTAATTTCCATGTATAATTCCTAGGATTTCTCTTGATAACGATTTCTACTTTTATTCCATTTTGGTCAGAGAAGATACTTGATATGATTTTAATTTGTTTAAATGTGTTGAACTTGTTTTGTAGTCTATCATATGGTCTATCCTACAGAATGTTCCATGTGCTAATTAAAATAATGTATATTCTGTGGTTGTTGGGCTGAATGTTCTTGTAAATATCTGTAGGGTCCATTTGGTCTTAAGCCCAGTTTAAATCCAGTGTTTCTCTGTTGATTTTCTTTCTAGATGATTTGTCTGAGAGTGAGGTGTTGAAGTCCCCACTACTATTTTATTGAAGCACATCTCTTATCTTTTGATCTAGTAATATTTCCTTTATGAATGTGGGTATTGCAGTTTTGGTTGCATCTGTATTTAGAATTGCTATATCCTTTTATTCCATTGATCCCTTTATCATTATATAATGATCTTTGTCTTTTTTTTTTCTGTTTGTGACTTAAATTCTGTTTTATTTAATATATGTATAGCTGTTCCTGTTTGCTTTTGGTTTCCATTTACATGGAGCAGCCTTTTCCATCCTTTTACTTTCAGTCTATATGTGTTTCTACTGGTAGGGTGAGTTTCTTGTAAGCAGTGTATTGTTGGAATTTTTAAAAATCTATTCATTCTCTCTATTCTATCTATTCATATTTTTAAGTGGAGAATTTAATTCATTTATGTTCAAGGTTATTACTGATATGTGAAGCTTTGTTCCTCTCATATTGTTTATTGTTTTCTGGTTATTTTATGTATTCTTTATTCTTTTCATTTTGTTTGTCATGGTTTGGTGGATATCTATAGTGGTACTGTTTAAAACCTTTTTGTTCTTCCTTTGTGATCAATTTACCAGTGAGTTTTATAGTCCTACGTGTTTTCATGATGGCAAATCCCATTCTTTAACATCCAGGTTAAGGACTTCCTTGAGCATATCTTGTAGGACTGGTCTAGTGATAATGAATTCCTTCAGCATTTGCATATCTTGGAAAGACTTTGTTATTCATTTATGAAGAATAATTTTGCTGGACATAGCATTATTGGTTGATAGTGATTTTTTTTCCAGCACTTTGAATATATTCTCCCATTCTCTTCTGATCTGTAAGGTTTCTATTGAGAAATCTGTTGTCAGTTTGATGGAGTTTCCTTTATAGGTGGTTAGATACTTTTCTCTTGCTGTTTTTAGGATTTACTTTTTATATTTGGCTTTAGATATTCTCACTATAATGTGCCATGGAGAAGACCCTTTTGCATTTTATCTGCCTGAGTATTGTTGAGCCTCCTGTATTTGGATATCTAAATCTCTTGCTAACTTGGGAACTTTTCATCTATTATTTTGTTAAATAGGTTTTTCTAGTCCTTTCATTTTTTCTTCACCCTTGGGGATACTGATAATTTGAATATTTAGTTGCTTCATGTTGTACCAAATGTCACAAATTCTTTCTTATTCTTTTTCCTTTATTTCTTGTTTGACTATATTATTTAAAAAGACTTCGCTTTAAATTCTGATAATCTTTCTATTGCTTGATATATCTAGTCTGTTGTTGAAACTTCCAAATGTATTTTGTACTTCCTTCAGTGAATACTTCCAGAATTTCTATTCAGTTCTTTTAAAAATATCTCTTTAATAAATTTGTCATTCATATCCTGAATTGTAGTTCTGATTTATTTGTAATATTGTTCAGAATTATCTTGCATCTCTCTGAACTTCTTTAAAATTGATATTTTTAATTCTTTAATTGTGATTTTGAAAATTTTATTTATTAAGATCTATTGCTAGAAAGTTATTGTATTCCGTTTGAGGTATATTTCCTTGCTTTTTCATCTTTCCTGTGTTCTTATGATGATATTTATGCATTCGTTGTAGCAGTCACTTCGTCCTATTTTTGAATTTACCTTTTTAGGCGACAACTTTTTCCTGAGGATATATTTTAGGTATTGGCTAGGTAGGGCATTTTGGCTTTGATTCTGGATGCATGCAGTAGTAAAACCTCTGTATGATTTCTTTGGCTGTAGGTGGCATTATTGGTATCTGTGATTTCCTCAGTGAGTTAGGGTGTAGTTATTAGTGAAAACTGTAGTAAAGTTGTGTTGGGGACTGGCATGCCATGTGGGCTAGTCTTCAGGCCCTAGTGGTAGCAGTGGTGGGCTGAGAATGCCTATCTTTTTGCCCCAGGATGATGTACACTGGCATCAGTGTTTGTGGTTACTGGCCAGCCAGTTCATAGGCCTCCAGGTGACTTGCTCAGATGCTAACAGTAGCAGGAGTGATCCAGGCAGATGGGCAGGTTCTTGGGCTCCTAGGCAGCCAGTGTGGCATGGGCTATGATGATAGCAGTGGCAGGACAATTTTCTGCATCCCAAGCCATGTGTGTTGATGGCAATGGTTGAAATGGGCTGGATGGGCCAGTCTCTAGGCCTGCAAGTGGCACTAACTGGTAAGTGCCAGCTGAGGTGGTAGTGGGTAGGAGTTTAGGCCCAACTTCAGGCCCCTGGAAGAGTGTCCATGAACCTAACGTGGTGAATTGAGTTGGGCAAACCCAAGGATCATGGGCTATGTGCTCTATCTCAGGGAAGATAAATAAACCAGCTGGGTGGGCTTGTGCTCAGGCTTCCCAATGATGACAGCAGGCACCAGCCATGGTGAGAGGGAGCAGGGCAATACTCAGGCCCAGGCAGAGTTCCTGTGTGAAGCATGGTAGCAGCTGTGCTGAGGCTCTGCAGCTGGAGAGGTTGGGGCTGGCATTGGTGGCCACAGCCTGGGCCAGCGGTTGTGAAATGCATGTCCCTCTCACTCCCCAAATCAAGTGGCACTTGCCCCTTAGTCCTGGTGGCAATAGCTCATGCCTAGCTTGTACCACACGCCTGGCTGTAGGAGCTCCTGCCCAACTCACAACTAAGTCCCAGTGGCAACTTGTACCCTGCTCACATCTCAGTCTCAGTCCTGGTGGTACACACTTCCCAGTACTGACTGCTGCAGCCCACGCCTTACTTACTTCTTGGGTCTGGCTGTGGGAGTGCTCCCAGCTTGCCCCTCAGTCCCAGCAGCAGCAGTCCCTGTTTCCCTAATGCTCCAGCAAGCATGACTGGGCAGCAGGGCAACATGAATTCTACCAAAAGTTAGGTTTGAAAATGATGCCTTTCTGTAGCTCCTTTGGTCTCAGAAAGGGTGTAGAATTCCACACAAGTTCCTTTTCTGGAGTAGTTACCTCCCACAATCCCCCAGCTGCTCCCTATGCTGGTTTCAGAAATTGGGAAAGTTAAGGCGCTCTCCAATGACCAGGAATGCATGAATCCATGGTGAAGTAGGCTGCTGGAAGCCTCTCAACTATCCTTTGTGTTGAAAAATCACTCTGTCCCCTGCCAATCCTGGCCAAGCAGACTGCCTCTTTTTTTTTCTCCTTCTTTGATTTTGGTGTTTCCAGTCATTTTTCTGTTGAATTCCAGTGTTCTCTCTTGGTTAATGTATTTGAAGCATGATTGTTTATATACTATTTTGGTTCTTCTAAGTGGAGGATGCAAATGCAAAAACCTAATAATCAGCTATGTTGAAGCCTTTCCTCTGCCTTTTGTTTTCCATTCATCCATCTCTTCTTTGGTACGTTTTCCCTCTTATAGTGACTCCTTTTTAAATTATTTTTTATGGTTCCATTTTACATTCTATCTTTATTATTGGCTTATTAGCTATACTTCTTTTTCCAGAGGTTTCCTAATATTTGTCTTAACTTTAATCTTAAATTTATTAAGTGGAATTTTAAATAATATTAAGTACTTCATGTAGAATGTAAGACTCTTAAAACAATATACTTCAATTTTTTCTTCTGTCCTTTGTACTGTTGTTTTAATATGCTATAAACGCCATTACACATTGTCATCATTTTTACTGTAAAGAGTCAATTATTTTATAAAAGAATTTATGAAATGATTTTTAAAATGTCTTTTATATAGACACATATATGTAATTATTTGTAGTGTCCTCCATTCCTTCATGTAGAGTCAAATTTCAACCTGGCATTGTTTTCCTTTTGTGCAAAGAAATTCTCTTCTTGTCGTGCAGGTCTGCTGCTGATGAATTAACTCAATTTGTTTGTCTGAAGAAGTTTTTGTTTTGCTGTCATTTATGAAAGATATTTTTGATGGGTATGGAATTTTAGGCTGACAGTTATTTTCCTTCAGTATATTAAAGATGCCTCTCAATTATCTTCTCATCTGCATGATTTCTGATAAGGTTTGTTGTCAATTATTTTATCTTTGTTCTTGTATTTGTAATACATCTTTTTACTCTGGCTGCGTTTAAGATTTTTCTCTTTTGCACTGGTTTTCAACAATTATGACATGTCTTGGTACTGTTTTTTTTGTTTCTTCTACTTTAAAAATATTTTAAGCTTTATAAATCTGTCGTTTTATAGCTTCTATCAAATTTGAAAACACTTTATGTCATTAGTTTTAAAAATAATTTTTATGTCAATTAGGTTCCTCCCTGCCCCCCCCTTTTTTTTAAAACTCCAATTACACATATTTTAGACTGCCTGATACTCTCCCAGAGATATTCTCCAAGAGTGTACTATTATAATGTTCATATTTTCCAGTCTTTTTCCTTTCTGTATTTCAAAGCAATTTCTACTGATATGTTTTTAAGTTCAGTAATCTTTTCTTCTGCATTGTCTAATCTCTTAAACTCATTTAATAAATTTTTAATCCCATATACATATTTTCTTAATTTTAGTTCAACTTGAGTCTTCTTTGTATCTATTTATCTACTCATCATGACCATGTTTTCCTCCACTTTCTTGACTATATAAAGTATATTTATTTAAACAATTTATATATAAAAATAAACATATATTTATAAATTATTATAAATATACGTATTTATGTATAAAGTATATTTGTATGCATATTAGTTGTATAATGTTAGCAGTTAGTTTTTCTAGATGGCCTTTATTCTGTTGAGGTATGTACTACCTGTACCTAATTTGTTGAGAGTTCTTATTATGAAGTGATGTTAAATTGTATTAATTGCTTTTTCTGAATCTGTTGAAATGATTGTATGGTTTTTGTCTTTCATTCTGTTGATGTGATGTATCACCTTTACTTTGTGCATATGTTGAACTCTCCTTGCATCCCTGGGATAAATTCCACTTGATCATGTTGAATAATCTTTTAAATGTGCCCCCAATTTATATTTTATTTTTTCTATTACTGATGAATATTTAGATAATCCCTACTTTTTAGCTACTAAAAAGGAATCTGTCATGAACATATTTGTACATGTCTTTTGTAGACATATACACAGTATTTGTTTTTGAAAAATAATTTCCTAAATCCTTTGGAAGATTGCATTTGTATCAATAGATGTTTAATCTTTATGCATTTTTTATCTATCATGAATTTTCTCTAGAAAGACTTTGACTTTGTAAATGGTTAGTAGGAGTGAAGGGGGCCCATTCATCCAATTTCTTCTTATGCAATGTACCAGGAAGTCTATGTAATCCTATACATGCCAATCTTAAAACTCAAAGATAATGCAAGTAAAGATAAAGTCTCTTTACTATGTAAATCTCTACAGACACACACATATCACTACAAGGTAATGAACATATGCTATGTATCCTTGTAGAGACACTGCTACATAGAATAGCATGACTTTGGTATAATTAAGATTTTCTGTTGAATCACTGTACCTTTCTAGCTGCTTGTCCTTAAGCAAGTTATTTAATTATTTGTTTTATTTTTCTCATTTAGAGAATAATATTAGTACAAATCTTACAGGTGTGAAGATTGAATGAGACAGTAGATGCTAAACACGCGAGCTGTGAGCTTTCCTGAGGAATTTGCCAAGTACTTTAAGGAAGGTCAGGACATAAAAGCTGGATGAGAAAGCATTCTCCCTAAGGGTTGTGTGTGTCAATGAAAGCATGAAAATGGCCATATATTTGGCATCTTCTTGAAATGATGTATTGAAAAGTCTGACTAGAGCACTGAATTTGTAAAAAAAAAAAAAAAATAGTAGCTATTAAAAGATTTGGGTGGAGCGGCAGGTTGGGACCAAATTTAAACCTGCCAGGATGAATGATTCGATGTTATCCTCCAGGGGAGTGATTTTTTTTGTGAAGGCAAAAAAAGAATGTACAAATGTTTGGGGGAAAGGCAGCTTGGCTATGCTGAAAAGTTTGAAGGGGGAGGAGACAGGAGGCACAGAAAATCTGTGGTTTTCATGGGTGAGTAGACTCTGTGGGATACTGTCATACTTTCCAAAAGAAGATTCTATTGAACCAGTCAGGCAGACCTGTTCACTGTTCTCTTGCTGGTCCCCTGCTTTCGGTGATTTCCTTCCCTTTTCTCTCTGCCAAGTCATGTTCCAATCTTCCTTCAGAACCTGGCTCAAGGCTCATCTCCACCAGGAGACCTACTTGGTATCTGGTCTATAAGTGATTTTTAATCTGGGTCAATGATCTGTTAAAGAAAAATAGTCCCCCATTCTGACCTAGAGAACTGACTGCTGAAAGATATGCCAAGTTTTGTAGACAGTGTTGAAAAACTACACCAATAGGGTTCAGATCAGCCACTCTCCAAAAGAAATTAGACAGCGAATCTGCTGGAAATAAAATCAACCCTTCCTCATTATTTTTTCCTCTTTGTGTACTTTTCCTGGGTTGATGCCCAGGTCTGGGAAGAGGAGAATGGAAGAGGAGTTGGTTAGCTGAGTTCTTAGCATCTGTGTTCTTGGATCCCGCAGCCTTGGGAGCAGAAGGAGGTCAGGTCAGATTGGTTATAAGATTTTTAATTAATACACAGATTGTGTCCAGTGTACAGGTCTATATACAATAGAAAAATTTGTATCACATTCATTTATAAAAAGTTTGAGACTGCTCTTAGCCTTGTGCTTATTTAGTGATTGCAGAGTAAAAATAATGAGCCCTTTAACAGTTTTTAAGTTTGCAGTTGGTTCAAATAGCTTACTCAGTTCATTTGTTGGTCATTTTAGTCAGTTTTCTTTCTATCAGTTTTATGGTATAATTTACATAAAATAAAATTAATTCCTTGTAAGGATACGGTTCAATGAGCTTTGACAAATGTGTACAGTCACATAACCACTGTCAGAGTCATTTTCATTGTTCCTAAAACTTCCTTTATTCTCCTTTGCAGTAAATATTCTACTTTCATTCTTATTCTCAGTGATCTGATTTTTGTCACTTACAGTTTCGCTTTTTTCCCAGAATGCTATGTAAATCAAATCTGTCTTCTTTGATTTAGCCTGATGCTTTTGAGGTTTGCCCCTATTGTTTCATTTATCGGTAATTTGTTTCTTTTTATTGCTGAGTGGTATTCCATTGTAGGAATGTACAATAATTTGTTTATTAATTCACTAGTTGATGCACATGTGAGTTATTTCCAATTTTTGCTAAGAATAAAGTTTCTATAAACATTTGCATGCAGGTCTTTACATAGATATATATTTTTATTTCTCTACAGTCCCAGGAATGGGACTGCTGGGTCATGTGGTAAGTATACATTTAACTTCGTAAGAAACTGCCACACTGTTACCCAAAGCAGCTGTGGCATTTTGCATTCTCACTAGCAAAGTATAGAAATTCCACCTTCTCTGTGTCCTTGCCACTACTTGGTATTGTGAGTGTTTTAAATTTTAGCTGTGTAGGCTGTACTCAGTGGCTCACACCTGTAATCCCAGCACTTTGGGAGGTCGAGGTGGGTGGATCACCTGAGGTCAGGAGTTTGAGACCAGCCTGGTCAACATGGGGAAACCTCATATCTCATGTCTACTAAGCAAACATACAAAAATTAGCCAGGAGTGGAAGCTCATACCTATAATCTCAGCTGCTTGGGAGGCAGAGGCAGGATAATGGCTTGAATCCGGGAGGTGGAGGTTGTGGTGAGCTGAGATCACGCCACTGCACTCCAGCCTGGGTGACAGAGTGAGACTCCATCTCAAATAAATAAATAAAAAATTAGCTGTGTATAGTGGCATTTCATTATGGCTATAACTTATATTCCTTTAATGAGCAGTCATGTTGAGCCTTTTTTTTTTGGCACCTGTTTGACATGTATATTTTCTTTGGTGAGATGTATATTCAAATATTTTGCACTTTTTACTAATGGATTGTCTTATTGAATTTTGAGAATTCTTTATATATTCTAAATATGTTAGTTATCAGATATAAATTTTGCCAATATTTTCTCCCAGTATGTAGCTTGTCTACTAATTTTCTTAGTGTCTTTTGAAAAGTGGAATTTGAAAAATTTCAAGTTATCAGTTTTTTCTTGTATAGTTCACAATTTTTTGTCCTATATAAAAAATCTTTGCTTAACTCAAGATTATGAAGATTTTATCTTATGTTTTACTTTAGTCATTTTATAGTTTTAGATCTAGAAATCATTTTTAAAATTTTATTTATTTATTTTTTATCGTCGTGGAAAATTGGGTTTTCATTTTTCCAAAAATTACACCAAAGTAAAGCAAAGTTCTAGTTGATGTGGGTGTGTTGTGAAGGCATTAGCAGTAGTGCCCTCACTACACACTCATTGGACAGTAGCACAACCCCAAGGAAAGAATGGTTAGCTCTATAAATCTTTAAATTTATGGCTATAATCCTTAGTGTAGAGTGCAAGGTAAAGGTTAAAGTTTTTTTTTTTTTTTTCGTTTGTATGTGGATGTCAATTGTTTTAGTGGCTTTTTGCTTTAAAACGCTATCCTATCCCCATTGAAATAACTTGGTTCCCTCAGTGCAAATCAATTGACCGTATATGTGTAGGCCTATTACTGTTCCCATGGATTGCTATGTCTACGCTTATGCCAATACTTTGCGATACTGACTGATTACTGTAGTTTTGTAGTAAGTCTGGAAGTCAGGTTCCTTTCTTTTCCAAAACTGGAAAAGAAAAATAATTTTCTCCCCCTCCCTTCCCCTCTCCTTCCCCCGACTTCTCCTCCCCTCCCCTCCCCTTCCCTTCCCGTTCCATTAGACGGAGTCTTGCTCTGTCGCCCAAACTGGAGTGCAGTGGCGCGATCTCGGCTCACTGCAACTTCCATCTCCTGGGTTCAAGCGATTCTCCTGCCTCACCCTCCCCAGTAGTTGGGTCTACAGGTGTGCACCACCATGTGGCTAATTTTTTTTTTGGTAGAAACGGAGTTTCATCACACTGGCCAGGCTGCTCTCAAACTCCTTACCCTGTGATCCACCTGCCTCAGCTTCCCAAAGTGCTGGGATTACAGGCATGAGGCACTGCGCCTGGCACCTATATTCTGTTTTTTCTTGGCATGTTTTTAGTCTATCCCATTGTTAGTATTTATAAAGTATATACACTGTATAAAAGATACAGAAGTCAGATTTCTTTTATTTTCCACCCTATTCATTTCCCAAGGTCCAATTTAAATTTCATTGTCAGCCATACTGCCAAAAGCAGTCTACAAATTCAAGGCAATTACCATCAAAAACCACTGTCATTCTTCACAGAACTAGAAAAAACAATTCTAAAGTTCATATAGAACGGAAAAAGAGCCTGCGTAGTTGAAGCAAGACTAAGTGAAAAATCTGGAGGCATCACATTACCTAATCTTAAACTACACTATAAGGCCATAATCACCAAAACAGCATGGTTCTGGCATAAAAATAGGTACATAGACCAATGGAACAGAATAGAAAACCCAGAAATAGACCCAAATACTTACAGCCAACTGATTTTCAACAAAGCAAATAAAAACAAAAGGTAGGGAAAGGATGCCCTATTCAACAAATAGTGCTGGGATAATTGGCAAGCCACATGTAGGAGAATGAAACTGGATCCTCATCTCTCACCTTATATAAAAATCAACATAAGATAGATCAAGGACTTAAATCTAAGACCTGAAACTATAAAAATTCTGGAAGATAACATCAGAAAACCCCTTCTAGACATTGGCTTAGCCAAGGATTTCATGAATAAGAACCCAAAAGCAAATGCAATAAAAATAAATACCTGGGACTTAATTAAACTAAAGAGCTTTTGCACAGCAAATGGAACAGTCAGCAGAGTAAACAGTAAACCCACAGACTGGGAGAAAATTTCCCCAATCTATACGTCTGACAAAGAACTAATATCCAGAATCTACAACAAACTCAAACAAATTAGCAAGAAATAAACAATCCCATCAAAAAGTAGGCTAAGGACATGAATAGACAATTCTCAAAAGAAGATATATATACACACACACACACACACGTGCATATATATATATATATATAAATGGCCTATACACATATGATAGTGACATATCAATATCACTAATGATCAGGGAAATGCAAACCAAAACCACAATGTGATGCTGCTTTACTCCTGCAAGAATGGCCATAATAAAAAAATAAAAAAATAATAGATGTTGGCAGGGATGTGGCAAACAGGAAACACTTCTACGCTGCTGGAGGGAATGTAAACTAGTTCAACCACTATGGAAAACAGTGTGGAGATTTCTTAAAGATCTAAAAGTAGTACTACCATTTGATCCAGCAATCCCACTACTGGGTGTATACCCAAAGGAAAATAAGTCATTATACGAAAAAGATACTTGCATACTCATGTTTATAGCAGCATAATTCACAATTGCAAAAATGTGGGATCAACTCAAATGCTCATCAATTAATGAGTGGATAAACATATATATATTCCATTATATATATATATATATACACATATATATATTTGCATATATATATATATATATATATAATGGAATACTACTTAGCCATAAAAGAAATGAATTAATGGAATTATCAGCAACCTGGATGACATTGGAGACTATTATTCTTAGTGAAGTAACTCAGGAATGGAAAAACAAACATCGTATATTCTCATTCATAAGTGGTAGCTAAGCTATGAAGATGCAAAGGCATAAGAATGACACAATGGGCTTTGGGGACTCAAGGGGAAAGGGTAGAAAGGGAACGAGGGATAAAAGATTACAAATTGGGCAAACTGGGTGCAGTGTGCACTGCTCGGGTGATGAGTGCACCAAAATCTCACAAATCACCACCAAAGAACTTAGTCATGTAACCAAACACCACCTGTTCCCCAATAACCTATGGAAGTAAAAAAAAATTAAAAAAATTGGCTGGGCATGGTGGCTTATGCCTGTAATCCCAGCACTTTGGGAGGCTGAGGCAGGCAGATCACCTGAGGTCAGGAGTTTCAGACCAGCCTGACCAACATGGCGAAACCTTGTCTCTACTAAAAATACAAAAATTAATCTGGATGTGGCGGCAGGTGTGTGTAGTCACAGCTACTCAGGAGGCTGAGGCAGGAAAATTGTTTGAACCTGGAGGCAGAGGTTGTAGTGAGCCAAGATAGCACCATTGCACTCCAGCCTGGGCGACAAGAGTGAAACTTGATCTCAAAATAAAAATAAAATAAAATGAATCATTTATATTATGAGCCTATCTCACCAATCTCTTTTTCTTTCTTTCAGAAAGAATATAGACAGCTCTTTATATATAAATATATTTGAATTTTCCTCTATTATATCCCCTCAAGGCAAGGAAATGTATGTTACTCATGCTTGCATTATGAGCACTTAATATATAGGAGGTTATCAGTAAGGGCTGGTTAGATGAATTAGCGAATTAATGAAAAGGGTGGCCTACTTTGCCACAAACAAAATTGGAGAACGTACTTGATCTTAAATATCCTTTAAACATCAGGTTCTTCTGGTCTCTGCTATTCTAAGTCCCGTTCTTTTCCCATTTTGCCCTGTTTCCCTGGATGATCTCAGTTACCATGACTTGAGTTACCATCTGCCGTATGTGAGTCCATCCTGAGTATTTTTAGTCCAGATCTGTCTCCGGAAAGCCAGACCCATAGTTCTAATTACTTATCAGGAAACACCAGCAGGTGCTTCTGCAGGCACCTCAAACTCAGTTTAGTCTGCCAAATCCACCCACCTCATTCCATCCTCCCTCTCTCCCTTCTTTTTCTTCTCCTCTGATGTTCCCCAAACAAGGAATGACAACATTATCCAGTCAATTGCACAAACACTTGTGTATGGTTAATATAGAACACATTGCCTGGTGCCTAGTAAGCACTCAATTAATATATATTGAGTAAAGAAATGTCACTCATTAAAATTTAGGCCAAATCAGTTGAAAATGATGGACTTGGTGATTACATTCAGAAATAACCTTAGCGTTTATAGTAAAAAGCTAGAATGAGAATAAGCTCTGGGGATTTCCTGTCTTTCACTTTTGCTGCCTTTGAAACATTAAGCAAGCCAACATCACTCATGAGGTCTGAGTTTAAGATCAGACCTAGAGGCTTATTATTTGTGATCCTCCATGAAACTGTCTGAAATGCTTTCCTTTAGACATATGGGACTCTGTCATTATGCCTGATCATGGACAGTCTTTATGTACATGCCAAGGTAAATTTTTCTGAAGTAAGCTTAGAGGGATTGAGGACATATCATGTGCTATCCTATTGGGAATAAGGCTGAGAACTAACCTTTCATTCTTCTATCCCAGGCTAATATTTGAGGCAACAGTTGCAGGGAAACAGCATGGTCTTTGGGCGTCACACTGGGGTGAGTCTGAATTCCAGCTCCTGAATTTACTAGCTTTGTGATTTTGAACAAGTTATTTAAGTTTCTTGAGTCTCACTTTCATCTATAATATGGAGACAATATTATGCATAGAATAGGGTTATTTGAAAGTAAATGTGTAATAAGCTAAGCATAGTCACTGAAACAAGGCGTCCTCACTAATATGAGCTTTTTTTCCCCTTCCCTTGTTAGATATGTAGTGATCTCTAAGTTACTCAACTCACCTTGTCAGTTTCCTCATCAGGAATGAAGTAATTATACTATCCACAGAGTTGACGTGAGGACTGAGTGATAGTGATTTAAAATGACTATCACCTGATATATAGTGATTAATCAATACTAGATCCCTTTCTTTCTTCCTTCTCAGTAAGGCATGGGAAATACCTGATTGTATTTTAAGTCTGTTGGAACTTTTAGGTGATCTGGGAAGATATGAACATGGAATATTGTGGGTTTGCTCATATGTGTAACACAATACTGTTCAACAGAAATGACAAAGAGAGGAGACTTGCCATGTTCTCTCTGTGACAGTTGCATGCCCCAGCTGACATCAATGGAAAAGGACCAATGCCTGAAAAGCCTCATTGGTTACTTGGGGGGGGGGGTGCCACATTTTTTTGATTGATGTAAGCATCAGCCAATCCTCATCCACTTATTAGCAGTACTTCAATTATTAATCAGGC
The DNA here is from genome assembly GCF_009761245.1 of Sapajus apella. Taxonomy (NCBI): domain Eukaryota; kingdom Metazoa; phylum Chordata; class Mammalia; order Primates; family Cebidae; genus Sapajus; species Sapajus apella. The sequence goes on from NW_022436956.1 coordinate 12,835,129, forward strand.
AGCTGCTGACTTTGGCTAAATCAAGGTATCTTGCCCGACCCTGTGGACTACTATTTCTTCCTCCCTTCATTCTGCACAATGACCACCTCCCTACACCCCAAATATACTAATGCCATTTTGTTAAGAACCGAGTCTATTCGCTTCAAATAGCCAGGATGTTGAGGGTTCTGCTGTTAGCAACTACAATAGTTACAAAAATGACTTGTATTTCTTTAGAAACACATGACTCTAGTAATGAGGGAGCTAGTAAAACTTCAGTGAGTATGACTTTATAATGATGTGAGTTGGGAAATAGGCATATATGAAGGCCAGTTTCTCTAGCAGGTGCAACATATTGAGATGATAACCATTGTAAAAAGCTATTTCCCAGGACGGGTAGGGTAACAGATGAATCTCATCAAATCTCATTGGCTTTACTATTACAGAACCTGTCAATAATCAGCTTACCTTTAACTGGCTGCCTCAGAAGCCTCCCTGTTTGAAATTCTGTGGGTGTGGAAAGAACGGGGGCTGGTAGATGGAGTCTGACTAGTAAGAAGAGGGAGTGGAGCGGAGCCCAGAGGGAGTTGAGCGGAGCCCATGGCAGCGGAGGCCGTAGTGGGAGTTTCCATGTAAGAAACTTTTGGTATCTGGGAGCAAACGATTTATTACCCAAATCTCCCACTCACCTGATAGATTGCTCTTAGCATTTGCGTTATTGCGGGGCTGGGCGGAGGGGAGAGGGGGAAGACCTTATTTCTTAGAAAAAAAAATTGGTGAGGCAAATACAGGACATTCAAATACAGCAGTGGGAAGGAAAAGAAAGGGGAAAATGCACTTGGCAAGAATTCAGAGAGAGCGAGAGCCAATTGTCTTTATTGAAATGGCATTGAATTACAAACTCAAAGGAGATAGTGGCATCTCTTTTAGTAGAGAAAGAAAAAACCATGCCATCCCTACCCAGGAAACAGTGTAGGGAAAACAATAACAACAACTGTATGCGAGGTTTTGTTTTGTTTTTTTCTTATCTCCAAACAAAGAGGTCTGTGCTTGCTACTGAAACACCCTAAATAGACTGCGCACGTACCCTGGTGGTTCTAAATCCCCCTCAAGAGGGTGACTGGACCAGCCAGCCCTCTGCCCCCAACCCCTTCTGTTGGAGGCTCCGATGAGTCCCGCCTCTCTGCCCCAGCAGAGCCGGTTTCCCAAAGCCCCGCAGATGCAGCACGTTGCCAGAACATACACTTTCGCAATGGGCGGCATCTCTGGCTCTCTGATAAACGGTCAAAAATGAGATCCTGGATGAGAACAATTAGAAACTTTAATTACCCTCCAGGCAGCTCACAATTATAAACCACGTTCTTATTTTTATAAGGAATTAGCTACAGATTGGGTAGTGCTTGTCATGCTTTGAAACATTTCCTGTGTCTTTCTGGCATCACTCTGTTCTTGTTAGAATGCTGGCGCTTCTCACATCCCCACTACCGCGACCCCCCCGCCCCCCCTCCGCCGGCCCACCTCTCTCTCTCTCGCTCTCTATATGTATATGTATATAGGTATTTTTTGGCTTGCCAATCTTCGCACCTTTACATACGTTACCCCGTCCTTTCATCTCCAAGATGACCTGAAATGACCTTTTGCTTGGCACGAGACGTGATTCAACTGATAATAAAAGAGTTTAGGGGGAGGGTAGGGGCGGTGGCTGTCTGCGCAGGGCAGAGGAAGAGCCGGTAGGGGGGCGGAGAAGGGGGGAACCATATCCATTTAAAGACGAATGCTGCTGCTTTTCGCTGTGCTATTTCCTGTAATTAATTTTCCACGTATCACCTATTACACGAAAAGATTTTTTTTTTTTTAAGGCATACCACTCTCTTTGTTTAACCCGAGATCCCGGGTTGGTTAGACGCGGCGGTGCGGGGAGCGGAGGAGGGAGAGTGGGGGTGGGGGGCAGGCCGGGGGAGGCTGGGCGTCCCCCCGCAGAGAGGCCCGAGCTCTCCGCCGGAATGTGGGGTCGGAACCCCGCAGCTTTCTTTCTTTCTGCCTGGGTGTTTGCTGCTGGGAGCTTCTTTTCAAAGCCACGGCGCCTGCTAAGGTTCCCGCACACAGTTCCCTTCCATTTTCCATCTGCAGCCTTTGAGGGGTGTGGGCTTTTTCCAAAGCCTTTATTTCTTTGTCGTTTTAGGAAACCTCAGTTTTTGCACTGACTCCACAACTCCAAATGGATGCCGATAGCAAGTCTCATCGATCGTTCCCCTCCCCCCTCTTACTTAGGGAGAAAAAAAAAAAAAAGAACAAACTATTTATTTGGATACTCAGCGAGGTTGTGGGAGTTGCCACAGCAACAGCTCTGAACCTTGCACAGCAAAAGGTTCTTATTGTAGAGTGTTCTGCCTTCTAAAAGACCTCCTCTTTAAAGAGACACTGCTAGCGATACTATATCAGTTTGGTGTGTGTGTACATTGACATATCACCGACACCATTTGAAGAGACAAAGGCAGGGGTTTACTTGGGTGGTTCGCATGATATTTTTAGTCAAGCTCGACCAGATGAGATGTGAGAATAGAAAAATGGACTGTCTGAGTCACGTGGGAACCTGAGATTAGAGAACTTCCTGCCCAGAGGCTTGTGAAATGGTAGAAAGGTGTCTCGTCCCTTCTGGAGGTCATAGACAGCCTGCGTGTGAGCTGGCAGGGGTGATTATGCAGGCTTCCTGTCACCCTCTCCTGCACTTGTCGAAGGAAACTTAGACATGAGATAGATGCACCGAGCTCAGAGAAGTGAGGAACTCAGCTTCCTGGGTTCCGGGAAGAACTTCTTTTCCCTGAAATGCCTCATAGGCTGAAAGTTCCATGAAAAGCAAGAGGTTGCTCCACAGTCCCAGTTTCATACCTTCTGGCTTTCCTTGGATACCGTGAAGTCAGTAATTCCTCACAGATATTATTATTTGCTGGTCACTACAGAAAGAAAGGTACAATTAAAAACTGGTCCTTACCACCTGCCTTCAAGGAGCTTTCAGTCAAGAAATGGAATAGGTAAACAGATAAATACAGGGGAGAAGGAGTGACTATGGGGCTGCCAGATCCATTACAGCCGCCAGCATGATCCCCATTCATTTCTTAGTTGATGGAATGCCTGACAGAATGCCCATCAACATCCCTCTCCTTTCCTTCTTCAAAAGTGCCTCCTTATAGGAAAAATTGTCATTCTGGACAGATGGGTGTCAGGAAGCTGGCCTTGAGAGTCACATTGTGGAAGGGCACTGCTATCATCTTCAATGAAAACCTCCGCAATTTCTGACCTACTGTAGAAAAGAAAAAAGATTAGTATTACTGAGTACCTTCCATGTGCCAAACAAGATGTTACTTATTATGCCTATAATAAATAACACCTATAATAAATACTATTTATCACACCTATGGTAAATGCTATTTTACACCCACAATAAATGCTATTTATTATCCTATTGAATCCTCATGTAGTTGTTTTCTCAATTACCCCAAGGATGGTGCATAAGTAGTACCATCCTATATGACAGAAGAGAAATTGATTCCCTTTATACAATGAGTGCTTGAAAGCATTAGTCTTAATTCCCTCCCAGAGTCTCTCTTGAGAAAGTTGTCAAGTATCCTAACTTAACAGACGAGGAAACAGAGACTCAGGGAAATTGCTGAAGATCACACAGCTGACAATGGCAACAATGATGGAAATAGGGATGAGAACCTTTCCTTTGTGGCTCAAAAATTTATAATCTTTTGAGATAGCATGAATAGATTGTTCTATACTTCCATCTGACTATTTAAAAAGTAGCGGCCAGGCATGGTGATTCATGTCTGTAATCCTAGTACTTGGGGAGGCCGAGGTGGGTGGATCACCTGAGGTCAGGAGATGAGACCATCCTGACCAACATGGAGAAACCCCATCTCTACTAAAAATACAAAAATTAACTGAGTGTGGTGGCACACACCTGTAATCCCAGCTACTTAGGAGGCTGACAAAGAAGAATCGCTTGAACCTGGGAGGCAGAAGTTGCAGTGAGGCGAGAGCACGCCACTGCACTCCAGCCTGGGCTACAGAGAGAGACTCTGTCTCAAAAAAAAAAAAAAAAAAAAAAAGAATTTTCAGTGACTAACATACTGACTTAAAGAGTTAGTTTGATTGGAAGCTCTACAAAGACAAGAACTGAATCATTTTATTTTCGTCAATAATATCTTTCTTGGAATTATCCTTCCAGTTAGGCAAAGATTATTACTAAGAAAGCCATCACTCATAGTGAAGGGAACATCTTGCTTTTAATAACTCAAACCATTGCCACTCATCCTGACCACTTACCATATTTAACCTCACATGACTTTTAAAATCAGATATATCTTCAAAGACTAGAGACATTCATCATTGAAATCAAAGAACAAGCCTTTAGCTCTAGGGCCATTGCAAAAGAAGACCTAGCTCTTGCTAGCAATATGGACCTGTTTGACAAAGGTGAGTGCTTTAAAAAGCATCCTAGTCATTTGTAAGAGTTTTTCTATGAACTCCTCTTTTGTACAGTAAGTTCTCAGTTCAGACCCTGCATCCTTCAGCAAATTACTCAACTCCTCTATTCCTTTTTCTTTTTCTTTTTTCTTTTAAGGTAGGGTCTTGCTCTGTCACCCAGGCTGGAGTACAGTGGCACAAACATGGCTCACTGTAACCTTGAACTCTTGGGCTCAAGTGATTCTCCTGCTTCAGCCTCCTGAGTATCTGGAGCTACAGGCATGTACCACCATGCCTTGCTAATTTTTAAAAGTTTTTTTGTGGAGACAGGTCTCACTGTGTTGCCAAGGCTGGTCCCAAACTCCTAGCCTGAAGCAGTCTTCCCACCTCAGCCTCCCAAAGTGTTGAGATTATTGGCATGAGCCACCTCACCCAGCTGACTCCATTATTCCTTAATTTCATGTGAAAAGTGGAGTAATAGTAGCATTTATGACATAGGAGTATAGAAAGAATTACCCTGAGATTAAGCATGTACAGCATTAAGCACAGTATCTGGCCCATATGAAATGCTATTTATTATACTATTTTTCTTTTTCCATTTATTTTATTGCATTTTAGGTTTTGGGGTACATGTGAAGAACATGCAAGATTGTTGCATAGGTACACACGTGGCAGTGTGATTTGCTGCCTTCCTCCCCATCACCTACATCTGGCATCTCTCCCCTTGCTATCTCTCCCCAACTCTCCATCCCCCACCGTCCCTCCCCTATTTCCCCCCAACTGACTATTATATTAATTATCACTTTTATTTATATTAGAATTGATTGATTAAAGTGGATAGTTGGCATTTTATTTTCCATGCCATGAGTGGACCCTAAGCCATATTGTGAAGCTGATAAGTCTTCTCTTTTTCAATTTCGTTTTTCTCTCACCATGTCACTACTTCTCTTATTTTTAAACATTCATTTGTCCTGGCACTCCCTTTCTTCCTTCCCTAGCCTGCTCAAACAAAACAAAAAAATCTTGTTCAGAAAATGGCTCTGTGATTAATCATTTACACTAGGGATCAGGAAGATTTTTCTAGAAGAGCCAGGTAGTAAATGTTTTAGGCTTTGCAGGCCTTACAGTTTCTGTTGCAATGCCTCAATTCTGATGTTGCAGTGCAAAAGCAGTCATGGCCAATAAATAAATGAAGGAATGGGACAGGTTCTGAGAAAACTTTATGGACACTGAAGTTATATGAATTTCTTGGAATGTTTACATGTCATGAAATATTATTCTTTTAGTTTTCTCAACCATTTGTAAATATAAAAAACATTCTTGCCTGTATTGCTGTATATATTCCTGACTCCCAAAGTGTACTTGATCATGAGTTCAATCACTATGACTTGCTCGGGAATATTGCATCTTATGTTTTCAAGTTCCAGAAGAATATGCAGGAAACACTTCTTTGAGGGCAGTGCTATGAATAGTAGATGTGCTAATGGCAGCCTCCTCCCTTGGCTCTCTTTGGAAAGGAAACCTGGCAGAATGTAACCCAGGTTGGCCAACTGAAGATATTAATTTACTGGAAAACATCCAGGTATCTGGGAAGAGGCAGTAAAAAGAGCACTATTTGTGATGTCAAACTTGGCTTCAATCAAATTTGGATTCTAACCCTTTAGTGGTGTTTTGACTTGGGCAAGTTATTTAAAGTCTTTACACTTCAATTATCCTAACTATACAAGTAGAAAGAATAATGCCTGTCTTGAAGAATTAGTATAAGGCTGAATTATGTATAGTCACTCTATGTGACAATATATATTAAGAGGATGATAATTACAACATGGGAGACATTTCATAAATGCTCCAAGAGTATTAACAGGCATTCAGCTCATGTTTCCTTTAATCATTTATTAGTGGGGGAAGGAGGATTCAATCTTGGCTGTTGTGAAATACAAGAATAGGAAGGTTGGACATGGTGGTACTTCTGGTATTTAATAAAAGGTTTTCTGACCTTTTGGGAGCAGATGTGGGGACTTGTGGGAAGACAGGATATTTTTGGCACAGAGAAAAATAAACCTTTTAACCAAAGTGAAACCCAATCTTGTAGTGTAGAAGCAGTGGCTCTGTCATCAGGTTAGGGCTCAGTTCAAGATGACACTGATTTATGAAAGGACAATCAAAGTGTCAGTGCCGTTTCTGGACTGGTGTCTTCAGGCAGGCATCCATTATTACTTGTGTAGGCACCAAGGGAAAATTTTCCCTTTGCCTTCTGAAAGTTCGCCAAAAAATCAGCTGAAAACATGCAGATTAATAGGAGGAAAGGCATCCAAATTTATTAATGTGCATGTGGAGGAGAACGATGGAGTGATTACCCCAACACTCCAGTTGGGTAAAGAAGCTTATACATCCTGCCATCTTGAGATTACAGAAAAAATGGAGGCTTGGATCATGGCAAAACAGGTTATGGGAGGGGGAAAAGAGGAGGCCTGGCTAGCAAAAGAGGTCTTGTTATGTACATGAAATCTCACAGGTAGCAACCCTCAGAGAGAATACATGGTGAATGTTTCTTTCAGACCTTTAGAGATATTAGACTCTCTGTTACCTTTTCTCAGATCAGGCAAGGGAAGACCATCAGAGAAAGACTGGCTGCATCAATGGAGATTTATTTTCTCTACAAGTGCAAATCTCCGTCACTAAAGGCAACTTTGCAGGGCTTACTTCTGTTTGCAGGCCCTCTGAACAACCATATCAAAATATTTTAAAGAATATATTTTGGGGTGAAATATTTTGATTTTCTTCACTCGATTCCCACATGAATTAGGGCTTTAGAAAGCGCATCGGGACTGCTTGAGAAGGTCTGTGCAGATAAAGGAGATGTTTCCACGTGTGTGTGTGTGTGTGTGTGTGTGTTGTGTGTGTGTGTGAGTGTGTGTGAGGAAGGAGCGGGGAAGGGAGAGAGGAGAGAGGGAATGTATTCATTGATAAATCTTACGGATGAAGAAAAACAGGAGCAGTGTGGCCTGGAAGTTCAGAAACACAGTGGAGGCACAATTCTAAAGATTGTGCTCCTTCTCAGTACGGGGTTCTGAAGTGAGGAAAAAAGACTCCTTTTGTCTTGAGGGAGCTAACAGGTGCACATTTTTTATATATGACAACAGAGGTTAATTTGTATTAAAGTAATTAATATTTCTGATAAACAGATGCCTTTTAATCAAATTAAAGAAATTGACCTTTAGCATGTACAAAACTCTATTTTTTTCTCTCTGATTTTATCGACATGTAAATATGATGCAAGTACAATTTTTATTTCAGATAAGATCTGGGCTTAGTTTCTTATGATTTAAGATTTTCTTAAAGTTTAAAAATTTCTACATAAATTCTATGAGTTCTGTAAGTTATTGTTTCTACAAATCAGTTAAGAATTAAAAGAATATTGAATCATATTTAACTATATGAACTTGTAAGAATTCATGTCAAAAAAAAAAAAGGGTAATCTTGTGAATTCTTGTAATGCTACAAATTGTATGAACATAATATATTAGCTTAAATTGTAATTTCCAGATTTTTAGCCATCCTTAGACTAATTTTCAATTTAATTAATATATAAACTTTGGATATATGGGCAATTTATCAGTAAGACAAATATTGAAATATTACTTACAAAATATAGTTTTAATTGCCCTGGCTCCTTATTTATATACAAATGGCTATACCTTAACAGGGTATGCAATATTTAAGTAATGCAATATTTATGCTTATTTTTTCACCTTGAAATTTGTTAAAGTGATACAAATGTTTGTTGAAAACCTTAGCTAGATTGTTTTTGTTTCTTGTCTCTGTTCTAAAAAAAAAAGCTGCTTACAATATGTATTTTTGAGATCGTATTAGGTACAATAATTTTGGAAAGATATGAATATGTATGCCAGATAATACATGTGGTTTATTTGCTTTTCAAGGGAATGGTTACAGTTTATTAGTATGTTGAATTCAATTATATATATGCTCACATACCCCCACGTACACACACGCATTGTTTTATTTGATATGCTAAGAAAGTTAAAAAGTTTAATTAAGATAATCTATTTTCACAGTAAAGTATTTGTATAAGTCTAAATGCATATATAAAGGTATATGAAAGTTAATTCAATATATTAAAAATTTAAAAAAATGTAATTTTAAGGCAAACCCTAAATGTAAGAGCCTTGAGGAAGGCCAAGTTTGTTTGCCAAAGTTGATAATACTGGCATGAGTTTGAAGGAAACAATGATTTTTAAAAAATATTATTTACAAAGTTGGCTCCAAGTTAATGGATTTATTTCCCTGCTCCTCCCCCCACTCACCAAAAGAAAAGGCTCACAGATCCTCTACTGCAAGTTGTTGTATGGATAATTGTCTCTCTCTGTTTGGGCTGCTATAACAAAATATCATAGATTGAGGGACTTCATAGTCGTGGAGTCCTAATTCAGTGTCTGGTGAGGGCTCTCTTCTCTCTGTATCCCCATGTATCAAGAAGAGATCATCCCTCTATGCCTCTTCTTATAAGGGCACTTATCCAGTCATGAGAATTCTACTCTCATGACCTAATTATGTCCCGAAGACTTCCAAATACCATTACACTGGGAATTAGGGCTTAAACATATGCATCTCAGGGGAACATGAACATCCAGTTCATAGCAATAATAATATTTATACAAAGTGTAAAATGGGGATTTGGGCATTCTTTAAAAAATGATCAAATTATTCTATGTCTAGATAACAGAGGTTTTTTTAACCAAAAAATATTCTGTTAAATCCTGAAACTTTCGGAACATTATGAATTGCTTTGACAGAAAGTTTCCTTTTTTGTTGACAAAGGTTAAGTTTTTTAGTAATCGTTGTTACATTTTCTGGAGAATTAAAACATTTTCCTTATAACTATTTTTTTTTTGCCTTTGAATATCCTGACATATTTCTATTTTGTTGCCTTTGATACCTCTTCTTGACTTTCCATTTCTAAGGTAAAAATCACCACATCAAAGCAATCAAACTGTTAGCATACATTTAAACAAAACTGATCTTTGGGTTTCATGATATGACCACTACGTAGCACAAAGACTGACTCCTTCACCTTATAAAAGAAAGGATATTAGGAAAAGAACTTGCCGTTATAACCAAATTTTTTAAGAAATAGAGCTTGGGAAAGATTTAGGCAATGGTAGTGTATATTTGGAGACTGTTTCACTTTTTTTGAGACCTTACAAAAGAAGTGCACTGCTTTCCCTCGTTCCTACATTCTTTTGCTTTGCCCTGACCTGATAATCTCTACGTGGCAAATTCCTGTGCTATTTGATAACCTCACTGGAGTATTTAACTTGAAAACAGAGCGTTAGATGACGCTTAATGTCTGTCATTAAATTTGTAGTGTAAAATTCTATTGGTGACTACTCACAAATTGGACATAGATTTGTTTTCTTCCTAAACTGAGGTTTGCATTCAGGATAGCCCCTGATATCGTTCAGAGTCTATTTTGAAGCCATAAGAGATCTTTAAATAATTTAATTCAAAAGGAGAAAAACTGTGCCTCATTTGGCATTCAAAGTCTTTAACAACTCAAGTGGAACTCTGAACTGCCTTCTTTTGTCTTTAAGACCCTTTATTTCATGTTTTACAAGAGACTCCCGAAGTGGGAAAATCATACATGCTATAGTTCAGAAAAGAATAGGAGAGCTAAACAATGTCAATAGGACCATAGGGTGTCTTGCCCTAAAGGCTCATGAATTTGACATATAGTGGTTCATGATATATATAATACTGACTCCTTGAGGTGGAATGCATGCTAGGAGGATTATTGTACACATGTCTTCTCAGACTTCTTTAGTCTCTTTAATATTACTAAAAAGATGTAGGAAACAAAAATAAAATGATGAAATTATGAAAATAAGCCAATTCCTCCATATCTCGTTCTTTAGTGTCTTTAGATTGGGGTTGGGAGCTATTTTCTTGATCTTATTTGTACATGCTAGGATTCTAGCTTGAAAGTGTACTATAAACTCTAATTGTATAATTTCTTCTGTCAGTCTTTTTCTCCTGCTATAACAGAATACTTGAGATTGGATAATTTATAAAGAAAATAAATTCACTTGGCTCATGCTTCTTGAGACTGGGAAGTCCAAGATCAAGGGGCTGCATCTGGTGCAAGTATTCTTGCTATGTCATCCCATGGTGGAAGGTAGAAGGGCAAGAGAGCACGAGATAGCAAGGGAAGGCTGAGCTCTCTTATAACAACCTATTCTCGTTGACAATGAACCCACTCTCACAATGGCAACATCAGTTCATTCATGAGACAGGAGTCCTCATGGCCTAATTACCTCTTAACACCATCACAATTATAAATTTCAACATGAGCTTTGGAGAGAACATTCAAGCAATAGCATTCCACCCATGGACCCCCCCCCCCGCCCCAATCATGTCCTTCTCACTTATAAATACATTCATTTTATCCCAATAGCTCCCAAATCTTGTTCCAAGTCAACTCAAAAGTTCAAAGCCCAGAGTCTCATATAAGTCAGATATAGATGAGACTCAAGGTAGGATTCATCTCAAGGGAAATTTCTCTCCCTTTATGAACTTGTGAAAACAAACTGAGTTACCATGTTTCCAAACACAATGATGGGACAGGCTTAGGATGGAGATTCTCATTCCAAACAGGAAAAATAGGCAAGAAGAAAGGGGTAACTTGTCACAAGTCCAAACCTCAACAGGAAAATCATTAAATCTTAAAGCTCCAACATGATCTTTTTTGAGTCCATGTCACACCTCCAGGATACAATGGATCAGGAGTTGAGCCCCCAAAATCTCAGACAGCTCACTCCTATGACATTCCTGAGCTCACTCCACCCAGCAGCTTTCACAGGTTGGAGTCTTGTGCTTGCAGCTCACCCAAGGTGGTCTTGCAAGCTAATAGTCTACAGTTCTGGAGTCTTGGGAGTGGCCCTTCTCCCATGGCTCCACTGAACATTGCCCTACTGGGGATTCTGCAGTGGCTTTGACCCCACTTTTCCATTCAGCATTGCCCTAGTAGGGATTCTCTGCAGTGGATTTGCTCCTGTATAAAGTCTCTGCCTGGATCCCCCAGGCTGTCTACGACGATCTTTGAAATCTAGATGGAGGAAGCCATACCCTGACAGTTCTTGCATTCTCTGTGACTATAGAATTAGTGCCATGTGGATGCTGCCAAAGTTTATAGCTTATGCCTTCTGGAACAGTGGATTGAGCCACTCTTGGGCTTACTTGTGCCAGGGCTGGGGTGGTTGAGGGTCACTGTGTTGAAATGCAGGGAGCAGAGACCTGAGGTGACTCTGAGCAGCAAACCCTGGGCCCATCCCTTGAAACCATTCTTCTCTCCTAGAGGTCTGGGTCTGTGACTGGAGAAGCAGTCTTGAAGATCTCTCAGATGCCTTCATGGTCATTCTTCCATTTGTCTTCAATTCCTTCTAATCTGTACTAATCTCTTTAACAAATGGTCACTTGGCCACAACCTTGATTTGCTCTCCTAAACATGCCTTTTCATTCTTTTAATAAACAGGATAAAAATTTCTCAAGGACATTTTTTTTTTTTTTGAGAACAGGTCTTGCTCTGTTGCCCAGGTTGGAGTGGAGTAGTGTGATCATGGCTCACTGTAGCTTCAACCTTCTGCACTCAATACTTCCACTTCAGCCCCTGAGTAGTTGAAATTATAGATGTGCACCACTATGCTAGGCTAATTTTTTTTATTTTTTATAAAGATGGGGTTGTTTCGCCTGGTCTCAAACTTCTGGGCTAAAGTGATCCTCCCACCTCTGCCTCCCAAAATGCTGGAATCACAGGTATGAGCCACTGTGCCTAGCTCAAAATCATTTTGTTCTGGTTCTCTTTTAATTAGAAATTCCATATTTAAGACATTTGTTTGACCTTGCATCGTACCATATGTGGCTAAAAGAAGCCACTCAGTTCCTTAGATATTTTGCTTAGAAATTTCTTCTGCCAGATACTCTCATTCATTTTTCTTAAATTATGCCTCCCATAAAGTCCGAGTGCATGAAAACAATTCAACCAAGTTCTTTGCCAATTTATTACAAAGATGGCCTTTACTCCAGTTTCCAACAAGGTGTTTCTTGTTTGTGTTTAAGACCTCATCAGAATGGCTGTTAGTGGCCATGTTTCTGTTCATGTTCTGATCACAACCACTTAAGTAATCTCCAACAAGATTCAGATTTTTCCTACAGCTATTATTTTCTTCTGAGCCCTCACCAGGACTTCCCTGAATGCTCAGTTTAGGCTTTTTCTAACCTGCTCCTCCAAATTCTTTCAACCTCTATCCATTAACCAGTTCCAAAGCTGTATCCACATTTTCAGGTATTTGTTATAGCAACAGCCCCAGTTAATGATATCCACTTCTGAGTATTTTCTGTCTTAGTCTGTATCCTGCTGCTATAACAGAATACCTGAGATGATAATTTATAAAGAAAAATATTTTATTTGGCTCACAGTTCTGGAGGCTTGGAAGTCCAAGATGAAGCGGCTACATCTTGTGAGGACCTTCTTGCTATGGCATCCCGTGGTAGAAGGTAGAAGGTCAAGAGAGCACAAGAGAACAGGGCCAAGTTTGCTTTTATAACAATCCACTCTCATGGTAACAAACCCACTCCCACAAGAACAACATTAATTCATTTGTAAGGACTTCATCCTCATGGCCTAAACACCTCTGAATGGTCCCAACTCTTACACTATCATAAAAGCAATTAAATTTCAACATGAATTTTGGAGAGGGCATTCAGATCATAGCACCTTCTCTTAGCGTTTGTTCTACTTGCAGTGCTCAGATGTTTGGCTTCTAGAGTCTTAAATGCTACTGTGCACCAGTCAAATGATCCAAGAAATTATATTCCCAAACAACAACAAAAAGGAAACCTGAGAGTCAGACTAACTACCATAGAAACGCCATCTAACGCTTATGCAGATCTGAATTCATCATTCCAGAAACATGAAGAATGACAAAATGGGGAACTTAGAAATAAAACAAATCTACTTTCCTGTTCCTGTGCTAAATAATTCTGTGATTAAGCATATCTTCCCACTTTTGTGCTAAACAATACTGGGACCAAAGGAGAAAAAAACCCAGTCACTTTGGATAGGTAAACCCCAGAGGCTATGCGAATGAGAAGTAGCCACTCTGGGTAAGGGTTTTCCTATCAGTTTTGGAACTGGATAGAGGTAGTGGTTGTTCAACATTGTGAATGTACTAGTTGCCACTGAGTCCTTTACCTTAAAATGGTAAATTCTATGTTATGTGAATTTCACCTAAAAAAAAAATTAACAAGATGGTCACCAAGGCTTATTTTAAGGCCATTGACTTATTGTCCCCACCACAGCAAAGCTACTGTGTCATAAACTTTGCCCAGTTTCACCCAGTTTCATCCTTGTAAGACCTGCTTTAAAACCATGCAACCCAGGCCCTTAAACTCTGTAAGAATGTTCCCTGAATTACTCTATTTGAGACACGTCTTGTCTGTCTTACTACAGTAGTTCCAGTAAGAAATCACTGGAACTTACCCACAGTGGCTACTTCTCATTCCCATGGCCTCTGGGGTTTACCTATCCAAAGTGACTGGGTTTTTTTCTCTTTTGGTCCCAATATTGTTTAGCACAAAAGTGGGAAGATATGCTTAATCACAGAATTATTTAGCACAGGAACAGGAAAGTAGATTTGTTTTATTTCTAAGTTCCCCATTTTGTCGTTCTTCATGTTTCTGGAATGATGAATTCAGATCTGCATAGATGTTGGATGGAATTTCTAGGGTAGTTAGTCCAACTTTCAGGGTTTTCTTTTGGTTGTTGTTGTTTGGGAATTATAGAGAAATCAGTTTTAGCCTGAAGCAGTGGCTTATACCTGTAATCCCAACTACTCAGGAGGCTGAGGCAGGAGGATTGCTTGAGACCGGGAGTTTGAGACCAGGCTAGGCAATATAGTGAGACCGTCTCTACAAAAAATAAAAATATTAGCCAGGTGTGGTGGCAGACCCCTGTAGTCCCACCTATTTAGGAGGCAAAGGTGGGAGGATCAATTGAGCCCAGGAGGTCAAGGCTGGATGAGCTATGATCATGCCACTGCATTCCAGCCTAGGCAACAAAGCAAAACTCTCCCACCGGCTGCCCCATCTCTTAAAAAAAAGAAAAAGAAAAAAACCCAATCATTTTGGATCAATTTCATTGGAAGAGAAGAATGTAAAACTACCAATGTACTTATTGCCTTGATCTGATCTAATCTTGATCTTAAAAAATAGTCAGTGCTGAGCCTCTATATAATCTTAGTATCTATAGATGACTGGGATTGATTGATTTCTAAAAATGTTACATATAGAGAGAGTGTGTGAGAGTGAGAGAGAGTGTGTGTGTGTGTGTATGTGTGTTGTCTAGGATGATGTATTAGGTATCTATTCCTTCATTTAAAGTTACCGTAAAACTTAGTAGTTTAAAACTACACATATGTAACACTATGTGTAATAAGTTTCTGTGGATTAAGAATCCAGGCACGTCTTAGCTCAACCTCTATTCAAGGCCTCTCCAGGCTGCTATCAAGTTGTTGGCTGGGCTTTAGTCACCTCCAGGATTAACTTGGGAAGTGCAGCTTCCAAGCTCACATGGCTTTTGATAGGATTCTGTTTCTCATAGGCTGTCAGACTGAGGGCCTCAGTTCCTCACTGGATATTGTTGAGAGCCACCCTCAGTTTCTTGCCATGTGAGTTTCTTCTACATGACAGGTTGTTTCATTAAAGAATGGAGCCTGAGAAGCCGACAGAGTCTAGCAAGACAGAAGTCACTGTGTTTTGTAATCTGATCAAGAAAACACATTTTATCATTTCTGCTGTATTCTATCTAGTAGACATATGTCATTAAATCTTTCCTACACGTAAGGGGAGGGAATTACACATGACATTAATACCAGTGGGGGTCTTTAAATGTCATATCTGAAAACTGCCTACCACAGATGATCATCATAGCTAAATAAAATAATTCATCCATCATATTAACCATGGAAATTTGAAAATTACAGTGAAATTGTTTTTCTTTGGTTTAACGTTAAATCTAAAATATCACAAGTCGAGAAGACTCATAAAAGTTTTATCTTGAAGTTCTACAAGAGGTCAAATACTAATATACACATTGGTTTTCAAGATTCCAGACTTGTCTGAAAGTACTATTGCCTTTTTCTCAGAGAAGTATCAAATAGTTTTAAGACAGAAGTGTCTGAAAAGTTGTGTTACTCAGTATTTACTGTTTCTCTTGAACATTATAAGGTGTGTGCTCTCATCAGCCTCCTTCCAATTAATTAACTGGGTTTATAGACCTCTCCTTGAAGCAGCTTCGCCGCATGAGTCAAGTGGTTTACAATTAGTGAAGTATCTCAGAACACAGGAAGTCATCTTGTTTGCTTCATAAACAGGAGGGATTATTGTATTATTATTATTTTTTACCATCTGAACTTATCTAAGTATAGAAATAGAAACTTGGTTTGTCCCTATCTATTAGATTGTCAACCGGTGTTAAATTCATTCTCTCCTGGAGATGTGATCTTTGGTGAGTACAACGTGTGTTCTAGTGGATCAATAATTAGAGGATTAAGAGACAAAAGCATAGGTAGAACAATTGTATAACATATCTGGGAGGTCCCTTAAAACATCCTCATTTTACCTTTGAAGTAATCAAGGCACATAGAGCTAAAGTTGTTTATCTAAGAAGATAAACCTGGTTAAAGGCATATTTTTTTTGTTGTTGTTGTTGATATCAAGTCAATTCGTGGTCTATTTCAGTTTCATACTACAAGCACTGTAGTGGAAAGTGCATTGGGCTAAGACCAATATACAAATCCCACAAGCATTGTCCATTGTGTTCCTCTCTATATCCTATAACTAAAACTGGGCTGACTGACTTGGCTGGTTACTGTTCAGTAATACATGTTGAATATATGGATGCATGAATGAATGAATAAATGAATGAATGAGTGAATAAATGAAATCCTAGCTTTGTGATATACTGGTTGAGTAACCATGGACAATTTGTTCCCTCTCTCGGCTTTAGTTTTCTCATATTTAAAATGAGAGTTTTGATCTGGTTAAGTTTTAAAAATTCCTTTCAGTTGTAATTTTCTATTATTTAATAATAATAATAATTATAATCAGAAGAAGAAGAAACATCTGTTAAGCCTTTGTATCATGTACTATGATTTACATAATAATGCCATTTAATCCTTATAACCACCCTAAGATACAACAAACCTATGAGGAAAATAGTTAATAGCTAATAGTTATTTTGATCTTACTCTGAGCCAGACACTGTTATTAACTCATCTTAATCCTCATCTCCATCCTCTGAGATATGGAGAGGTTTAATTTATCTAGGGTTGTGTAAGTATTAAGGGGTAGAGCCAGAACTTGAACTTAAATGGCTCAATTTCAGAGTCCACCTTTTTAATCACATTGTTAAACTAAGTAGGAATGTTGTAAGGTAAAGATCCGGTGGCGGTGGGGGCAGTTCTGGTCAGTTAAACCTCATTTCAAGCTTCTTTGTGGCTATAAGCTTCTTTTTAATATTTCCTATTTATAAAAATTGTATATCCCCAAATATATCAGTCTTTACATTTCCTTCTATTTTACAGTCCCAAGCAAACCTTAAATTTCTAAATATGTTTCTGATTTGACAAACCTTCTATAGTATTACTCAGTCATTTAAATGGTGGGTGGAAGCTACTATAATCAGCATCAGGCTGTTTTAAAGACTGGGAATGGAAAAAAAAATGTTCTGAAGTCATGTCTGGAGTATGGTGGGTGGATGCTTGGCTTGCTCTGAAAAATTTAGCTGAAAACTCCAGAATTACTCAAATGTTTGGACTGGTGAGGCTTAATGTTCTAGTCAACTGGCACCAGAAAGTCATTAATCAAACCTAGGAAGAATGAGGAAGAGGAGGTTTGGGTGGTATGGATCCATATCTGTTTTATTTTTTGTTTAAATTTCCTTAGTCTCCAACTCAAGAAATCTGAGTTTTCATTTCTGAATGCATATGATGACTAAGAATGTATTAGTTGCATATCTGTACAGAAAATTTGAAGTGAAATTAGAGGCAATTTTCTAAATAATTTAACATTTTTCTTCAAGAAAATTGGGAACTACTCTGCCTGAATCCACTGAGTATCTTATCAGTGCTTGCTTCAGTTCAGCCAGGCTGTGTATTAATATCCATATGGCATTGTGTAGGGTAGTGTTAAAGAGAAATAATGCACTACAAGGCCAAAGATTGAGTGCTTAGTGGAAATATGTTACTCTCAAGCAGGGAACCCAGTATGATAGTCTAGACTCCAGGGAATAAAATTTGGGAGAGAAGTATGAAACAGGCATTTTAAAGCTAGACGGTATCAATTTTCTCTGCCTCATATTAAGACAGCCATGTCTCTGAGTGATGCTTATTGGTTGGTGATGATGCTGCACATTTCCCTTTAGGTAAGTCTTGGCTGGTCGAGGGTGGGCTGCTGTGTGTATGGGGTGCCAGCCTCAGGATTGTGGCAGTTGCCTGGCTGCTCTCATACTAAACCACCTGCCCATGTCCACAGGCTATGTGGCCAGTCCAAACTTATCAGGAGTGAGCCTGCCGAGCCTCACTTGGGATTAAGGATTCCTGGGTTCTAGTTTTGGCAATGCTACTGACTTAGCTGTGTAGCTTTGGGCTTACATGAAACTTCTCTAGACCTTAGTTTCCTAATTTGTAAAATGAGACTGTGGGGATAGATCTGTCGTTTCATGTACTGCCAGGTTTTTCAAGGATTACTGCAAACTCCCGTCCAATAAGAGCATCTCTGCATTTCACCTCTTTTGCAACTGGGGCTTCCTCTGTGGCATTCCTTCAAAGAAAAGCTCTAGTTTAAAAAATAAAAGGATCTTTAATGTTTATCTCTGCCGAAACATTGTATATAACCTAGTTTGAAAGCATTTAACTTATTGTTTTTTTAAAAAAATCCAGTATATTCTCACTGCAAACATCATTTATGATGATTCCAAATGAAGGAGGAGACAAATTTCGGTGTCACTTTTTTTCATCTAGCTCTTAAAGACTGGTTTGCTGACATGCCACTGTGCATATTTGGAAGACTGGAATTTCATGTAAATTCACATTGTGAATCCTGATTTAAGTCTGGGAAATATGACTGTATGGAAGACATGGTGTTCACACAAAGTATTCTTGGCCTATGTTTTTCTTTAGTAAATATTTCATACAGAAAGGTGCCATCATTTTTTCTAAAAGTTTTCTTCATTCCTCAGAGTGGATTTTTAGTGAGATCTTTGGAAAAAAATTTTTAAAAAATGTTAAAGAAAACCACAAACAGTATGTCCGTTGAAAGTGCCTCATGTACTGTTGGAGCTCTTGGGGAGGAGTAAACTCTCCCAGCCAGCCCAAGTGATGCCGGGGCAACACCTCTCTGCCTGTAGCCCCAAGATCACTGGTGCTGTTAGCCTACCTGTGTTTTATCAAGGCGACTAATGGAATTTGTTGTGCTTTGGTCTACCAGTGATTTGGCAAGAAATATTACGTATGCTGCAAAACTCATTGACTATAAGGGTTCATTTTTTAGTTCCCAAGTGCGTCATTCTTGCGTAGGCAAATTCCATTAAGGTGAGTGCTCTCCTTGTGTGTTCTCTTGATGTTTTAATCCTGCCAGAAATTTCCTGGAGGTTGTTTCAGTGGGGTTGTGTCCCTGTGGCTCTTCAGGGAGCTTGCAGAATTCTAGCTAAAGATAAGAAGGGCACCACTTCAAATGGGAGACCAATCAATGGAGCGTTAGGAAGGCTTCATTCAGCTTGGCACCACCTTAGGTAAGTGCAAAACTGAGTTTTCATCCACTGTCTACTGACTGGCACAGCATTTCTTTGGCAATGAAGAGTAAACAGACACCTAATGAAACTCTGGATTTGACACTCCTGGGGAATGTAAAGATGAATTAGGAGCTGCCTGTCCCTTGAGGATCGTATGTGGGTGCTCTTGTTATCTCTTGCTATATAACCAATCACTCCAAAATTCAGTGACTTGAAATAATGGCAATCATTTATTTTGCTTATGAATCTGCAATTTGGGCAGAAATTGGTGGAATTCCCTAGGTCTAGTCTCTGCTACCCATGGTGTTTGAGAGTTTTCCCTGGGATGAAATACATATCTGGGGGCTGAGCTCAGGGTAAGACAGGAATATTTTCTTCTCTATTTCATTTTAAGGTATCTCTACACGGCCTTTACAGCGTGGTGATTTCAAAGCTATTGAACTTCTTACATGGTAGCTTAGGTTTCCAGAGTTACTCTTCTCAGAAGCTCAGGTCGAATACAAAAGACTTCTTATTACCTCACCTCAGAGGTCTATTGTTCAGGCAAATCATTAAGGCCAGACCATATTCAAGGGGAGGGGAGTTATCCTTCAGGTATCCATGGGAGTAGCACAGCACCAAGCCTGTTATGTATGCATGTTTTCCCTAATGTTCACAACCACCCTGGGATGAGAATGTTACAAATGAAAAAAGTGAGCCGTGATGGCTCAGCTAACTTGCCTACCCCAGGTGGCCAAGTCAATATTCAAACCTAGTGCTCTGGTCTTGCTAGAAGAGAACTTGCAGGTCTTTGGTTCAATTCCTTTAATTTTCAAATAGGAAAAAACAGAACAACAAAAAACAACTGAATGCAAAGAAAAAAGAGAAAAGCCTGTTTGGTGTAAAATTTTATTAGCAGAATTAGCATAACCTAAGCCACAAGTCCAGCAAATCCCATGACTTTAAGTCACTTATGAGTTTCCAGGGAGGAGCCATGAATGAGTTCAGGCAGCCAGATCTTTCAAGTCTAGGCATGGTTATGTTGAATGTTTGTTTTGAGATGGAGTTTCACTCTTGTTACCCAGGCTGGAGTGCAATGGCGTGATCTCGGCTCACTGCAACCTCCGCCTCCTGGGTTCAGGCAATTCTCCTGCCTCAACCTCCTGAGTAGCTGGGATTACAGGCATGTGCCACCATGCCCAGCTAATGTTTTGT
The DNA here is from genome assembly GCF_009761245.1 of Sapajus apella. NCBI lineage: Eukaryota > Metazoa > Chordata > Mammalia > Primates > Cebidae > Sapajus > Sapajus apella. The sequence continues at coordinate 12,855,638 of NW_022436956.1, forward strand.
ATTTTTAGTAGAGACGGGGTTTCACCATGTTGACCAGGATGGTCTCGATCTCTTGACCTCATGATCCACCCGCCTCGGCCTCCCAAAGTGCTGGGATTACAGGCTTGAGCCACCGCGCCCAGCAGATGTTGAATGTTTTTATATGAGGTAATGCTGTAGATAGTTAACAGACAGCATGTTACTGTGTGCTCCAATCACGGTCAATTTCAGGAAATGATAGGAACACTAGGAGCAGATGCCAAAATAACTTTGACCTCAAGTGCAAGTACTTAGGGTAAAATTATCTCACACTGTGATATAAATTTCTGCTATGCTCTAATTGTATTTTATTTTCAGATTTCATCAGGTTTTACATAAATGTATTTATAATGATTGCATTAACTGGGACTTGAAGCTCAAAATGAATCTTTTTTTTTGAGACAGGGTCTTTCTCTGTCATCCAGGCTGATAATATACCTTCAAAAGAAGGAAGTTTTAAAATGTCTTGTGTTAGAGAGGGTTGCTAGGGATGCCATTGTTTTTAGATTCACCAGAGCTTAGCCACTGGAAGTCTTAGGTGGTTCAGGTGAGAAGAAATGAGTCTTTATTGTAAAGGAAATTAAGCTTTTCTGATGGCAATATATGGACTTGTGTCATACTGTTGATATGAATACACACTATGGGTCCATGGTCTCTTTTTTTTTGTAATTGAATGGTGAAGAAAAGCAATTTCTTCTTTCAAAGAAAGAAGGTAGAACTGTAGATAGTATGCTGAGCACTGCAGGGAAAGAGATAAAGAGAGAGAAAGAAAGAGTAAGAGAGAGAGCCAGCCTTGGCTATCAAATTACTTCCTTTTACAGAAATCAAATCTATAATGGAAGAGTTATTGCCAGGTTTTTATACCTGGTGAAGTTGTTGATAGCCTCAAAAAACAGAGATCATAGAAGAAGTCCAGATTCAAATTAAGAGATCCATTTGTAATTACTATATAAACTTGGAGAATATCTGGAATAGACTAATCAGTGACTACAATAGCTAAGAATCTGTATATATAATGTCTCAATATGTAAAGGGGTTGTGTGGTGAGTGCTCTGTATGTGTGAGAGTGTATTTCAGTGAGTGCATTTCTTTGTATCTGCCTGCAAGTGTTGTTAGCAATTAATGATATTAGGGTTTTTGTTCCTATTTTTCAACAAAATACTCTTTTTTATTTTTTTGAAAGAGTCTTGCTTGATTGCCCAGGCTGTAGTGCCGTGGTGTGACCTCGGCTCAATGCAAACTCTGCCTCCCGAGTTCAAGCAATTCTTGTGCCTCAGTCTCCCTAGTAGCTGGGACTACAGGTGTGTGTTACCATGCCCAGCTAACTTCTGTATTTTTTAGTAGGCACAGGTTTCTCCATGTTGGTCAGGCTGGTCTCAAGTTCCTGGCTTCAAGTGATCCAACCACCTCAGCCTCCCAGAGTGCTGGGATTATAGGGGTGAGCTGCTGCGCCTGGCCAAAATACTCATTTTTTAAAATGGGTAATGAGGAAAAAAGCAATCTGTTTGCCTCTAATTATAATGGGAACCAGCATAATTTAAACAAGACCAAAGCTCACATTGAGAGCTGTGATCTCTGCTTTTCAATAAACCCAGAATACCCATCAGAAAGTTTCCATCTAGATTATTATAGGTATGTTTGTTTTGTCTCTGAGGAGAGCATACTTGTTTTCTATGTCATACTCATTTGTAATTTTAAAGTTCTAGAATTTGATTCTTTTCTCTTCTGACACCCAGAGCACTGCCTTGAGCATAGGTGTTATAAAGGGTGTGCTTCAGGGAAGAGGTAATGGGATTTTTGTACATTTCAAACAGTTGCTGAGTCGTTGACCTAAATTGCCTACAGAGGGCCAGTGAAGGGAGTGTTTGTGCTCTGGGAGCTAGGAAGAAGGCCCTGTGATGTTCTCCACAGGAGACAAGGAAAAACTTCCCCTTTGCCCTCTTCAGGTTCACTGAAAATAAACTGACAAAAGGCAGTTCATAGGAAAAAATGCATACAAAATATACTAAGATACACACATGTGCACTGGAGTCATACAAAATATGAAAACTCAAAGAAAGGACCAGATGATTGATTCTTTTGTTAAATCAAGTTTAGTTCAAAGCTGCCTTCTTACATATTTTAAGTTTGGCCTAAAGATATCTCAGTACATTGTGAACTATAACCTAAATGGAGTTGTAAACAGATTATAGCCTATTCTTGTGCTAGTCACAGAAGTTTGGCCAATCAAAGGAGGCCAACCGTTCAAACCATGTTTAAATAATGCAGATGTCAAGCTATAGCCAACCCGGCTGTTTCTCTACCTCACTTTTATTTTTCTGTATATTACTTTCCTTTTTTTTTGAGACAGTCTTATTATTGTAGATGAAACCTCACAAGTAGCAGCTCTCAGAAAGAATAAGTTACTGTCAAACTCCTAGAGGTGTGAGACTCTCAGTCTTTCTCTCTCATGAACCAGTTCTTCCCGTTCTTCCAGGATCCAGACAAAGGGGTGAGCAGAGAAAGCCTGCCTGTTGATTTCACCAATGGAGATTTCCTCTAGAGATGCAAATCTCCTCCACAAAAGGCAGCTTTTCAGGGCTATTCTGTCTGCAGGCCCTCTGAATAGCCATCTCAAAATATGTCAAGAAGTATTTTGAGATGAATATTTTTGTTTTCCTTTAGTCCCCCATTTGAAACTTTAATTTTTAGAGTGTCACATATTAGAGTGTTCAAGTTAGTAGGTTTGGGGAGATTTGGGTTAGAGATTGTGAGATACAAAGTTGGCAAAGGAGAAATGAAATCCATATTGGAACAAGCATCCCATATCTTCTAGAATCAGTCTGTTAGTCATGAGAATAGGTCAGTTCAGTTAAACAGTTGTGGCCTACTCTAGGAGATGGCATTGCAAATGGGTTCTTGTAAGGGCCAGGAAAAACTCTCTTGCCCTCTGAAGGATCACTGAAAAATCATTTACCAAAGGCAGATTAATAGAAGAAAAGGCATATAAATTTATTGGGTCATAGTTTTATGGGACACAGGAGTCTTCTGAATGAAGACCCAAAGATGCAGGGGAAGTTTTCCATTTTTATGCTTAGGTTTAACAATGTATGGACAGCCATATAGAAATGTGATTGGCCAAAAAAGCTGTAATATAATGGTAATAGAGTGAGTGGGGAAATGCAGCAAGGCCTGTCTGGTTAGATTCTTCTTGGCCTTTCTATGCAGCATTAACTTCCTTCTGGTTATTGGGCAGGGCCCTCTCTGGAATGGGGATCTTGGGACCTACAATCAAACAAGACAGGTCGGATAATTTCTTTTCGGTCAATTTTTACACAGAAAGGTGTGTGTTGTGGAGGATGGGGAGAGTCAGAGTAATATTTTTACATTTTCTGGCTGGCTTTATGGAAAAGGTATTCTGATTTCTATGAACCACCTCAGGGAAAAAGGATTCTGGTTTCTATGGCTCACTTTGGGAAAGAATGAGAGACCAGAGACAGAAGGGTGGGAGAAGGTCAGAGAGAGCAAATTTTGAGGCCTTTATTTTGGAGTATCATTTTCTGAGCTCCTATATTTTCAAATCTAGGCCTTTATATGTGATGCAGGCACACAGATCTTTAATAAGAGGCGTGTCTATGGACACAGAAGAAAAACAAAAGTTAATGTTGGGAGTCGCCTATAAGCTAGTTTTCTAGAGTCTCTGAAGTGATTTCAGTTGTAGTAGGCAAACAGTGGAAGCCTGGCAGATTTTTCTGGATTGCAGTTTGAATCAGATGTTCCAGTGAACTGTCTGGATACTTCATATATCAGCAGGCACAAAAGCCATTTACATATAAATTGCTGTAGTGATTTCTTCCAAAGTTTATATCAAGTAATCTAACTTCACTACATAGGGCTTTAAGAAAAGCACAGTTTTAATTTCTGTCAATTAAAGTCATAAGCGTAGGAGAAAAATGGGACTCATTAGTCTGAAGAGTCACAGCCAGATAGTTGAAGGAACTAACAACTTAGAATTTGATTTGGATAGCAGGTAAATAATAAAACCTCGAACAAACAGATGAAAAGTTGTTATCTAACAATGGGTTTATTATAGGCTTTCTTCCAGAACATATTTTTTTCTCTTTTCAGTCCCCCATTTCTACCAAGAATAAATAATGCTAAGACTTTTATTAGCCATTTAAGTGTTAGTCTCATTATTATACTTGGCCCGGTTGTTTACAAAAAGTGCATCAAGAGTAGTGGTATGCCATATAGGCTCTTTTAAAGTTGGCTTTGCTGGAACATTGTTATAAAGAATTTCAGATTTGACTTCTAAAAACTTCTGGATGCTTAGGAACCAAGCCAAAGGCTCTGTAATACCTGTACAAATAGGGTAAATTCCTCTTTTTTGAGGTCCCACAAATATCCCGAGGTTCCTGGGCCTGTCAGAAAGTGACATTCTTTACTTGCCACAAGGTCAGGAACCTTGTCAAAGAATCACATAAACAAGATACTAGGCTTGTGTTTTCCCAAGTCTATTGGTCTTATAAAGCCAATCTCAATTCCTCAAAGCAATTTGGTCATGTTTGAGAATATTACATTCCAGACAGAGCCTTGGTAAAATAACCAATGTCTCCAATTGTGTTCTGTTACAAAAGAAAACAGGTTCTTACTGAATTTATACAAACTTATGTTGCCATAAAGTAAGAATGGTCATGAATAGTTTTCAAATTCTGGAAGAATCAGGTAGAAAGAAAAGTCAATTTTGCTCATAAACATATAGTTTTGACCCAATTGCTACCAGCAATAGATAACTTTGAAAGAAAAAAGTTTTCTTGACTCTGGAAAGCAAAATATAAAAAGAATCAGTAATGTTTTAAACAAAAAAAGTCAAAAAAGTCATTTTAGTTTCCCATAAGTACCATCCCACATAATTAATTCTTATTCTGGTTGATGTTAGGTTGGAAATGTTTTAAGTCCATTTTTTTCCTTGGAGTTTTTGAAATTGTTACCCAGTTCAATTATAAGATCTCAAAGTGCGTGCATGCAGCTCAAAGTGCATTGTTATCAATGCCTGGAGGATTTGCCCCTTTTCAGGATGGCCAAGAGGCATAGCTAGACCTGGGAAGATGGGTCTAAACTGAGTTTGGCTTTTCCTTGCAGCTAATTTTAAAGGTACTCTGGGCCGGGTGCGGTGGCTCACGCCTGTAATCCCAGCACTTTGGGAGGCCAAGGCGGGTGGATCACAAGGTCAAGAGATCGAGACCATCCTGGTCAACATGGTGAAACCCCATCTCTACTAAAAATACAAAAACAAAATCAGCTGGGCATGGTGGCGCATGCCTGTAGTCCCAGTTACTCGGGAGGCTGAGACAGGAGAATTGCCTGAACCCAGGAGGTGGAGGTTGCGGTGAGCCGAGGCTGTGCCATTGCACTCCAACCTGGGTAACAAGAGCGAAACTCCACCTCAAAAAAAAAAAAAAAAAAAAGGTACTCTGGACACTCATGTGTCCCCACTCCCCATGATGGCCACCTGTTCAGACTACAGAATTCAGAGGTTCAAAATAAAAAACATAAGCTTATAGCAAGATGTGTGCAAGGGTTCAGGAAAGCCTAGCAGTCAGACTTTACAGCTTTAGATTACAGATAAATTAGGCATGTATATGAAATATGACAGAAGTAGTTTCATAACCTTAAAACACATATCAGAGACAGCATAAACCTATCTGACCAATAGATCCAGGCAAAAATGTCTGAATTATGTTTAATACCAACAATTCTGAAAATGTTTCTATTTTATTTTATCAACAATCTTAAAACTAGCTTTATTTACCTCAGTTTATTTCAGATCATATGAAATATCACATATACATATAGACATACAAACAGAAGCAGATCTTAAAGCTTTCATCAAGTTCCTGCATTTGCCAGCTTCTAGTTAGTTTTTGTTTTTCCTCATTCAGATCATTACACTTCTAATTACCTGTTTCATTGCCCTAAGCAATTGTTAACTAGGCAACTCTGAATGCACGCTCCCAAAAAGATAGCTCTTAGGTGAAACAAGAAGAAAAATTATTTCTTAAAAGCACAAAACGTAGATGTAAACATCATTATTTGCCAAGACAAAGAAGGGTATAGGTAAAGACCCAGTTAAGGCAAGATAGTCAGGAAAAGGACCTTAAGCAAAGGTCAGGTATTGTATGTAAACTTTTAATTAAATATCTTTCCCATTATAACAGTTTCTAGTGGTTTGTGTAGAGGAAGATGCCCTTACAAATGGAGATTTTCATTATAGATACAAATTTCTTTTACAAAGAGTTTAAAAAATAGCCAGCTAAATGCCAGAAAGTTGTACTTTGGAAACTGATAAAGTTGGATAGGTGGCTTTTTTTTTTTTTTTTTAACATAGTTTCTGTTTTTAACTGGATAAATGAGTATATAGGACAGAGATCATTAAAAAATAGTGCTGAACCTACTCATGACCCTTGGGGCTCCATCAGGAAGACAGGGACCCCCAAAAAGGACAGTGGTGCTTTGCCTGTGTTCCTCATAGGAACTTAGAGTCTCTAGAAGCCTCTTCTAGATCTCTTTATGCAACAACTAAAGCCATCATATTTCCTGTCTGTAATTTTTAAATCTACTGATTACCAAATGAAGGATGTTGTGGCTGACAAAGGTGGCAAAAGGAAGGGTAAAAGCAAATGGGCAAATGAGTCCGAGGGGAGCCAGTTTGGGGTTTGGGAAAATCCTAAGCTTCTCACAAAGGCCAGTATAATTTTACATTTTTCTTTTAAAGCAAAAATTTTGTCAACAAGAAAGGAAGCTAACAGAAGGGCCAAACATAAAATTAAAAAGGGGTTTCAGTTGACTGAAAAAATACACGTGAGAGAAATAGGATCCGAAAGAGAAAGAGGAGTATGTTTTTTTAAAATCAGTCTGAATTTCAGCTTTTAATTAAGCTGACTTTTGGCCATAGAGCTCTTAAATTATATACATATATATGTGTGTATATATGTATATATATTTAATCTTTCATTACAAGATTTTAGTCACGACAAGTAGTCAATATTCCTGGCTTTTGAACTTCTTTTTGTCCTTTTTTTTTAAATAAAAACAATCAAAGGTCACTATCAAGTGACTCAGAACCAAAACCAACATGCTTTTTATGATTTCACCATGGATACACTAGCCACCTCCAAAGAGAAGCAAAAAAGCAGTACCCACAAGATCCAGAGCCACTCCAAAGAAAGCTAGAAGAAAAGAGACTTGGAAATGAACAGGAAAACAATAGCTGTCCACAGAAGGGAAAAGGATCAATAACAAATGAATATCTTAAAAAGCTGAGTCACACAAATTCAAAACAAATAATTCAAACTTTTTTTTTTTTTTTGAGACTAAGTGTTGCTCTGTTGCCCAGGCTGGAGTGCAGTGGTGCAATCTTGGCTCACTGCCACCTGTGCCTCCCAGGTTCAAGCTATTCTCCTGCTTCAGCCTCCCGAGTAGCTGGGATTATAGGCAACTGCCACCACGCCCGGCTAATTTTTGTATTTTTAATAGAGACGGGCTTTCACCATGTTGGCCAGGCTAGTCTCGAATGCCTGATTTTGTGATCCACCCGCCTAGGCCTCCCAAAGTGCTGGGATTACTGGCATGAGTCACCACGCCCAGCCATTTCAAAGTAATTCTTATAGAAGTTTCTTTTCTTTTCTTTTTTTTTTTTTTTTTTTTCTCTGGAGTTAAAGGATTTACATCTCGAGAGGACTGACTCTCTTACTGGAAACTAAACTCAGGCCTCAGCAGTGAATGTGTGGAATCCTTGCCAGTAGACTGCAGGCTGGAGAGCCTTCATTGAAGATCCTGTGGGGGCTCCAAAGCAGGAAGTTTGAATGTCTGAAGGATTTCAACTTAGTTTTAAATCTGATTTCTGCTTCTAAGAAATCTTGCCAAGGGAGTTTATAAGGCTGTGTTTCTTTCCTAGGTATTGATAAGATAGCCATTTAGGACAAGCGCTCTCTAAAGAGTTTTCCTTTAAATCTAGCCAATTTATTTATTCTATCAGTGATTCAAGCCAATAAGCCTTTTCCATGGAAAGTCCCGTGGGTAATTTTCTAGGTTTACAATACCATGGTCATAAGTGGCGTTTTAAAAATGGATGCAGAAGCTGCATGTCCCCAGTGATAGTCATCTCATGAATTTAGTCCCAGAAATAGGCTAAGATAGCAAAAGACTCTTGTCATAGACAGTTACAGCTGCTATTTACGACTGTAGTGTCTCCAGTATCTCACAAATCTGTTAATCTGTGACACTGGGCAGGCCCACCTGGGATTGGAGTCAAATTCCCCTATGAGCTTGGCACACTTAGAATACAGAATCTGATGCTTAACATCTCACGTGTGTCAGGTGCCCAGTCCTTTCTTTCAGGCTGGCCACCAAACGTGACCACATGGAGATCAGAGAATAAGAGAGACTTACTTGGTCATAAGTCAAGCTCTCAAGGGTGTAAAATGAGAGGGACTCTTTATGACACATATCATAGAAAGATAGAGACAAGGGAAAAAAAGTTAATTTGGAAAAGGGAAACGAAAGAAACTAATTTTTACCATCTGCTTCACTGGATTTCCACAGACAGACACCCGGGAATCTCACTGATAAGAAATTCATGCCCTTCTGCTGGGGTGTCAGGTTCTGGGTAACCTTGACTGCAGCTTTCAGAAGAGTGGAACAGTTCTGGTTATCCTGCTCACAGTACCAAAAACTGTAGGAGCCAAGGATAAACTTCCCTTTCACCCTTTGAAAGTTCATTGAAAATAAATGGACAAAAGGCAGATTAATAGAAGAAAAAGGCATACAAAATGTATTAACATGTACACAGGTGCATGGAAGTCATACAAAATATAAAAGCTCAAAGAAAGGCCCAGATAGCAC
>NW_022436956.1:12864638-12873332 GCF_009761245.1 Sapajus apella
TTCCTTCCTTCCTTCCTTCCTTCCTTCCTTCCTTCCCTGTCTCTCTCTCTCTTTCTCTGTCTCTTTTTCTTTTCTTTCTTTCCTTATTTTTTGAGATGGAGTCTTGCTCTGTCTCCCAGGCTGGAGTGCAGTGGCATGTTCTTGGCTCACTGCAAACTCTGCCTTCTGGATTCAAGTGATTCTTCTGTCTCAGCCTCTTGAGTAGCTGGGACTACAGGTGCCCACCACCACGCCCAGCTAATTTTTTAATTTTTTTGAGACAGGGTCTGGTTTTGTCACCAGACTGGAGTAAGTGGTATGATTTTGGCTCACTGCAGCCTCTGTCTCCCAGATTCAAGTGATTCTCCCACCTCAGCCTCCCGCCTAGCTGGGATTGGAGGTGCATACCACCACGCCCAGCTAATTTTTGTATTTTTAGAAGAGACGGGGTTTCATCATGTTGGCCAGGATGGTCTTGATCTCTTGACCTCGTGATCCATCCGCCTCAGCCTCCCAAAGTGCTGGGATTATAGGCATGAGCCACTGCGCCAGCCTCATTTTTGTATTTTTAGTAGAGATAGGGTTTCACCATATGGGCCAGGCTGTTCTCAAGCCTCTGACCTCAAGTGACTTGCCCACCTTGGCCTCCCAAAAGTGCTGGGATTACAGGCATGAACCACCGCGCTCAGCCCAATTCTTTTATACCATTTTGAGGTTATAGAAAGAGTAGAGGCTGGAACATGGCAAGACAGATTTTGGGAGGGAGAAAAGAGGAAAGGCAAAGCTAGCAAAGGTGGTCTTGTTGTGCAGATGAAACCTCACAGGTAACAGTTCTCTGAAAGAATTAAGTTTCTGTCAGACCTCCAAAGGTATCAGACTCTCAGTCTCTCTCTTTCATGAGACAACCCTTTCTAGATCCAGGTAGAGGACAGAGGGCAGAGAAAGCCTGGCTATTTATTTCACCAATGTAGATTTTCTGTACAGATGCAAATCTCCTTCACAAAAGGCAGCTTTTCAAAGCTATTCCTGTTTTGGGTGCCCTCTGAATAGCCATCTGAAAATATCTTAAAGAAGTATATTTTAGGGTAAAATATTTTTGGTTTTCTTTATTCCTATAAGCACATCTGCCAGGCAGTTTGTTGTCAGTTGTTTTTTCATTCTGTTCTAAGAAGCCAAGTTTGCACAGTGTCCCTGGAGGGTGACAGAGGAGGGAGACACAGGGAATGTGGACATTTTTTGCCTCTCTTCTGCTTCAACCAGAGAAGACCCCTTGCAATGGTTTGGATGTTTGTTTTCTTGAAACCTTATGTTGACATTTGATCCCTGATGTTGGAGATTGGGTCTAATGGATGTTTGGGTTATGGGGGTGTATCCCTCAAGAATAGATTAATACCTTCCCTTGCAGGTGAGTGAGTTGTTCTTCTATTAGTTCTCTTGAGAGCTGGTTGTTAAAATGAGCCTGGCACTTCCCCACTCTGTCTCTTGCTTCCCCTCTTGCCATGTGATTTCTGCACAGACTGGCTCCCCTTTGTCCTATGCCATGAATGAAATCAGCCTGAGGTCTTCATCAGATGCCTATGTTAAACTTTCCAGCCATCGGAATCGTAAGCCAAATAAACCCCTCTTCCTTATAAATTACTCAACCTCTAGCATTTCTTTATAGCAACACAAAATGGACTAACACCCCTCTTTTACCTTTTTATATATTTATTTGTATAAAAGGCATTCAGCTGTTTTTTTTTTGAGTTTGGAAAATGCCTAGAATATGAAATAAGTGTGGGACTTACTGCCTGTAGCCCCAAGGCTGTGAGACACAGAACAGGAGTGTCCTCATGAGGCAAGGTGAAGGGAAAGTGATGACCATTTACTGAGGCCAGCACCAGATTCCTCTGACAGCTTGGCTGGTCCTAGCAGATGGGCAGCTGAGCTAGTGCTCATGGGAGCCCTATGTGTTGGATGGTTTGGGGTGGGGATGGTAGTGATTTTTTCATTCTGAGGAAAGGGATCTGCTACTGATCACATTATTTTTGCTCCTTTTATTCTCTTCTGACTGCATGTCTATCTTTGTTACTTCTGCTTTTCCTCCATTTCTGATGAGCAATTGTGTTGACCAGGTTCTGAGACTTTCTGGAACAGCCAAAAAGTGATTATGATGGATTTTACCAACATAAAGCAATCTCACAAAAAGAGTTCTCCTCCAAATGGGGTTAAATAGTGCCCTTCTGTCCTAGGGCCTACAAATCTTGTTTTAAGAAAACAGTAAAAGGAACCAGTTAATTGAATTGCATTTTTTTGTAGAACCTTTAATCCCATAACATTATTTAGAGGCATCCAGGATGGAAGAGCACTTTGATCTAATTCCCTTCTTCCTAGACATTCTGGGTCAGGCTGTTCCTGGCGGACTTGACTAGGACACAGTGAGCAGTGCTAGATTCAGAGAAATGGAGCAACTCTGTTCACTCTTGCTGAGTAGTCAGACAGCTAGATGACAAAACTTCCATTTCTGAGACTTTTTTTCTCCAGATGTATAATGCTAAGTGGCAATTTAATGGAAAAACCTTCTTTAAATTTCACATTTAGCCCTTGCCAAGGAATTTAGCATTAAGATGAATGGATTTTCTGAAGATGAGATGAATTAAGAATGTCCTTTCTTGTAATATTTTCCCATCTCTAGCATCCCTAGTCTGATGTCATCTTTGGCTCCAGCCTACCTTTTCATTTTTCTAATCCCATTAGGTTTTCTTCCTTTCACCTGTGCCACCATCAAGGAACTGGCTAATAATCAGGTTGGAGGTTTCTGTGGTCATGTCAACATTAACCTGCAGGTGAGAGGAAAACTCTGAGTACCCTTGGGATAAGCTATGTCCTAGTGCTGTTCTTTCCTTGACGATTTTGCATCAAGCATTTGGCTTTATAAGGATGAAAATGTTTCTGAATGCAAGTGCTGGCTTTTAGATTCCATAAGAGATTTATGTAGTTTAACCTGAAGCTTTTTTGACGTCTTGACTAAATCCACAGCTAGTTTGAAGGAGGCTAAGAGTCTGACTCTAGGCCAAATTAAAAATAAATTCCTTTTACTCATTGCTGATTTGGTATCTTTCCTTTTATACCTGATGTATTTGGTAGTTTTCTTAACAAATGGATATATAGTAGAAACTCTCTCATCCAGCCTCTGATGAACTGACTAGACAGATGAAATATGGTGCCCCATTCTCTCTGTAAAATGTAAGTGGGTGCTATAGAGGCAATCCTAATGCAGTGCAGTCAGTACACCAGCTTTCCTTTCCATCAGTTGAGCTCCTGAAAGCCACTAATGTTTGTTCCTGTTTCTGTCGTTTTACTTGCTAAATAGATATAACTTAATTACATGTTGCATGAAATGTTGTTTCCACAAAAACTATGTTAAATGCTTTGCAAAGACGTGGGGAAACAGAGTCACTAAAAATTTGCTTTTTTGAATTAAGTATGGTAAAGACAACTCTAAAGGTAAGGGAAATGATCTAAATATATAGAATTATTCTAGTTACTTTCAGTAGTTACTCCAGGGCAACAGCTTTAAGCTAGGACTGTACTGAGCAAATTAGTACATGTCGAAGAGGTATGATTTATCAAACCAGCATATGGAGAATAAGGAATATTTCAGTAAGAGGAAATTGTAGGTATATAGATGTGAAGGAGGGCATATGTGTGTGTGTGTGTGTGTGTGTGTGTGTGTGCATGTGTGTGTGTATGTGTGTATGTGAATGCCTGTGTGTTTGAAAAATGAACCTTGGTTTGGTAGATCCTAGAAAGCCATGTTCATTACTCATATTGAGTAATATGAGGAAAATGTATACATTATTTTGTTTTAACATTTTTACTAAAGTTATATGTGGAAAGAGGCACAAATTGTAAGTGTAAAACCTGATGAATTTTCACCAAGTAACCATACCCACATATCCAGCACCAAGATTAAGAAACAGAACATTACCAGAACCCCAAAAGCCATTCTTTTAACCCTGACCAGTCGATGTCTACTATAAGGGAAACCACTACCCTGAATCCATGTATTATAAATTCATTTTGTCTGTTTTAGTCTTTTATACAAACTAAATCATGTAGGATGTATTCTTTGTGTTCCTGGCTACTTTCATGCAACATTTTTCTGAGATTCATTCATGTTCTGAGATTCAGCACATAGTAATACTTCAGTCACATTTGTTGCTGATTAGTATTTCATGATATGATTACAGCACAATGTATTTGTTCATTGTACCTCTGGTACTAAAAAGATGACGTTGAGCAAGTATTTGCCATTTGTGGAGAACAGAAGAAGCAGTAGTATCCTGTTACAGAAAGTATGTTTGGAACAAGAAAAGATTGAAGACATCTACTGGGAAAGATCATAGGTCTTTATCTGAGAGATATTTAAAGTGGAACTGACCAGCCATTTATTGCGGTGAGTGGATAGATAGCTGACTATGGCAGGCAGTTGCCTTAAATGACCCTATGGGCTCTCTAACAGCTTTAGAGACTTCTCATCTGCCTTGCAACTGGAGGCTGAGTCATGGAGACCATTTACTAGTATGAAGACGATATCTGTTTAATGCCAAGAAGGGATAGATTTGCCAAGTTTACTTTTTTGAAGTAGTAATTGATAAATTCCACCAAAAGTCCTTCTCCCCTAAAATACACACGTCACACTGGAATTGCTTATGCTTTGGGACTGTCTAATTACGCATACTTTAACATAATAACGTCATGAGGAAAAGATCTGTGTAAACTTTTCAGAGAATAAAGCCTAGGGTTTAGATATTTTTGTTACTACTGCATTTTCACTGTGTTCCAGCAAAATATTTGTGTCTATGATGCAAGTAAACAATTTTCTTCATCAGATTGGAGATTGATATGAGTGCCCCTAACTTTAGCTAGGTCAGGATTTTGTGGCAGACTAACATTTCTACTAGTTTCTACTAGCAATTGTGTTTAATTCAGAGGAAGCAAAGGAATGAGCAGAGTATGAGACATGTAGAGTATGAGGCATGAAAACAATTCTAATATCATTCCTGAATTTTAATCCTAATTATTTGTATGTGTTTACTTGCTTCTGTTCCTGATCTGTCCTCATGGGACCAAAGAGGTTCAGTTTCCTTCTACAAAAGACTCTAGTCCCATTGCAGATACAGCTTTATTTACAGAATCATTTCTTTGTTCAATGTCATACCCCAAACCATCTCATCTGGATTTTAACCTCTGGACAGCCAAGTCCTTGACTTACTTTTGCATTTCCTAAACATTTGAGTATAGTGTCTGTTATGGTTTGGAAATGGTTCGTTTATCCCATTATCAAATGTCATGTTAAAACACAGTATTTGTTTACTTAATGTAAATTAGCTCTCAATGAGAAATAATTTTTTAAAAAATAGTGAGCACCCAAACCAGCAAACATAAATTTATTATATGATTGTTATAAGTGCCATTGTAAAATGAAATCTAATATAAACAATTAGAAAGGAAATATATTTTAAGAATAAATTTGTGGCAAGCTTTTTAGTCTACATTATGTTGACAATATTTGGAAGCAAGGGTGAGAAGTGGGAAAATGAAAGCAAAATAAATCAATTGTCTTATATAAAAAGGGTAAAAAATATTGATTTTAAGTGTAGAATGTGTGGGCTGTAGAAAATAAATTAAAAATAAAAAAAGCATTTGGTTCCCTGATTTGAGTTTTCTCTGTGAAAACACACAAATTTAAAAAACTGCTTCTTGGTTGGGCATGGTGGTTCATGCCTGTAATCCCAGCACTTTGGAAGGCTGATGCTGGTGGATCACTTGAGGCCAGTCATTCAAGACTAGCCTGGCCAACATGGTGAAACCTTGTCTCTATTAAAAATACAAAAATTAGCTGGGCATGGTGGTGGGGTCCTATAATCTCAGCTACGCAGGAGGCTGAAACCTGAGAATTGCTTGAGCCCAGGAGGCAGAAGTTGCAGTGAGCTGAGATCATGCCTCTGCACTCCAGCATGGGCAACAGGGCAAGACTCTGTCTCAAAAAACAAAAAACAAATTGCTTCTTTGTTTTATTTTTTAAAGTTTTATATGAGATAGTAGCAAATGCTATTTCTAAAAATTGCTCTCTTTGAACTTGGACCCCTCCTCTGTGATTTCTCTCCCTCAGCAATAGCCCTAAGACATGTACCCATTGTCCAGGGTTTCCCTGCCTGGCCTTTCTGCCTCATTGCAGCATGAAGTAATAAACTGGTATGATAGACAGAGAAAATATGATCCCTGCTGCCGCACTGCTCCCCAGTGAGTTGCATTTTACAAAGGAAGTGGGGTAGGGATTATATCTGATTTATAAAGTATAAGGCAGAAGTTTTTGAAGGAAATCTGAGGAATCAAGTTTCCTTCAATTCTTTCTCCAATTTATGTGACAAGGGCTTCCTATGTTCTTCCCTTCTTTACACTAACTTAAGTGTGAAGCAGTACTTTTGCAATTCCACAGAGTACAGGATGCTCTGACCTACCATGATCTTACAGTAGAGGCCACAGGCAGAAATTCTCTTAATAAAGCTAAACCTTTGCCTTGCTGTTCTTTTCTGATTTCAAATCCAGCTAGTTTGGACTGTTGCTTGTGTCTAACCTAGCACCATATGAGCAGTGGCAAGCCGCCTAAAACAGCAGCTTTGGAGGAAGCATTGTTTAATTAATCCTCTAGACACAAAAGGGCATACATGAAGTCAGCAACTTTGCTGCGTAACGTGTATTACTATTATAAAACTAAAGGCAAACATTTAAAAAAAATTTATCTTTTCATTTTCTTCAACTTTAAATTCTGGGATACATCTGCAGAATGCGCAGGTTTGTTACACATGTAAACATGTGCCATGGTAGTGTGCTGAACAGATCAACTCATCACCTAGGTAGTAAGCCCAGAATTCATTAGCTCTCCCTCCTCCTGCACCACGACAGGCCCTAGCATGTGTTGTTCCCTGCTATGTATTCATGTGATCTCATTGTTCAGTTCCCAATTATAAATGAGAACATGCCATGTTTGGTTTTCTGTTCCTGAGTTAGTTTGGTAAGGAAAACAACTGCCAGCTCCATCCATGTCCCTGCAAAGGACATGATCTTGTTCCTTCTTATGGATGCATAGTATTCCATGGTGTATATGTACCACATGTTCAAATTTGGGCTGATTCCATGTCTTTGCTATTGTTGATAGTGCTGCAATGAACATACACGTGCATATAGCTTTATAGTAAAATTATTTGTATTCCTTTGCGCATGTACCTAGTAATGGGATTGCAGGGTCAAAGGGTATTTCTGGTTCCAGGTCTCTGAGGAGTTGCCACACTGTCTTCTACTGCAGTTGACATAATGTACTCTCCCACCAACATTGGAAGTGAAAGAACAGCATTCCTTTTTCTCCACAACCTCACCAGCATCTGTTGTTTCTTGACTTTTTAATAATTGCCATTCTCACTGGTGTCAGGTGGTATCTCACTGTGGTTTTGATTTGCATTTTTCTAATGACCAGTGACGATAAGCTATTATTCCATATGCTTGTTGACCATATGAATGTCTTCTTTAGAGAAATGTCTGACCTGAACATCTATAGCCCTACTTTTTAATGCCCTGTTTTTTTTTGTTTCTTGTAAATTTTCTTAAGTTCCATGTAGACTCTGGATATCAGACCTTTGTCAGATGCATAGTTTGCAAAAATGTTCTCCCATTCTGTAGGTTGTCTGTTCTCTCTGATAATGGTTTCTATTGTTGTGGAGAAGTTCTTTAATTAGATCCCATTTGCCATTTTTTGCTTTTATTGCATTTGCTTTTCATGTTTTTGTCATGAAATCTTTGCCCATGCCTATGTCCTGAATGGTATTGCCTAGATTTTCTTCTAGGGTTTTTACAGTTTTGGGTTTTACACTTAAGTCTTTAATTCATCTTGAGTGAATTTTTGTACAAGATGTTAGGAAGGAGTACAGTTTCAGTTTTCTGCATGTGGCTAGCCAACTTTCTCAGCACCATTTATTAAATAGGGAATCTTTTCCTCATTGCTTGTTTTTGTCAGGTTTGTTGAAGATCAGATGGTTATAGGTGTGCAGTCTTATTTCCGAGTTCTCTATTTTGTTCCATTGCTCTATGTGTCTGTTTTTGTACCAGTACCTTGCTGTTTGGTTATTGTAACCTTGTAGTATAGTTTGAAGTCAGGTAGTGTGATGCCTCCAGCATTGTTCTTTTTGCTTAGGATTGTTTTGGCTGTTCAGGCTCTTTTTTGGTTACATATGAATTAAATTTTTTTTTTTCTAATTCTGTGATGAATGTCAATGGTAGTTTAATGGGAGTAGCATTGAACCTATAAATTGCTTTGGGCACCTATGGCTATTTTCACAATATTGATTCTTCCTATCCATGAGCATGGAATGTTTTCCATTTGTTTGTGTACTCTGATTTCTTGGAGCAGAGGTTTGTAGTTCTCCTTTAGGAGGTCCTTTACTTCCCTTTTTAGCTGTATTTCTAGGTATTTTATTCTGTTTGTAGCAATTATAATTGGGAGTTTATTCATAATTTGGTCTGTTGTTCATGTATAGGAATGCTAGCAATTTTTGGACATTGATTTTGTATCCTGAGACTTTGGTGAAATGCTTATCAGCTTAAGAAACTTTTGAGCTGAGATGACAGGGCCTTCCTTCCTTCCTTCCTTCCTTCCTTCCTTCCTTCCTTCCTTCC
>NW_022436956.1:12873342-13095606 GCF_009761245.1 Sapajus apella
TCCTTCCTTCCTTCCTTCCTTCCTTCCTTCCTTCCTTCCTTCCTTCCCTCCCTCCCTCCCTCCCTCCCTCCCTTCCTCCTTCCCTCCCTCTCTCTCTTTCTTTCTTCTTCTTTTTTTTCTTTTTTTTTGAAATAAAGTCTTGCTCTTGTCCCCCAGACTGGAGGGCAATGGTGCAATCTTGGCTCAATGAAACTTCCAGGAGAATGGCTCCTGGGTTCAAGCCATTCTCCTGCCTCAGCCTTCTGAGGAGCAGGGATTACAGGCACCTGCAGCCACACACAGCTAATTTTTACATTTTTAGTAGAGGTGGGGTTTCACCATGTTGGCCAGTCTGGTCTTGAACTCCTCACCTCAGGTGATCCACCCTCCTTGGCCTCCCAAAGTGCTGGGATTACAGGTGAAATCATTACAGGTGTAACCATTCTCAGCCAATGATGGCGTTTACTTAGGATCATGTCAGCTGCAAATAGAGACAATTTGACTTCTTCTCTTCTTATGTAAATATGCTTTATTTCTTTCTCTTAAGGCAAATATTAACAAATCAGAAATTAATTATATAAGAATTTTATAGCAAGATATGACTTTTCCACTTAGATTATATTGATATTATTTGAAAGTAGAGTTGAAAAGTGAGAAAACAAAAACAAAATAAATCAATCCTCTTATATAAAAATATGCCCACTACTTAATTTTGACTTAGGCAATTCCACATTGTAGGGTCTATCACTTGCAATATTTCATGCCTGTAGCAATTCTCTATGCAGTAGTTTGCCATTGAAATAACTCAATTCAACTTAGGGAAAAAAACCAACTGAAGAAAATGTTGGAAAAATACTGTCAAAAATCCAGAATAGAAGAGATCTCAGGGGAATTAGCTCCTGGTAAGCCAGGGAGTGGAATCAGAGATTCAGTCATTGTCAAGATGTTTTTTTCTTTGTTCTCATCTTTGCTTCTTTTAACATAGTTTTGACTCCCTCCTTCTCTCCCTCCTCTCTCATGCACACACACTATCTTTCTTTACATTATGGAAGATGGACTTTTTTTTTTTTTTCTTTTCCATTTGGTGTAAACACTGGCACCAGCAACTCCAAGTTTGTATCATTTTACTTCTATGACTGACCAGAGGCAAGAGTCTTTTTCTTCCAGCTTTGGTAGATAAGATTCCAGGGGAGGATTCTGATTGACAGAGTTGAGATCATAAATCCAGTCACTGTAGTCAGAAAAAAAAAAGGCTACTATGTTTTGCTTAGCCTGGGTTAGGGACTTGGCATTTGGACAGGGTGGGAAGATATGAACTGGACTAAGACCCTACTGCTGCCTGCTAGGCGTTACATATGAAAGGTGTTTTAGATGAGTAACATTTTATGTCAAAATATTTTTCTCTCCAACTGTTATAGATGTTTTATTGGTATTCAGAATTCCTGAGATGCCAGAGACTTCACTGACTTAAATCCTTTTTCTTTCATTTTTTTCTGTGATGGAATTATAGAAATTATTTTTTTCTTTGTAATATTAATTGCCAGGAAATACTATGCAAGGTTTTGTTGTGTTAATTAAAGAACTTTTTCATGTGGCAGGTAGTCAGTCCTTTCAATTAATACACAACACTTAAAAAATTTCCCTGGGAGGCCGAGGCAGGTGGATCACGAGGTCAAGAGATCGAGACCATCCTGGTCAACATGGTGAAACCCCGTCTCTACTAAAACTACAAAAAATTAGCTGGGCATGGTGTTGCGTGCCTGTAATCCCAGCTACTCAGGAGGCTGAGGCAGGAGAATTGCCTGAACCTAGGAGGCGGAGGTTGCGGTGAGCCGAGATCGCGCCATTGCACTCCAGCCTGGGTAACAAGAGTGAAACTCTGCCTCAAAAAAAAAAAAAATTTCCCCAAGGCTTTCTTGAATTGTTTCTTTGGTTTTTGCTTATTTTTATTTTTTTCTTATATATCCCCTTAAAAAATAGTAAGACAGTGTACTTTCACACTCTAATAAAGAACATTTATTTATTTTTATTGTACTTTAGGTTCTGGGGTACATGTGCAGAGCATGCAGGATTGTTGCATAGGTACCTACATGGCAATGTGGTTTGCTACCTCCATCCCCCCATCACCTGTATCTGGCTTTTCTCCCACTGTGTCCATGTATTCTCATTGTTCAACACCCGCCTATAAGTGAGAACATGCGGTGTTTGATTTTCTGCTCTTGTGTCAGTTTGCTGAGAATGATGGTTTCCAGATTCATCCATGACCTTACAAAGGACACAAACTCATTGTTTTTTATGGATACATAGTATTCCATTGTGTATATGTGCCACATTTTCCTTGTCCGGTCTATCATCGTTGGGCATTTGGGTTGGTTCCAGGTCTTTGCTATTATAAACAGTGCCGCAATGAACATACCTGTGCATGTGTCTTTATAATAGAATGATTTATAATCCTTTGGATATATACCCAGTAATGGGATTGCTGGGTCAAACGGAGTTTCCATTTCTAGGTCTTTGAGGACTCGTCACACTGTCTTCCACAATGGCTGAACTCATTTACACTGCCACCAACAGTGTAAAAGTGTTCCTGTTTCTCCACATCCTCTCCAGCATCTGTTGTCTCCAGATTTTTTAGTCATAGCCATTCTAATTGGAGTGAGATGGTATCTCAATGTGGTTTTGATTTCCATTTCTCTAATGACCAGTGATGATGAGCATTTCTTCATATGTTTGTTGGCCTCATCTATGTCTTTTGAAAAGTGTCTGTTCACATCCTTCACCCACTTTTGAATGGTTTGCTTGTTTTTTTCTTGTAAATCTGTTTTAGTTCTTTGTAGATTCTGGATATTAGCATTTTGTCTGATGGGTAGATTGCAAAAATTTTTTCCCATTCTGTTGGTTGCTGGTTTGCTCTAATGATTGTTTCTTTTGCTGTACGGAAGCTCTGGAGTTTAATTAGATCCTGTTTGTTTATTTTGGCTTTTGTTGCCAATGCTTTTGGTGTTTTAGTCATGAAGTCCTTGCCTATGCCTATGTCCTGAATAGTTTTGCCTAGGTTTTTTTCTAGGGTTTTTATGGTGTTAGGTCTTATGTTTAATATCTTTAATCCATCTGGAGTTAATTTTAGTGTAAGGCATCAGGAAGGGGTCCAATTTCTGTTTTCTGCACATGGCTGGCCAGTTTTCCCAACACCATTTATTAAACAGGGAATCCTTTCTCCATTGCTTGTTTTTTTCAGGCTTGTCAAAGATGAGATGGTTGTAGATGTGTGGCATTGCCTCTGGGCCTCTGTTCTGTTCCATTGGTCTATATCTCTGTTTTGGTACAAGTACCATGCTGTTTTGATTACCGTAGCCTTGTAGTATAGATTGAAGTCAGGTAGCATGATGCTTCCAGCTTTGTTCTTTTTGCTTAGGATTGTCTTGGCTATGTGGGCTCTCTTTTGGTTCCATATGAAGTTTAAGGTGGTTTTTCCAGTTCTGTGAAGAGGATCATAGCTTGATGGGGATAGCACTGAATCTATAAATTACTTTGGGCAGTACGGCCATTTTCACAATATTGATTCTTCCTAACCATGAGGATGGAATATTCTTCCAACTGTTTGTGTCCTCTCTTATTTCCTTGAGCAGTGGTTTGTAGTTCTCCATGAAGAGGTCCTTTACATCATTTGTTAGTTGTATTCCTATGTATTTTATTCTCTTTGTAGCAATTGTGAATGGGGGTTCACTCTTGATTTGACTCTCTATTTGTCTGTTATTGGCGTACAGGAATGCTTGTGATGTTTCCACATTGATTTTGTATCCTGAGACTTTGTTGAAGTTGCTTATCAGTTTAAGGAGAATTTGGGCTGAGATGAAGGGGGTCTTCTAAATATACAATCATGTCATCTGCAAATAGAGACAATTTGACTTCCTCCTTTCCTAACTGAATACCCTTTATTTCTTTTTCTTGCCTGATTGCTCTGGCTAGATCTTCCAATACTACATTGAATGGGAATGATGAGAGAGGGCATCCTTGTCTGGTGCCAGATAGGGAATGCTTCCAGTTTTTGCCCATTCAGTATGATATTGGCTGTAGGTTTGACATAAATAGCTTTTATTATTTTGAGATATGTTCCTTTATACTAGTTTGTTGAGAGTTTTTTGCATAAAGAGCTGTTGAATTTTGTCGAAGGCCTTCTCTGCATCTATTGAGATAATCATGTGTTTTTTGTGTTTGGTTCCGTTTATGTGGTAGATAACGTTTATAGACCTGCATATGTTGAACCAGTCTTGCGTCCCCGGGATGAAGCCTACTTGATTTTTTAATGTGCTGTTGCAATCAGTTTGCCAGTATTTTATTGAAGATTTTTGCATCTATGTTCATCATGGATATTGGCCTGAAGTTTTCTTTTTTTGTTGAGCCTCTGCCGGGTTTTGGTATCAGAATGATGCTGGTCTCATAAAATGATTTGGGAAGGATTCCCTCTTTTTGGATTGTTTGTAATAGTTTCAGAAGGAGTGGGACCAGCTCCTCTTTTATGTCTGGTAGAATTTGGCTGTGAACCCGTCTTACTTATTTCTTGTCGTCTGCTAGCTTTTGAGTTTTTTTGATACTGCTCCTCTAGTTCTTTCAATTTTGATGATAGGGTGTTGATTTTAGATCTTTTCTTGTTTCTCATGTGGACATTTATTGCTATAAATTTCCCTCTAGACACTGCTTTAAATGTGTCCCACAGATTCTGGTACGTTGTGTTCTCTCTCGTTGGTTTTGAAGAACATCTTTATTTCTGCCTCCATTTCATTGTTTATCCAGTCAACATTCAGGAGCCAGTTGATCAGTTTCCATGAAGTTGTGCGTTTCTGAGTTAGTTTCTTTATCCTGAGTTCTAATTTGATTGCATTGTGGTCTGAGAGACTGTTATGATTTCTCTTCTTTTGCATTTGCTAAGGACTGATTTACTTCCAATTATGTGATCAGTTTTAGAGTAGGTGTGATGTGGTGCTAAGAAGAATGTATATTCTGTGGATTTGGGGTGGAGAGTTCTGTAGGTGTCTATTAGGTCTGCTTGGTCCAGATCTGAGTTCAAGTCCTGGATATCCTTGTTAATTTTCTGTCTTGTCGATCTGTCTAATATTGACAGTGAAGTGTTAAAGTTTCCCACTATTATTGTGTGGGGACCTAAGTCTCTTCATAGGTCATTAAGAACTTGCTTTATGTATCTGGGTACTCCTGAATTGGGTGTGTTTATATTTAGGATTGTTAGCTCTTCTTGTTGCATTGATTCTTTTACCATTATGTAATGCTCTTCTTTGTCTCTTTTGATCTTTGTTGGTTTAAAGTCCATTTTATCAGAGACTAGGATTGCAACTCCTGCTTTTTTTTTTTTTCTCTCTCTCCATTTGCTTGGTAAATCTTCCTCCAACCCTTTATTTTGAGCCTATGTGTGTCCTTGCAGGTGAGATGAGTTTTCTGAATACAGCACACTGATGGGTTTTGACTTTTTATCCAGTTTGCCAGTCTGTGTCTTTTCATTGGGGCATTCGGCCTATTTACATTTAAGATTAATATTGTTATCTGTGAATTTGATCCTGCCATTTTGATGCTAGCTGGTTGTTTTACCTGTTAGTTGATGCAGTTTCTTCATTGCGTTGATGGTCTTTACCATTTGGTACATTTTTGGAGTGGCTGGTACTGGTTGTTCCTTTCTATGGTTAGTGCTTCTTTCAGGAGCTCTTGTAAGGCAGGCCTGGTGGTGATAAAATCTCTCAGCAATTGCTTGTTCATAAAGGATTTTATTTCTTCTTCACTTTTGAAGCTTAGTTTGACTGGATATGAAATTCTAGGTTGAAAGTTCTTTTCTTTAAGGATGTTGAATATTGGCCCCCACTCTCTTCTGTCTTGTAGGGTTTCTGCTGAGAGATCCACTGTGAGTCTGCTGGGCTTCCCTTTGTGGGTAATCTGACCTTTCTCTCTGGCTTCCCTTAGCGTTTTTTCCTTCATTTTGACCCTGGTGAATCTGAAGATTATGTGCCTTGGGGTTGCTCTTCTTGAGGAATATCTTTGTGGTGTTCTCTGTATTTCCTGGACTTGAATGTTGGCCTACTTTGCTAGGTTGGGGAAGTTCTCCTGGATAATATCCTGAAGAGTGTTCCCAGCTTTGATACATTCTCCCCGTCACATTCAGGTACACCTATCAAATGTAGATTGGGTCTTTTCACATAATCCCATATTTCTTGGAGGTTTTGTTCATTTCTTTTCACTCTTTTTTTTTCTCTAATCTTGCTTTCTCATTTTATTTCATTGAATTGATTTTCAATCTCTGAGATCTTTTATTCTGCTTGGTCGACTTGGCTACTAAAACTTGTGTAAGCTTCGCGAAGTTCTCGTGCTGTGTATTTCAGGTCTATCAAGTTGTTTATATTCTTCTCTAAGCTGTTTATTCTCGTTAGCATTTCATCTAAACTTTTTTCAACATTCTTAGTTTCTTTGCATTGGGTTAAAACATGTTCTTTTGGCTCAGAGAATTTTGTTATTACCCACCTTCTGAAGCTTGTTTCTGTCAATTCATCAGACTCATTCTCCATTTGGCTTTGTTCCCTTGCTGGTGAGGAATTGTGATCCTTGGAGGAGGAGAGGCATTCTGGTTTTTGGTGTTTTCATCCTTTTTGTGCTAGTTTCTTCCCGTCTTTGTGGATTTATCTACCTATGGTCTTTGTAGTTGGTGACTTTTGAATGGAGTCCCTGAGTGGATGTCCTTTTTGTTGATGTTAAAGCTATTTCTGTTTTTTTTTTTTGTTTTTTTTTTTTTTTTTTTTTTTTTTTTTTTTTTTTTTTTTTTTTTTAGTTTTCCTTCTAATAGTCAGGCCCCTCTGCTGTAGGACTGCTGGAGGTCCACTCCAGACCCTGCTTGCCTGGGGATCACCCACAGGGCAACAGAACAGTAAGGGTTGCTGCTGGTTTCTTTTTCTGTTATCTTCATCCCATAAGGGTACCTGCCAGATGTTAGCCTGAACTCTCCTTTGTGAGGGCTCTCTTTGGATATACAGGATTCAGGGAGCTGCTTGAGGAGGTACTCTGTCTCTTACAGGAGCCCAAGTGCTGTACTGGGAGCTCCATTGTTCCACTCAGAGCTGCTGGGCAGATATGTTTAAGTCTGCTACAGCGGAACTCATAACCACCTCTTTTCCCAGGTGCTCTGTCCTGGGAAGGTGGGGCTTTATTTATAAATTCCTGACATGCTGCTGCCTTTTTTCAGGTATGCCCTGCTCAGCAAGGAGGCAGTCTAGTCACAGTCTACCAGCAAAGGCATTGGTGAGGTGCCGCTGGCTCTGCTCAATGTAAGCTTCCTTGTGATTTTGTTTACAGTGGTACAGTTGGAACTGCTTCAGTAATGGTAGTCTGCCTCAGTAATGGCAGACTGCCTCAGTAATAGCAGACACCCTTCCCCGCACTGAGCTGGACCATCCTGGGTACAGCTACATTTGCTGTGAGACTCTCAATCCAGAACATTTCCGATTGCTGGTGTTTTTGGTGGTGGAACCCACCGAGCCAGATTACCTGGCTCCCTGTTTCAGCCCCCTCTTTTTCAGTTGAATGGGCAGCTCTGTCTCCAGGCGTTCCAGGCCCCAGTTGTAATGGCCACCCAGATTTGTGTGAGCTTTTGTGTGGAAACCCACAGTGCTGGCTGAAACAGCCATACTGGAAACTCGTGGTGCTTTTCAGCCTGGGAATCTCCTGGTCTGTGGGCAGTAAAAATTCACTTGGAAATGCAGTGATCACTTATCCTCTGCATTGTTCTCACTGGGAACTGCATTACAGAGCTGTTCCTATTTGGCTATCTTGGATCTCTCTCAAAGAACATTTATTTTAAATTTACTATTAATTCTGAACTATTTGGTGACACATGAGCAACATTCTCATGAGTCAGTAATAAAACAAAAATGCCTACTAACAGTATTGAAAATTCAATTTTTAAGAAGTTCTAGCCATTGTAATAAGGTGTGAAAATGGATAACGTAAATAAAACTATGAAAAAGATTCAACACTCCAAATTATTGCAACTTCTCCAAATGATTTTAAGAACTTTGCTAATTTTCTTAAAGCTTACCCTGATAATATAGCACTTTCTTGCTAAATATTCTTTAGTGGTTTCTCATTATTTAGTTCCTGTTTCTAAACTTTTGTGATTATCTATGCCAACGGTAAATTGAATTTTAAATACATATTTATGCATTTTACAAAGCGTATACATCTGATGCTATATTAACATTTTATATACACTAAAAAGCAAACATATCAGTACAAATTTAAAAGCTGAAAATATAAATGTTTATACAAAGAAAACTTCTAATAATTTGACCCAACAATTTAGTGAATTGTCTTGAGTCTTGCTGGATATATACACTGCATTTTGTAGACTTCCAGCTTATAAAATGAAATTTAAATCCTATTAAAGATTAATATGTAGGGTGGGTGTGGTATCATGCCTGTAATACCAATACTTTGGAGGCCAAGGCAGCGGGATCACCTAAGGTTGGGAGTTCCAGACCAGCCTGACCAACAGGTAGAAACCCTGTCTCTACTAAAAATAGAAAATTAGCCAGGTGTGGTGGCACATGTCTGTTATTCCAGCTACTTAGAAGACCAAGGCAGAAGAATTGCTTGAACCTGGGAGGTAGAGGTTGCAGTGAGCCGAGATTGAGCCATTGCACTATAGCCTAGGCAACAAGAGCAAAACTCCGTCTCAAAAA
Source organism: Sapajus apella (assembly GCF_009761245.1). Classification (NCBI taxonomy): domain Eukaryota; kingdom Metazoa; phylum Chordata; class Mammalia; order Primates; family Cebidae; genus Sapajus; species Sapajus apella. The sequence goes on from NW_022436956.1 coordinate 12,882,054, forward strand.
AAAAAAAAAAAAAGAAAAGATTAATGAAACCAGAAAAAAGTATTTTCTAAGGTCCCCCAAACATCTGAATGGAACCCTTCTCTCAGCCAAGGGCTTTCCAAAGTTAACCTGAAAAACTGGTTCAGGCCACAGTGGGAAGGGAGGGCCAGTCATGCCTCTTTATACCCTCTTTACTTTTGCATTTCAGGAAAAGCCAGCTGGCATTAACAACACACATCTTGAGTCTGATAAGAAACATTTACAATCTATTCTCTCTGAAGGAGATTGCCTTTTCTATGCAATATTGCATCTTCTGCAAAATGTTTTAATTCAGGGTCAGTGGGAATACTTTCATATTCATGGCATTCTTCCAATGATAGAGTTTCTTCCTTTCACTTTTCCCCATGCCAATCTCTTGACCTTTGTGATTGGTCTCTGCCTCTTTAAACTCTTTCTGCCTTACTCCAGCATTTCAACTTGTCCAGAAATTCCTTAACTGTTTGACAAACAAAGGTAAAGAAAGATGTTCAGCTTTAGCAGAAAAAATATACACTATTATTAGTAGCGTAAATAATTGGTGACCTCCCTAGGAAGAAGGGAAGTGATAACATGGACTCTGTGGTCACTGGCAGAGTGCCCTTAGCTAAATAGAGACTAAGGCAAAAGCTTCTGAGCTACCACTTGATTAAGTTGTACAGTATCAAAAAAGAAGGAGTGGTGAGGCAGATTAAGGGGGTGAGCCAATATGAGGCTATGTTTCCAAGGTGTCTTCTGCTTACAATTAAGTGAACTGAAACTCAGAGTATTTGTTCTTGCAGTGGGAACTGGGGTGGAACAAGTGGTTAGAAGTATCCAAAACTGATGAGGCTGAGAGGATCTGAGATGGTGCAAAATAAGTGACTAATAGTGTAACTCTTGCACCACTAAAGTCCGTTTGGACCCTCCTCTTATATCTGGCTCACTATTAAAATTTGGTACCTCAATTTTTGTGAAAGCAAAATGTCCTCACTCATGTTCTGATAGAGGAGGGACAAGTCCAACCAATGACAAAGACCCCTTGAGGATAGTGGCTAGCAGCAATTTGGGAGAGGACTGACAGCAAGAAGGATATGGAAACAAGCTGCATCTGCTCCCAAAGCCATGCTTAATGATCATCATCTCTCCTCTCCTCCATCCACTTTAGCTGCTGAGTTTTCTGTCCAGTGGGATCATCTAGATTTCTATTCCTGAGGGATTTGCAGCCTAAATTGCCTTGCCCTTTTGAGTTATGGTTGCTACATTGCTTATTTGCTATTTTTTTTTTTTCTTTTGAGATGAAGTCTTACTCTTGTTACCATACTGGAATGCAATGGTGTGATCTCAGTTCACTGCAACATCTGCCTCCCAGGTTCAGGCTATTCTTCTGCTTCATCTTCCCACGTAACTGGGATTACAGGCACATGCTACAATGCCTGGCTAATTTTGTATTTTTAGTCAAGATGGGGTTTCGTCATGTTGGCCAGGCTGGTGTTGAACTCCTAACCTTAGGTGATCTGCCTGCCTAAGCCTCCCAAAGTGCTGGGATTACAGGTGTGAGCCACTGCATCCGGCTGCTCATTCACTCTTATAATTGGTCATAGATATACGGAGAGAAGTCTCACTGGATCTCTGGATTCCTTAGACTTCCTGCTCTTATTATGGGGCAGCAATCCTAACCTTTCATAGTCATCAGGTTCAATTATCACTAGGAATACAGTGATGCTTTCCTTTGGCTTTTTGTCCATTGGGATGAGGAGCAAAGAGTGGCTTAGCTGGCTGTCTCTGCCTTCAATTCAGTAAAACTCCTGGTGGAGGCATTCCCTCCCAGAAGTCAGGACCTCTAGCCTGTCAGAGTCTAATGATGCAGGAAAGAGAAGCACAAATTCTGCAAGTAGGTCACTGGGAGTGATTCAGAGAGGTTTCAATCTAACTGCGATTTTTTGCTTTCAAGATTCATGAGTTCCAGTGTTTAGGGACACAGGCTGTTTCATATTTCTATTTGGCTGGCTTTCTCTGGGTGTGGGGTACGTGGTAATACCCATGAGTTTCATGGTTATATGTCCATGATATCACCTCTTTGGCTGTAAAATATTTCCCTTGGCCTGAGGCAGTGTTGAGTGTCATACTATGTCCATTGATTAGGCACTTAGACTGTGATGCTGATAAAAGCCACATGGTAAAGCTGGGGAAGAAAAATCCTTTTCTGAAAAGATATAACCTTAAATAAAAAGGAATCACTGCCCCTTTGAGGGTGGAACAGATCTGATGTACCTGATCTGCCAAAAGGTGCTTGATAATTTTCTAGGGCAGTGAATCCAAAACATAATTCATGGATCTGGGTTGGTCTGCACACTGTTACCAATCTGTGATAAGTATAGAAATTGTACGTGTTTAGGAACATTTTAAAATAATTTCACATTGCTGCAACATCTACGTATCTGATAATTTTTCTGATTATTTCTGTGATGATGTCATTGAATTATATAAAAGTATTTTCCACAGTATTTGGATATTTATTTATTTATTTATTTGAGACATGGTCTTGCCCTGTTGCCCAGCCTGGAGTGCAATGGCACAATCACAGTTCACTGCAGCCTCAACCTCCCCAAGGCTCAAGGAATTATCCCACCTCAGTCTCCTGAGTAGCTGGGACTAAAGGTGCATACCACCATACCCAGCTAATTTTCGTATTTTGTTTTGTAGAGATGGGGCTTTGCCATGTTACCCAGGCTGATCTTGAACTCCTGGGCTCAAGCAATCCCCCTCCCTTGGCCTTCAAAAATGCTGGGAGCAAGCAATCTGCCCACCTCAGTCTCCCACTGTGTGCCTGGCCAGTATTTGAAAGATTTTTTTTTTTTAAAAAACAAATATAAAACCCGTTTACTCACTGAAGATTAAGATGCTTTGTCCAAGAAGAATAGAATCATTTCAAGTGATTATAATCAGTTTCTGATGATGGCAGATTGAGGAGTATCAAGAGCCTTGGTGAGAGGGAGTGCAGACTGTTGCAACCATGCAGTTCTCCATCTTTGCCATCACAGCCATTCACTCAATGGCCTGAGATAGTATTACACCATGAAGAGAGACTGATCGATGTCCACAGTTATACCACCTCCCTGGGGACTGAGAACCTTTCTGAGGTGAATACATCTTGGTGGGCTGCAATGTGAGACACAAAGATTCTTGCACATTTTGTGTCCATTTCCATAGGTTCAGCCACAAATGTCTTCCTAAAATCTACCAGTCCTAGACTGTAGTAAGTTAGTATTGCACCCCCAACCCCCAGAGATACCAGATCCTTATCCCTGGAGCCTGTAAATATTACCTTATTTGAAAAAGTAGTCTTTGTGGATGTGACCAAGTTAGGGATCTTGAAATAGGGAGATTATCTTAAATTATTGAGGAGGGCCTTAAATAAAATCACAAGTGTCCTTAGAAGAAGGAGGTAGTGGGAGATTCCACATATACTGAGGAGAAGGTGATATGAAGATGGAGACAGAAACTGGAGTGTTGTGGCCACAAGACCGAAAAATGCCAGAAGCCAAGCAGATACTGGAAGAAGTGCAGACAACTTGCTTTCAACCCAGTGACACTGATTTCCAACTTCTGGACTCTTGACTGTGAGACAATAAATTTCTGCTGATTTAAGTCACCAAGCTTTTGGTAGTCTGTGACAGCAGCCACAGGGAACTAATACACAAACATTCCAGTCTTGTTTTCTTGAGCCAAGTAAGTTGTCATTTCTCGGGAGTTTTATATATATACACACACACACATTTCATATTTTCTTCCATAGGAAGTGAATAGCCCAGCATAGTGCTTAAAGCTCTGACCTCTGGGAGAATTTTTCTTCACCAAGATCCCTTAATATCACTCCTGAGTGATGCTGTAATGTGTCAGTAGTTCATTTTTTTTGCAAGCACCAAATATAGTATAGTCCCAGTCTTTTAATTGGACTTGAACTATTTTTTATTCTTTTTAGGTGTGAGTTGAGAGAGAAATGGAGCAAAGGGATGGGGATGTAGATGTTTGGCCACTTACTCACATCATTTACTTGTACCTTCTGGAGTTCTGCAGGCCTGATGCACAATTTCTATTACATAGAAATTACTTCCTTGACCACCTGATCTTATGAATCAGTTGACCAGGCAATTTCCAACCTTGATGAGTGGCCCTGGTCGCATAATCACTTTGTATCCTACTTTCATTCAGTTACTTATAAACTTCTTTTTATATGAGAGTAATTTTGTGCTGCAGAAGGCATGGTTTTCCTCCGCAATCACAGATCTGTGCTTTGAGTCTCCTAGTGGGGGTTGCAATTCTACATATCTTCTTTGTCCTTCTCCAGCACTTCTATAGTTTTGGATCTAGGGCTGAGTGGCAAGACAGTGTGAGCTGGAGCCTGGACCTGCAGCAGAGCCTTCTCTGGACCCCACTTGAAACTCCACTTAAGAGGTTCAATTTCATGGCTACATCTCCTGTCAGTCCTGTTTTACAGAAGACAGCCACCACTGAGCTCCTCAAAGATGCAAGTGACCCCCATAACAATGCATTTCTTTTTGCCTTAATGAAGAGTGTGCCCTGGACCCTTCCAGAATTATGGCTTCTAAAATCTTATATTCCAGCACCTTCACTGCTAAGGCAGAAATATTCAGAGGGTATACAGGTGGACCCACTGGGTTTTGCTCAGTCATGAAAGAGAGTTGAAAGCCTTTGACCTCCTGCCTGTCATCATTTGAGTCAGGTGATAAACACCACATCACATGGGGAAGAAAGTAGAAGGGGTCAGGACCTGAAGTAGGAATCCAAACAGATAATTGAAGCAGTGTTATCTGGGTTGACTTGGATGCAATTTTGGCAATCAATGAAAAGATATATTCTCCACGTATTTCTTACCACATGTATTTGGCTGCCATGACAAAGAACCCACAAAAACCCAATAGAATTACATCTCTGAAAGCCCTTGCCTTCTTAACACTTATAAGGCAATGATCTCCTTTGCTCTCTCACCATCTTTGAGGACTCAGAGCACTTTTGGTTACCTGTGGCTTTGCTGTGTGGAGAAGGTCACATGGCCTTGAGTCTGCACAGAGCAGACAATCTTCTTTGCCTGCATGTCCATTCTGTCTCTTTTGCCTGGATCACCTTACAGCATGGTTCTGGCAAGGCTGCTTCTCCACAGTCTGCAAAATTGCAAGGGGATGAGGCCTGAATTCTATTCTAAGATAGAGAGAAGGAAGACAGGTAGGATCCCTTGCACATCCTGAGGATTTAATCAGTCATTCCACCCTCTGACTGGCTGAGTTAGTTCTGAGAAAGAATGATCTTCTATTGCCTAGCTAGACATGGGAAACTGTTGTTTCCAGCACCGGTTGTCAGCATTTTGCTCGGAGCTAACTCTGAGGTGGAACAATTCTCCTGACTTGGAATAATTAGCTTCTGAGACAAGGAAAGATGGCCAAATGCAAAATAATTAAGAAGACAAGGTCTATGCATTTCAATAACTCACTTTCCCTTTCCTTTTGCCCCTCCTTGCAATGGGCCAGAGCTGGAATCCTTTCCAACTGGAATGAGAACCTGTCTCTACTCTGAGCCAAGGCAGAGTTAAATAAGCCATTGTGCCATGTGCTCATGGGTAATTAGGCATGAAAAGAATCTGCAGTCGGCTCCCTCCATTGTTTCTCGCAAGCTGTCCTTTTGCCATGTGCCCGAGCCCCCGGGTCTCAGTGCTGGCACTTGTACAGGGACATGGGTGCCGTCGTCATGGCAACTCCTCATGCTAAGCAACTTTATAGTTTAATATTATGAAGGGGTCAAAAGCCAGTGAGAGACTTTGACTCTGAAGCCCAGGATAATTGTGTCGGGGATGGGGTACGATGGGGAGCTCATGTGAGAAGAGGGGACCTTAGTAAGTATAAGGTTGACCCCTCCAATGAACACCTTTGAGGCAGAGAGACAGCCACTCTGAGAAGTCAATAAAATGTGCCTCTGACGGTCCCAGTTTCTTCTCTCCCATGTCCCTTCCTCGGTGCTTCACTCTCTCCCTTTAGGTGCCTGGTCCCCTGCTACTCTCTCTTGGGAAAGGATCTACTTTCAGTAGTTTCCATCTGAAAATGAATTTTATTTGCTGCCCAATTCTAATTTATATTTGTATGTCCAATCTTATTTCCAACTGTGAAACCAAAAGCATTGTCCAGGAAAATGATAGAAAATATTTGGGGAAGAAAGATCTCTTTTTCCAAAACCCTTAGTTTTTATAGTGAAGAAGATGTCTTTTCTACTTTAGTACTTATGAAAAATTTCATTCACCGAAGTAGGAAGAATAGTATAACAACTGTGAACCCATCACTTCATCTGCCTCCTTTAAAGATGTTCACCTTGCTTGACAGGTAAGTTCAGAACCAAAAGGAGCCCTCTTACCTTTCTCTTCCCCACCTCAGCCTCAGCCAGGGTGAATTGCTCAATAGCCCAAGGATGAAGATTTCTCTAAGGGTGACACAGAGTAGAGTCCTGGGCACTGCTGAGGCACTTCTGGAACACTGGATTGCGGATTGCATGTTAGCGCTTTTCTCTCCCCATCCCCAGGTGGGCAGAAGACCCGAGAATGCACAGAGAACCCTTCTGCCCAGCCAGTGAGGGACCCACGGTGGCTGGCTTCTTAGCCATTATGCTGTTATTCATGTTACTGTTCACTGGTTTGCATGAGATTAGCCTCACAGACTGCATCACCAAGTAATCTCTTCTGAACCAGCCAGTTGACTTCCTGTGTTGACCAAGAGGAGGGCTCCAAAAACTGCTCTTAATCTTTGAATAAAGCAATACATTTCCATATGAAGTAACAAAATGTACCCATGTTCGTATATAATCCAAAACACTGCTACTGCTGTGAAAGTTTTCACAGCACCGTAAATCTTCTGAATTAGTTCTTGGCCTCCATGGGCATGGAATTAGTTGGGGTCTATGCAGTTCATGAGACTGTGTTATAACAGTGTTATTCTCGTCTGTCTGCTAATGAATTAGATTTTTGATGCTCTCAAATTATATTGAAACTTAGTTTAATGGCGTGAAAAAACTCTGGTCTAAGAAATATGACAAAAGGGTCAATATAGGACTCTGTAAGATGCAAAGATATAAGAGCTAAGCTCAATTTCAGATTAATAAATATAATTTTTTTATAGTGTAGACAACTATTACTACACCACCAGTACTTACTATTATCACTACTATGGCCGCTACCACAGAACATTTTCTGTTTCTAAAGTGCTCCATTATAGCTAGAGTACTTTTTGGAAGAGGAACAAACACGTTAGAGCTTTTCCAGGTGAGGTTTGTTCGTTATTCAGTTATCAGACTTTAGTAAAACTCAACCAAGAGTAAAAGACAGCAATGGCAGAGTAAGCGAATAGCTTCAAGCACTCATGAAAGAGACAGAAAGAAGTGGGAGAGGCAGGTGGGTGAGATGGGGTGGGTGCAGCACTGTTCAGTAAATAGAAATCATTACTCTTATAATAATTGATAAGACACAATTATTAACATATCACATTTTCACTTTTCAGTGTGTTACCTCATCTTTCAATATAACCATTCATCCTGTGAGATAAGTAGATAAATGTTTACATTTCCACTGTGACTTATTTAATAACCAACTGAGTTAGGCAAGCATTACCCCTCTTGTCTTGCAAATCCAGAGCTCTTTAGAAACAAATCAATAAGACAAATAAGCTGGTCCAGTTAGTCAAAGTAGCTCATTAACATTTTCTCTTTTCATTCCATTATATACAGCTGAAACGGGACTTGTTCTAATATCTGAGCTTTTCCCTTTGTTTCACAGACAATCTCCCCTTTTGAAAAGTTTGTTTTATTTTAAAAATTATTATTATTTCAATTGACAAAAATTGCATATTTTGTCACTTATGGTATACAGCATGATGTTTTGATAGACACATACATTTTGAAATGCAAGATCAAACTAATTAACATACACATTACCAGATATACTTATCTTTTTTTTTTTGTGGTGAGAACATGTAAACTCTACCATCTTAGCAATTTTCACATATACAGTACATTCTTTTTAACTACAGTCACCAGCATTCAGATCTCCTGAGCTTATTCCTCTTGTCTAACTGAAATTTTGTATTCTTTGATAATATCTTCACAATCACTAGTCTACTCTTTGCTTCTGTTAGTTCAACTTTTTTAGAGTCCATTTGTAAGTGAGATCACTCAGTATTTGTCTTTCTGGGCCTGGTTTATTTCACTTAGCATAATGCCTTCCAGGTTTACAAGTGACAGAATTTCCTTCTTTTTTAAAGGCTGCGTAGTATATAGTCTGTATATATACCACATTTACTTTATCTGTTGATGGACATAGGTTGCATCCTTATCTTGCCTGTTGTAAATAATGCTGCAATGAACATAAGGCTGAGATATCTCTTCAACACACTGATTTTATTTTCTTTGAATGTGTACCCAGAAGTAGAATTGCCAGATCATATGGTAGTTGTATTTATAATTCTTTGAGAAATTAAACACACACTTGCTGATTTTACTTCTTCCATACTGTTTTCCATAATGTCTGTGCTAGTTTACATTCCCACCAAGAGTGTGCAAGGGTTTCCTTTTCTCTGCATCTTCACCAACTCTTGTTATATCTTGTCTTTTTGATAATCGCCATCCTAACTGATGTGTGGTGATACCTCACTGTGGTTTTCATTTACATTTTCCTAATCCTTATTGATGTAGAGTATTTTTTCATATACTTGGCCATTAGTAATTCTTGTTCAGAGGAATGCCATTTCAGGTCTTCTGTCTGTTTTAAAATCAAATTATGTGTTTTCTTGGTATTGAGTTGAATTTCTTATATATTTTGAAGACTATCCCCTTATCAAATGTATGACTCATCAATATTTTCTCTCATCCATAGGTGGCCTTTTCATTTGGTTGATCGTTTTCTATGTCATGAATAAGGTTTTTAGTTTTACGGAATCCCACTTGTCTATTTTTGCTTGTTGCTCTGACAAGCTTCTTTTAAAAGTAACTTTAGTTAGGATCTTCTGGTGGCAAGGAAGAAACATTTAACTCAAAGTAACTTGAGTGAAAAAAAAGCTTAATGTGAAAGCATTTGAACAGTACACAAAAAGCTCCCTGGAGCTAAGGAGATTGTGGAGACTGATGATTCGTTATGCCTCTTGTACTGCCTCACTTCTCTCTCCTACTGGATTCCTTTTTTTTTTTTTTATTTGAGGTGGAGTATCACACCGTCTCCCAGGCTGGAGTGCAGTGGCACGATCTCAGCTCACTGCAACCTCCGCCTCCTGTTTCAAGTGATTCTCCTGCCTCAGCCTCTCAAGTAGCTGGGATTAGAGGCACCCATCACCATGCCTGGCTAATTTTTGGGTTTTTAGTGGAGACGAAGTTTTACCATGTTGGCCAGGCTGGTCTCGAACTCCTGACCTCATGTGATCTGCCTGCCTCAGCCTTCCAAAGTTCTGGGATTACAGCATGAGCCACTGCGCCCGGCCTGGATTCCGTTGTTTTTCTACCAAAGGGTTTGATATGTCAGAGTTCATAACTTTGGCGTATGCCTGACGCATTATGGCTATTCTAGCCTCTAAATGATAAGCTTTCTGCAGTTTTTTTCTACTGCCAAGTAATACATTCTTATGGTATTCTCTTGCTCAAAATCTCAGGAGAGAAAATAGGATTGCCTTGCATACTGAGAGTTTAAAATGAGCTGTCCTTGGGTCACATGTCCATACCTGAGCCAGTCAAATAAGGCCTGAGTTGAAGTTCAATTATTCTTTTTTCTTTGTCTTTTCTGGCTGCATATTTTCAAGTAGCCTGTTTCAAGCTCACTATTTTTTTCTTCTGCTTGATCAGTTCTGCTATTAAAAGACTCTGATGTATTCTTCAGTAGGCCAATTGCATTTCAGGTCCAGAATTTCTGCTTGGCCCTTTAAAATTGTTTAAATATCTTTGTTAAATTTATCTGACAGAATTCTGGATTTTTTTCTCTGTGTTATCTTGAATTTATTTGAGTTTCTTCAAGACAGCTCTTTTGAATTCTCTGTCTGAAAAGTCATATATCTCTCTTTCTCCAGGATTGGTCCCTGGTACCTTATTTAGTTCATTTGATAAGGTCACGTTTTTCTGGATCATCTTAGTATCTGTAGATGTTTATCTACATATGGGCATTGAAGGAAGAGTTACATGTTTAGTATAGTCTTGGCAATCTGGGGTTTGTTTGTACCTGTCCTTCTTGGGAATGCTTTCCAGATATTCATATGGAGTTGTGTATCATGATCTAAGCTGTATGTGCTTTAGGGGACACCCAAAGCTCAGTAACACTGTGGCTTTTACAGACTCGTAGAGGTACTGCCTCGATGGCCTTGGAGAAGATCCAGTTGACTTCTCTAGATTACCCAGTAGAAACTCTTGCTCACTTCTCTTACTTTCTCCCAAGCAAATGGAGTCTCTATCTGTTTTTTGAACCACATGGAGCTAGGGGTAGAGTGACACATGAACCCTGTGGTGACTACCACTAGGACTGTGATGAGTCAGTCCTGATGCCAGCACATCACTGGGTCTTGCCCAAGGCCTGCTGTAACCACTCCCTGGATACCAGCTATGTTTACTCAATGCCCTGTTCTCTACGACTAGCAGGTAGCAAAGCCAACGAGGCCTGTGTTCTTCCCTTCAGGCTGGTGAGGTTCCCCAGGCCCTGGGCAGGTCAGAGGTATCACAGGGAAGCCAGGGGCTAGAGTAAAAAATCTTAACAATCTGCCTGGTGTTCTATTGTACTGTGGCTGAGCTGGCACTCAAACCACAAGACGCAGTCCTTCCCACTCTTCCCTCCTCTTTCCAAAGGCAGAGAAGCCTTACCCCATGGCCACCACAGGCCCATAAGGAGTACTGCCAGACTACTGCTGATGTTTCCTTAAGGCCTAAGGACTCTTCAGTCAGCTTGTGGTGAATGCCTCCTGGCCTGGGATTCGCCCTTCAGGGCAGTGGGCTCCCTTCTGGCCCAGAGCAGGTCCAGAAATGGCATCCAAAAACCAAAGCTTGGAATTAGGGACCCCAAGAGCCTACTTGGTGGCTGAGCTGGTATCTAAGGTGTAAGACAAAGTCCCCCTTACTTTTCCCTCCACTCTTCTTAAGCAGAAGTCTCACCCAATAGCCACCAGAGATAGGGATGTACTGAGTCTCACCTGAAGCCAGCAAAACTCAGAGTCTCACCCAAGGCCCTCAGTGTAGTACCTGGGTATCACTGCTGGTTATTAAGGGCCCAGGGGCTCTTCAGTTAGCAGATGATGAATGCTACCAGAACTGGGTCCTTCCCTTCAATGCAGCGGGCTTCCTTCTGTCCCAGTTTGTGTCTAGAGATGTTGTCTGGGAGCTAGGGACTGGAATGGGGTTGTCAAAACTCTGACTGATGTTCTATCCTGCTGTAGCTGAACTGGTAACCAAGATGGAAGACAAAGTCCTCCCCACTCTTCCGTCTTCTCTCTTCATGCAGAAGGAAGGGATTTATTTTGGAGCCTCTAGCTGTGCAGCCTAGGGGGTGACATGAACACTTCCGTAGCTGCCCTGGCTGGTATCTCAGTAGGTCACTGCCCCCCAAGTCCTCTGCCTCTGAGTTCAGCTCAGTATGAGGACTCACCTAGGGGTTGCAATTCTTGTGGCCTAGACTGGCTTTCAAGGCTTTTTTTAGGGCTCCAGAAAATTTTAAACCATGATGACAAGGCTTGCAAGATCTCAAGTTCCAAATGCTGGAATCTGTAATTCCCCTCTTTCTTGGGGACATACTCCCTCTTTGGGCAGGCATCAGCTGAGCTTGGTCTTGTTTTTCTTTCTGCTATAACAGGGCAGCAGTGAGTTCAATGCCTCACAATCTCTGAGCTCTACCACTCTCCAGTGCACAGAAATACTGTCTATACCATGCTACCCCTACCAGGAGATGGAGGATGGGTGGGTTGGCTATTGAAGACTGTTTTCCCTACCTCTTCAGTGCCTCTTTCAGTGATATAAAGTTAAAACCAGGTACTATCAGTGCTCATGTAACTTTTGAGTCTTATGAAGGTGTTTTTTATGTGTGTAGATAGTTGTCAAATTGGTATTCTGATGGAAGAATGATCAGTGCAGCCTTCTATTCTGCCATCTTGCTTCACTTCTGTCTTAGCTTCAAGTTTTAAGTTGCCATAAATTGAGAAAGGAAAGGAATTGGTTTGGGAAAAACAATAGGAGCTGAATTTGGGGCATGTTTACTTTTGCCTCTTAGACATCCAAGTGATGATGTTAAATAGTTAGTTTTGAATATGTGGAGAGATCCAGGTTGAGGATATAATATTGAGAGTCATCACAATCATATAGATGGCACTTAAAGTCATGATTCTAGAGGACGTTATGTAGATGCTAGATGAGATTGTGTAGTGAATGAGTGTAGACAGTAAGAAAGACTACATTCTAGAATTGAGTCTTGGGGAAATATAACATTTGGAGGTTGGAAAGATGAGAAAAAAAGAAAAAACAGGAAAAGGAGCTAAATAGGTACAACCAGAAGTGAAAGAGGAAAACAAGACAATGTGGTGTTCTGGAAGCCAACAATATAGTGTTTTATTGAGAGAGTTTTGACCCATGTGGAAAACTACTGATAGCTAAAGAAAGATGAGGACTGAGAAATGGTCTTAGAATGTAACAAGGTGGTTATTGGTAGCCGTGTGAAGAGTCATTTCAGTGACGTGAAGGAGATAAAAGCTTAATTGGAGTGTAAGAAAGAATGGGAGCACACGAAAAGATAAATGTACAACATAATGGAATACAAAGGAAACACCAAAGTCACAATGAGCTACCACCTCATACTCACCCAGGATGGCTATGATAAACACTGTAGGTGATAACATGAGTTGACAAGAACGGGACACATTGGACTGTCATGCACTGCTTGAAGGAATGTAAAATGGTTCAACAATTTAGAAAACTCTGATGGTTCCTCAAGAAGTTAAACATAGGGTTACCGTATGACCCCCAAATTTTATTTCTGGTATATACTCAAGAGAATTGAAAACATGCATCCACACAGAAACTTGTACATGAATGCTGATAGCAGCATTATTTGTAACAGCTAACAAGGGAAGACAACCTAAATGTTCAACTGATGTACAGATAAATAAAATGTGGTATATTCTTATAATGGAATATTATTTGTGAATTTAAATGAATGAAACACTGATACATGCTACACTGATGAGCCTTGAAAACCCTATGCTAAGTGAAAGAAGCCAGTCATGAATGACCACATGTTGTATGTTTTTTGTTTATATGAAAAGATCAAAATAGGAAAAATCTATAAAAATAGAAAGTATATTTGTGGTTTCCTGGGCCTGGGGGATAGAGGTTGAAGATAAATAGGAAATTACTGCTCATTGGCAGGTTTTTTGGGGGTAATAAAAATATTCTAAACTCAGATTGTGCTAATGCTTACACAACTCTGTGCATGCTAAAATTTTGAATTTTATACAATTTTATGACATGAAAATTATATCTCATTCAGCATTTTTTAGAAGAAGAAAGAATGGGAAGACAGATATTAGAAAGATCTAGTAGAGAATGCTTTCAAGAATGCTATAAGAAAGGGGCTTAATGAATATTTGCTAATTGAATTAATGAGTGGGATGGCACTGTAAAGTCTATCTCAGCTTTGCAAAGAGTGGTTTTAACATTCGAGTTGGAAACAGCATGGCTTGGCCCAAGCTCCTGTGTTTCCTACACAGGCTTCTGTGTCTCCCCTTAGCTCTAGAAGAGCGAGTCATCCTCATGGAAGAAGAGAAAAGAAACTGCACCTTGTTGGCAGGGAGGTAAGCTGTCTACAGGGAAGGATGTCTATCTTCTATGCTATGGGACCTGTCTGAGAAACAGTGCACCCCAGTGGCAGGGAGATGTTGTCTAGAGGGAAGGGTCCTTGTCCTCTGCTGTGGGACCTTGTCTCTAGACAATCTCTTTGAATTAAATGAATGAATGTCCTTCTTATTTTACACTTACCTTATGTGTGGTCACGAGGATTACTTAGCCTTTCAAAGTCTGATTTCTCTTAGGCTCCGTCTAATTGCTGAAAACTTAGTTTGCTCTTGTAAGATAAATAAACACATTTGGGGCGGGGGCTACATTTTATTTTTCCCTTAGGCAAAGCATAAAAATAAACAAAACAACCACCATGCCTAAAGTCTCCAAAAAACTCATAGTTATCAGAAGGAAAATATGCTGAGGAGATTGTATTTATTTAATAGTGGGCAAAGACATATTTTGTGCTACAAAGACCTTCCATAAGGAGAACATACCATGGCAGCTCAGCAGTGGGCTGCATAAGTGTTACAGGCATGGAGAGGAAACAGATTTACGTATCAGGTTCATACATGCATCCTTTATTAATCCAAAGAATCAATGCTAGCCAGGCAGGCTTTGTGTTAGAGGCTGGGCACACCATATTTCTTGGAGACTTAGAAAATTTCTATTGCCTTTTGAAGCTTTGTGACATCATTTTTTTCAAACCACAAATTGGGTTGTGTGTTTGTGTGTGTGCGTATATGTGTGTGTGTCTAGGCAAATAAGCATTTCAGTTCAAATGAGTATTTAATAATATTTATAATTTATAATTTGATACATATAAATGGTACCCTAGAAATATCAAATGGACAACAAAATATCTTATTATTATTTTTTAAAATATGAAATGTCCTTCCCTTACTATGTCTGCATCAGGCCCTCACCTGCTTCTCCTCCCCTTTCCCTCCTCCCCCTATTTTTTGGCAGAGCAAGAATCTTGCCTTCTCAGACTGTCAGAAAAGTAATCTATTTTTAAATTTCCAGAATTTCAGGTCTCCTGTCATTAAACATGACAGAGGGATTTAGGGAAAGAGAAAGCATTGTTTGAAAAAGAAAATCAGTTTTTAGTGTGACCTAAATGTATACGATTTCAGTGTTTAGATAGCACAGCAGGTTAAAGCTGGATTTTGAACATATTTTCAGAGTGTGCTTTGGCATGCAGCATTTTTGAGAGAGATATTATGTAAGTTATCAAAAAACATACATTTGGGATAAGACGTTTATTTTATTCAGAAGCTAAAAATCATTAATTGTTGTATTTTAATAGGGCAGATAACCCTTATTCTGATTTGAGTTTGGAAGCTTGATCAGAAAAGGTTTTTACTGTGGTGTTTAGGATATCACGTTCTTTAGAAAGAAAGCTGTCTGTTTTTCTTTTCTCCAGAGGAACTGCAGTTTAGGACAGGCACAAAGCTGGGAACATAACCAAGGGCAGAAAAAAAATTCACCCCTATGTTCTGTTTGTCAAACTGACCTGCAGGTCACAACCTGAAAGTTTATGGATCGGTGAGGCCTTGTCTCCGCATAAGCATGTTTTCTGGACTTTGGCTGAAGCTAAATTCCTGACTTCTGAAAGAGGGGTGGGTGTGGACTTCCAGCAGGAATAGCCAGTGGGAAGGAAGTAATATTCATTAAGAGTGTCTCATGCAAGCAGTGCGGGGCTAAGCATGCTCAGTGTAAATTCTCCTGGAGCCTGTCAAGCTATGTTTGAACTCGTTCCAGAATAGTGGATTTACTTTTTTTTTTTTTCCCACCAGGAAGAATACTCGATTAGACTGCATTTTGCCTTGCTTTTCTTTCTCTCTCTTTCTTTTTTCTTTCTTTCTTTCTTCTTTCTTTCTTTCTCTCTTTCTTTCTTTCTTTTTTTTTCTTTCTTTCTTTCTCTCTCTCTCTCTTTCTCTCTCTCTCTTTCTTTCTTTCTTTCTTTCTTTTCCTCTCTCTCTTTCTTTCTCTCTTTCTCTCTCCCTCTTTCCTTCCTTCCTTCCTTTCTTTCTCTCTCTCTCTTTCTTTCTTTTTCTCTTTCTTTATTTTTCTTGTTTCCTTCCTTCTTTCTTTTCTTTCTTTCCATTTTTTTCCTCCAGAAGAATGGAAACAATATTCTTTTCCGATCAGTTCAGTAATACAGTGTCCTTCAGTGTCCATGTGAGCATTTCAGTGGAGAAGAAAAGAAACTTTGCTACCTGGGAACTGAAGACTACTTAGGTCAGTAAATGCTAATAAAGTTCTTAAAGACTGTGGAGCTAGGAATTAACTTTTCTTAACTGTTAAGATAATCTACAGTAAATTTAATTGCCTTTTCAACTGGTGGGTGTACACTGATTTTTTTTTTCCACACAAAAACTATGTTTTTCATACGTTGGAGTGGTTTCCCAAACACAGGGAAAATATGTCTTTTGGTTAATTTGCATTTGAAAGAACCTCTTTTTGTATGAGAGGTTCTTTCTCTCTACCACAAATTATGTGTTTTTCAAACAAATATTGTGGTGAGCTGATGTAGCTGTAATGGTCTGAATGTGGATGTGTTCTGTGTTATATTAATTCTTGGCTTGGCTAGGTTTGGTGAAAGTTATTGCTTTTGTTGCTGCCAGAGATGAAAGGGAGTTTGTTTTGTTATGGATATTGTTTTGGAACTTTTGGTGAGCTTTGAGGCTGCCTTGGGAGCTCCTTATAGAGAGGAGAGCCATCTCTTTCCATGTTTAATGTGCGTTTTTCAAAATATTCAACTTTAACTCTAAGACAAGAGTATAGTTTTTTAAGGATCTGTGTAGGAATAGAGTTTTTTTAAAAATGTAGTTTTGGAGGTAAATGGTTTATAGAAAGGTTTGTAATAAAGAACTTGAATCAAGACTGTCATGGTGAATGTAAGCAAAAAATGCAAAAGAATGCTGCATGCTATATACGCGTGATTCAGTTTAGGTTAATAATTTTACTTTTTAATTTTTTAAAAAGTGTACCAGATCTTAAAGGGCTGTTTTATAATATCAGCTGATAGCACAGAGGACTCATTAGAGAGATGTTAGGATCTCGGAAAAATCAAGTTAGCAAAGGCGGCCCCTTTAAAAAATCTGAGGACTGAGGTTATGAAACCACATGGCTTCATGTAGAAACAGTGCATCCTAGGCTAAAGCAGTTTAATTTTATTCAAGAATTTTAAGAGTAAAAGGGGATTTATTTCTTTTCAAAAAAGAACAACCAGGCGAGGATTATTGATCGGTCAGGGATTAAATATTTGCTGGAATACAAAACATCACATATTATCAATGTGTAAATCAGATTGGCCAGCTATTCAGGGGATGTAAATGAAACGACCATAGTTTCAGCCGGAATCAAATGCAGCAGCACTCCTGCCCTGCTTTCTTCATCTTTATGTCCCAGAAAGGGATGATAGAGGTGGGGCAGGGTGTGAAATGAGACTTAGCCGATGAGCTGACCTTGCTCTTTTAACTCCTGTCCATCTGTTCTTACCGGGCAGCTGAAGCAGTGAGCAAAGTGGGACGGGACCTCAGGGGGGACCAGGAAGCAGAGGCCAGACCCAACCAAGCCTGTGATCTGTCCCCCACCCTGCAAGTTAGATATCAGGAGGAGCTAAGTGGATGCATCCAAATCCACTTCCTTCTGCTCCCAGAGCTTTGATTTAGTACCAAATGCTGCTCTTCTGCACCTGCCTCTGTTTTTCATAAGTAAAAGCTTCTCCCCATGTGTAGATGGTGGTTTATTCGATACAGATCAATCCCTGAGGAGATAGCTGAAGTAATTCAGTCTTGTTTGTTTTTTTTTTTCCTTTCTTCCCTGACGTGGCACAGATCTTGATGAGGTTTAATTGAAATGACAGACCTTTTCTGGGATGCGAGAGCACAGTTCTCCATGGAAGTGTGTGTGTGAGCGTGTGTGTGTGCGCGCACAAGTCACTTGCAGTCTGGGCTCTGGGACACTGCCTCTTGGAAGGCTTTGCAAGGCTGAGGGCATTTGTCTGGAGCCAGGGATCTTTTCATCACCTTGTCTCTGTGTTGGCGAAGAGGAGGTGCACATTCTGGAGTGTGCTGTAACTCTTTACTCTGAGTCCTCGTTCCTAATACTGCACTCTCCCTGCGACACCCCAACTGTTCCCCCTTCATGGCCTGTGTCTTGCAGCATAGCACCAAAACCTTTTGAGGGCACAAAGAAAAACCAAAGGGCATGCAAAGAAGCAGAGAATGAACAAAGACAGGCCTCTTCATGTTCACATCTGGATAAAATTTAGATCGAGACAAGGGAAAATGAGTGGGAGAAAAAAAAATCTGACACCACATTAAAAAAATGCACATAATTGACTTTCTAGAGTTTTTCTTGTCTCAAGCTTTCTGAGTGTTTTTGTCTATTGCCCACATCCTACCCATAGGATTTGGGAGAAGATGGGTATCACATCCCTATTTTGTAGTGAAGTGCAGTGATTTGCCCAAAGCAGTGTCTGGGCTGGAGCAAACATACAGATACCTGGAGCTCCAGTCCAAGTCTCTACCTATACAAGAATAGAAATAATCTGGGTTTCATTTCTTTATCTTGAACTCAGTTTCCGCATTCATTTTAAAGTTTTGGACAAAGACATTCTGTGCAGTAAGTTCTGAAACTGGATCCATTATTATAATAATTTGAGAAGTATTTGAAACTTTTCAGGAGACTTTGACATGTTTCCTTTGATCTTATCTTCAATATTACCTACTAATTGGGCCAGTGTTGTTATTTTCTTTTGACAAATGATGAAACTAAAAGATTGAATGACTTGCTACCTAAGGTCCGGATAGAGGCTAGATGGGAATTCAGGTTGAAATTCTAGACCATCCTGAATCCCTGGGTTACTGAGGTAGAGAGGGTATAAAAGAGGAGTTCGTGATTCATGAAGGTGAAAAGTGCGGCAACACCGGAGACTTTGGTTATTGCCCCATTGCGAAGGAGAAAACTCCAGCTGGAGACGGTATGTTACTGCACCCATGGTCACAGTCAAGGAGCTGGAGACTTGAATTTAAATCCTATCTGTGGAATCCCAAAGTGTATGTTCTATGGTATAGTGACTAAGCACATGGGCTTTGCTAAATTTCTCTGTATCTCTTTTTCATCATGTGTAGAATGGGGATATCAAGGGGTTGCTATGAGGATTATATGAGACTATGCAGGTAAATTACTTAGCATGGTATTTCACACAGCAGACTAAACCCTAAAATGCCTTGATTGGCATATGTTCTTATTTTTTGCTTGTGTTGTATCACCCAAGGTGAGCATGAGCTATTTTTACTGTGAATCCTGGTTAGCTGTTAGCTCAACCTGCAGATACTCAGGGCACTTGTGTTAGTAAATTAACACCACAAGATGAGTAGCGCTTAAGACATATTTATTGAAAATACAGAAACATGCTAAATGGCACAGAGAGTTCACTGAGGCAAAACACTTATTCTTCTTGTTCTTAGTCCACAAAGAGATCAGAGGGAGGCTATCCGGGCAGATGTGTCTGAGATAAGTGCACATTTGTTGGGTCAAATCTAGTTATCTTTGGTGATTTTCCAATGTGGTTAAGCAGGCTTCTTGGAAGTGAGGAATCTCTGTGAAGGGAAGGAAGTCAATTACAGGCTCATAGGTTCAGTGGGAGTCAAAAAAGAAGTAAAGGCACATATTCAGGCAGGCTTTAGAACTGTCAAGATTTTGGGTTTTGAGGGGCCTTCTGACAAGTGCTGATCGGGCTCTTGAGGTCCACTAAGTGTCTGGGCTCTGAGGTTCCTGGCTTACACATAGCATTACATTAGAGAAACCCCTTTAAAGAGATGAAGCTCAAGGACCTGTTTCTGACCACATCAGTGATCCGTAATGGACTGTTCTCTGTATAGAGAACTGGTAACTGTAAATGCGCAGTCATAGGCTGCAAGACCAAATGAAAGGAGGGGCCACTCCCTGAAAGCACATGCAGTCTAGATGAATAAATGGTACATAGAAGTGCATGGAGCACTCAAATGCAGATCAGTAAAACAAGTCTGTTGGTGCAGAAGTGTGAGGCAAACTTCAGGGACAGCAGTTGATGGTTGATGGTTAAATATTCTAAATGTCTATTCTTAATTTTTTTTTCCTTTTTTTTTGAGGAGTCTTGCTCTGTGACCCAGACTGGAGTGCAGCAGTGTGATCTTGGCTCACTGCAACCCCTGCCTCCTGGATTTGAGTGATTCTCCTGCTCAGCCTCCCAAGTAGCTGGGACCACAGGGATATGCCACTATGCCCGGCTAATATTTGTAATTTTGGTAGAGGTGGGGTTTTGCCATGTTGGCCAGGCTGGTCTCAAACTCCTGACCTCAGGTGATCTACCTGCCTTGGCCTCCCAACGTTCTAGGATTACAGGTGTGAGCCATCACACCCAGCCTAAAATTCTTAAATTCTTTACAACTCAGTTCACAGTTCTCTTTCAGATGCCTCTCCATGGCCTTCAACTACTTGTCCCTGCTGGGAAGGAAAAGCTACTCTGGGGGTACAGCAGGGGGATGGGGATGGGTGTTAGTTTATTGAGCATCTATTACACACCCGATGCTAGATTTCATGCTTTATCACTATTATATTTAAAGTATACAATACCCCTGGGAAGTTTAAAGAGGAGGAAGCCTATACCCATAGGAGAAAAATATATGGCCCCTGAGACAACGAGGAGTCACATGATTCACCAGCTGAGCATAGGATGTTGTGTGTCACACAAGGTCTTCAAGAAACATTCTAGGTGGAAAGGACTGCTGTTGTCCAATAGACTACGTTCCTTTCATGGGTGATGCCTGTGTTTTGCCTCATTCTGGGTCTATTAACATGCATTGTCCAGAGTTGAACAAGTCACATCCCATGAAGTTAGTGCTTGGTGAAGTCTGTATACTGCCTCCCTTTAGGGAACCGTTCCACTTCAACAGCAAGCTCAAACCACATTTCTTTTTTGTTTGTTTTTTACAAATAGGTCCTTAAAAGTTTTGCAGTTTCAGAAGTAAAGAGCTTAGTAATCATTACGTAGTATTGCATTGCTTTGAAAAAAATGGGATTTGGAATGATATGACTGGGTTTTGGGTACTGACCCTGGAATTTACTTGCTGTCTGACTTTGGGTAAACGATTTCACTTCACTGTGCCTCAGCTTTCACATCTGAAATTGTCAATGGGAATTTTCTCAGATGAGATGCTCAGATCTGCTATTCAACCTTGTATCTATAGTCAACAATACTGTATTGTACATGAAAAATTTGTTAAGAGGGTAGACCTCATGTTAAGTGTTCTCACATACAATAAAATAAAATTAGCGAAGTAAAAATATTAAATGTTTTTTTAAAAATATAGCCTGCTATATGAGAGTTGTTACTTTTATTCTCCAAGCTATCTCAGTATTTTCTAGTAGGTTCTAATGTTCTTACCTTTTCTGTTCTTTCTCCACTGGCCAGACGTGGTGGCTCACGCCTGTAATCCCAGCACTTTGGGAGGCCAAGACAGGCGGATCACCTGAAGTCAGGAGTTTGAGAACAGCCTGGCCACCATGGCAAAACCCCATCTCTGCTAAAAATACAAAAATTAGCTGCGCATAGTGGCACGCATCTGTAGTCCTAGCTACTTGGGAGGCTGAGGTAGGAGAAGCAGGAGGTGGAGTTTGCAATGAGCTGAGATCATGTGCCACTGAACTCCAGCCTGGACAACAGAGTAAGACTTTGTCTAAAAAAAAAAAAACAAAAGACTTCCTTTTTTATTTACTGAGATGGAGGGTAGCATGAGTAACTGAGCTAGGCAAACTGCTTCATATCAGAGTACTGAAAACTCTTGAATTGTTCAACTTAACTTTATATTTCCTTAATAATGAAAGATGGAAGACTTGGAAAAGACAGAGACATTAGACAGAAACTGTAGCCAGAGTAGAATCTGGGTGACCTTAAGAACTTCCTGTATTTAAGGAGAAATAAACAAGTCAGGCTACCACACAAAAGGTTGGCACTCATATATGGTCCCCATTTTCCCAGAGATGATACGAACCATGAAAAGATGTTAGACTCAAACACTCAGAAAATAACAAGTGCTGACAAAGATGTGGAGAAGTTGGAACCTTTTTACACTATTGGTGGGAATGTAAAATGGTATAGCTGCTATAGAGAACAGTATTATGGCTCCTCAAAAATTAAAAAATAAAATTACCATATGACCCAGCAATTCCACTCCTGGGTATATCCCCAAGGAATTGAAATCAGGGTCTTGAAGGGATGGTTGCACACCCATATTCATAACAGCATTGTTCACAAGAGCCACAAGGTGGAGACAATCCAAGTGCCTATCAGATATGTGTAGATAAAATGTGGTACATCCATACAATGGAAAACTATTCACTGTTAGAAAGGAGGGAATCCTGACACATGCTACAACATGGATGAAACTTGAGGTCATTACAGTAAGTGAAATAAGACAGGCCTAAAAAGACAAATATCATATGATTCCACTTACAGGAGGTTTCTAGAGTAGTAAAATTAATAGCAACAGAAAGTAGAATGGTGGGTTCCAGGGGCTGTGAAAGGGGTAAATGGAGAGTTCTGATTAGTAGGCACAGCGTTGCTGGTGAGGAAGGTGAAAATGTTCTGGAGATGGATGATGGTGATGGTAACACAACAATGTGAATGTACTTAATGTCACTGAATGTGCACTTAGAAATGGTTAAGCTGGTAAACTTTATGCTATTTACATTTACCACAATTAAACACTTTGAGATTATTAAAAACTTTCTTTGCTAGATAATTTATAATGGCTTCTCACTGTTAAGTATTTGTTTCATTACTAAAATTCAGCTGTGTGTGAGGAAGAAACCAGGCTCAAACTGAGGAGGAAAAAAGAATAAAAATGCAGTTTTCAGAGAAAAAAAAAAGGGCAAGAGAAGACAGGAGAAAAATAGGCTCTTGGTATATAGCAATGGAAATTTCCAGATTTCTAGATATGAGGTGCTCAGGGGCAGGACTGTATTTCATCCCTGCATTTGCATAGCGGTACACTGCTTTAACTTAGGTGCCTTATTTGGGGTGGCATTTGGTTGCTGATGGAGACCATAAGGCACCGAAAGTCTTGCTGAACACCTCTTGTTGTTAGACATTGCTTTTGCCATTAGATGAAAATTTTATAAGGGCCTGCCTTTGTGAAGCTCCATGTGGGAGAAGTTGTAGAACTCCAGAGACATGACAAAGCCACTTATAATCAGGCAGGGGGACGGGAGGGAAAGCAACTAGCATTTATTGAGTGCCTATTTTGTACTAGGTGCTTATGTGCATTATTCATTTAATCCACACAATTGCCTCTAAGGTAGACCTCCTATTGTCACTTTATAAATGAAACTTGCCCATTTTTGCTACCTAGTGCTTAAGCTAGGACTGGAACCCAGGTCTGTCAAAGCCTAAAGCCTAGGCATTTCTAACACATCACACTTAATTACTTTAAGAATTATACTTCTTCAGTTAACTATCCAGCCAATCCCTCCCTGGCTTTTGCTATCAGCATCCGTGGATGGGGAGGTCTCCCTGAAACAGATATATGTCTCACACACTCAGCTTAGGGTTCTCCAGGGGGTTCCTGGGGGGATCCAGCATTAACATTCACGATCTGAACATAAATTTTCATTTTCACCAACACTCGCCCAGCAACATTGAGCCTTCCTGAGGAAAAAAGCCCAGGTATCTGCGGAGTGCCTTTTTCTGCTGTGCTGTCTCGGGTTCAGGTGATAGAATAAATGAAGCCGAGTGTGCGGCCCCTCCCCGGAAGGCAGTTCTCAGACTCCTTTGTTTGGTTTATGTATAGCCATCAATGCATCATTCCTTCTGCTTCAGCTGTTTGAGAATCCCATCTTCTCTATTGATTTCCCACAGAACGTTTACTGCTCTCCAAGGTGTGACCTGTACCTCTAGCTAATTTATTTCTGTCATGGCTGCAGGATTTAGGAATGAAGGGGAGGCGGGGAGAGGCGACTGGAGGGAGGGAGGGAAGAGAGAAAGCAACGCCACGTCCAAGATATGGGAAATAAATCCAACATTGAGCCCCTCAACTGGCATGCCTGCAGCTCTGGAGGGCTGTTCTGTGCACACAGCAAGGGGACTTTGTTTAAAAATCTGCTCAGTAAGATGGAAGCGGCAGCCACAGGGTTTCAGAAGGCCAGGAATTAGAGCAGGGCCCCATGGGGATGGAAAAGCAAGGAAAGAATGTGTTTGAAAATAACGTCTTGACTGTTCAGGAGCCAGTCACCATATTGAGCAGTTTGTGGTGGGTTTTTTTCTCTTTTAATGAAATGATGGAAACACTTCCAGGGGCAGGAAGGAGACTGGTGAAGTCATATTCTCTTCTTCATTACGGGATTTTCAACAACAGGGCATTCATGGGTCAGTCCCTGAGACTGCGTTTACAATGAGTGACATGTGAGATATTAAATTGAACCACTTTAACATAAGCCTCCCTACCCTCTATGCCTAGAACGTACCAAGTTAGCCCTTTCATGGTCTGGTTTTACTTGAATGTCCTCTTAATTTTATCCTTTGAAAGTGACTAAGAAAACGTGGCAGTAAACTTACACAAGGAAGTATGTAGATGATTATTTTCACCAGAATAGTGACTTGCATGTGTTTAGTGGGTAGATAAATCATATTTGAATGGCATTTTAAAGCGTTCAAGTTTTAAAAATATACATTATTTTATTTTATTTCCTTAACAGTGCCGAGAAGTAGGTGTATTATTTTCTGTACACAGCTGAAGAAATGCAGGCTCATCAGCCTGCTTGCTGCTTAAATAAGGTCACATGACTAATAAATGACAAATGCAAGATTCAAGTCTAGGGCACCTGATTCCAGATTCAGGTTGCATTACCAGACACCATGGTAGTGCAAGGGCAGTAATGTTTCACCAAGGTCACCACCCAGTGCTGAGCAGCAGAAGCTAGAGAGTGGGAGATGCCATAGGTCAAAATTTGCCAAGCCAATTAGACAATAATGAAATGAATCAGAACTCAACCAAACACACAGATGTCTAAGTTTCCACTCATCTGATTTATGTCCAAGGTCAATCCACCTGAGGTCTGATAAGCTTTTAGAAAGAAGGGCAAAGCATTCACTAGTGACCATTTTCTCCCTCCTTCCCACACACTGGCCCTCCACCCCACCTTGGCACAAACACAAATATTATTCTACTGTTTAGAGGGACTAAAATAAATCATTAATCCTCATGTATTACCATCAATTATAATTTACCCCACACTGAGTGTCAGAATAATAATTAGTTGTGAGGCTGGCTAATGGAATTTATGCCTATAAATCCCAGAGACTGTAAGATCCTCTCCTGTTTCCATAGCATGATGTGTAAGGAGCTTCCAAGATGTTAGCAGGAGAACAAAATGGTAGTGATGGTGAGCTGGTGGGCCTTCCACAACTGTGGGCAGGGGGCTCTTCTTTCTGGACCTCTCAAACTGGGGAAGAGCAGCCCATTTCTTCTTGACTGATGATCGAGCTGCCACCTCAGAGCCTTACAGTCCAGTGAAGAGGCCCCAGATTTGAGTTATTCTATTTTTATTGTATGTATGTATGTATGTCACCCAGGCTGGAGTGTAGTGGTGTGATCTTGGCTCAATGTAACCTCTGCCTCCCAGGTTCAAACGATTCTCATGTCTTAGCCTCATGAGTAGCTGGGATTACAGGCATGTGCCACCATGCCCAGCAATGTTTTTAAATTTTTAGTTAAGATGGGGCTCTTGCCATGTTGCCCAGGCTGGTCTCAAACTCCTGACCTCAAGTGATCTGTCCGCCTCAGCCTCCCAAAGGGTTGGGATTACAGGTATGAGCCACCGTACCCAGCTTTATTCTATTTTTAGAAAAATAACATGACAGTGTCACAGAAAGGCTTCTTTCCTGAGTCAGTGCTTGTAATTAAAGAGGAAGGGGTAATCTTATAGAAAAAATAAAATGCCCAGTATTTCAGAATAAAATATAACTGTGCCTATCCCTGGATTAACTGAAGCTATTTTGATTTGAAAATATCTGAACTTTGGAAAAACCTTCAACTCCTCCTTTACAGGTGGTAGGCTACATTCCTACTGTCTCAGACGTAACCTTTGTCTCATGACTTAAGATTTTGGGAAGGGATGTGTGTGAGCTACCAGATGAGAAATGCTCAAGACCAAGCATATCCTCTTCCCCATCAACAATGTGAGATGCTGTGTTTTGCTATTTCTCCTGCTTGGAGCAATGTTTATTTCTTGGCTCTTTTCCTTTTTGCAAACTAATTTAGGATAATTGTTTTTCCCTTGAAGTTGGCCTGAGGTAGCATGGTGTTGCAGAGAGAATTCAGGACTTACAGCCTTAAGAAACTTTCATTTGAGTCCCAGATTCATTACTTATTGGGTGTGTGGCTACAGGCTTCAACTTTTCTTATCAATTTCTGCATCAAGAAAATGGGTAGAAGAATACCCATCCTAATTCACAGGATTGTTATGAGGACCTCAGGAGATAATGGATGTGAAAGTGTTGTATAAACTTTAAAGCGCTGTGCCTATGGGGAGAACTTATGCTGTATCATTTGAGTTTTTGAAAGGCATGTACAATTATTGTCATCTCAATTATCTATGCTGTCATAATGGTCAACCTTCCATAATATCTCTATTTAACTCTGGAATTTATGTCAAGCTCTGACTTGGACCAATCAACCCACCACTGAACATCAAACAAACCTCATTCCTGCTCCATTTTATCTCTCTCCTTACTTCTGAAATATCCTGAAGCTTTGCTCTGAGAGTTTGCTCCGTCCTCATATCTATCTATTCCTGTCCCTCTTTGGAGGTGTGTCTGGGAACTTCCTTAATTCAAGCCCCCTCATCTACAGGACTTTATCTCACTGCTCCAGAATTTCCTCAATTACTGGAACAAAGTAGAGTGAGTGGGGCTGGGCAATGTGCAGTGAGTACCTCAGAGTTTCCTATCTCTTCCCTCTGAAAATGGAACAAGTTTTGAGCTCAGACCCTGGGCAGTGGATGGAAAGGGAAGGCTTAGTCCAGTTCTGGTCTTGCCACTTACCAGCGGTGACACTGAATGGCTACTTCAGCTCACTACAGCAAAGTCTTCTCATCTTCACAACAAAGATAAGAATAATAGTACTTATTCCTTGGGTTGTCATTAGAAATGCTTTGTAGAATATAACGGATTTTACAAAGAGAGTCATTATATTGACTTGATGCAATATTAAAACAGCTCTCCATTTTTTTGAACAATGACTGGCTTCTGAGTGAGGACTCTTAAGAGTATGTTAATTGATGGCAGGGAGTTCAGTGAGTACTGAAAATCAAAAGTTATCACATGTAAGTTACATATGGATAAGAAAGATTTGACTACATGGTATATATATATATATATATATATATATTCATTACATATATATATATGTAATGGAATATTATTCAGTCATGAAAAGGAATAAAGTACTGATACATGCTACAGCATGGATGAACCTTGACAACATCATATTAAGTGAAAGGAGCCGGATACAAAACACTACATATTATGTAATTCCACTTATATGAAATCTCCAGAATAGGTGGATCTATAGAAACAGAAAGCAGATTAGTGGTTTCCGGGGGCTATTGAAGAGGAAAATGGAAAGCTGAATGGGTATGGAGTTTTCTTTGGGGATGTTAAAAATGTTTCGAAAGTAGTTAGAGGTGGTGGTGGTGGTTGCACAATATTGTAAATTTACTAAATCCTACTAAATTATTTCCTTAAAAATAGCTAATTTTATGTGATGTGCATTTAATCTCAATTTTAAAAAATTATATATATAAAAAAAAGCAAAACACTGGGCCAGGCATGGTGGCTCATGCTTGTAATCTTGGTACTTTGGAAGGCAAAGGCAAGAGGACTACTTGAACCCAGGATCTTGTGACCAGCCTGGGTAACACAGGGAGATCCCGTCTCTACAAAAAATAAAGAAAAAATTAGCCAGGCAATGTAGCGCGCAACTGTAGTCCTGGCTGCTTAGGAGACTGAGGTGGGAGGACTGCTTGAGCTTGGAAGGTCAAGGCTGCGGGAAGCTATGATCATGGCACTGCACTCCAGCATAGGTGACAGAGCGAGACCCTCTCTCAAAAATTACAAAATAAAATAAAAATAAATTTAAAAAATACAAAAACACTGAAGAAGTTGACTGTATAGGAAGCCTTCATGGCTCTTTATATTGTCTTGGTCATTTGTGAGTTTTGTGAAGAAAGTCCACTACATTTCTTTATTTTTCTTTTCTACTTTCTGTGGCCCCAGCTTAACACGTTGGTATCATATACCTCCAAGGGTACTCAAGTTCTGTTTGAGTCATTTCTTTTATTCTTTCTTTCTTTCACTCATTTATCTACTCGTTCACTCACTGGGTGCTAAGGTGAATGATAACACGTGATGCAGGACAGAGGACAGGGAGCCAGCCCTGCCGTATAACTTTGCTGGGTACGTTATCCTTCTGGCTTTAGACGAGATCGGGAGCATTCAGGGTGGTATGGCCATAGACTGCCCTTCTGGTTTTAGAGGGAAATTAACTAGATTATTTCTTGGGATTCTTTCAGTTATAAAGTTCTCAACTAAAGAAGAAATGAGAAATGCATTATTAGGTTTCCTTTAAATATTCTGCCAGCTAATTTCTCAGTTTCTTTTACTTTGAACTCATTTATCAAACCTAGCTAGACAGACAGAAAAAATAACTTACACTTTGAATTAGCCTCCTCTTTTTTTTTTATTGTACCTCAATAATGAGGAGAAAATTCATCTCCCTGCCTGTGGTGAAACTTCTTTGACCACAGGAAAACTTTCTTCATGTTTTTCAAGATGAAGAAATATCCAAAGTATGAGACTGATATACTTCTAGTTTGAAAAGTGCCCAAAAAGGTTTTATCTTTAATTATAATATGTTAAAGAAAACAGACACTGCAATAACTTAATAGTCCATTAAAACGCTATGTTCAAGGATCTTTTAGCATTTCCATGATAAATTGCTATTTTTAGAAGCTTATGTAACCAAACAAAGAATGTGTTCTTGGCTATGACCATGAAGACAAGTTATTATCGTGGGAGGGACAAAGGAATCCAAGTGGCTCATGAGAGACGGAACCAATTGCAGAGGACATTTTATAGAGCGCCCTTTCCCTTTAGTCTCCATTTTTTGCAATCAGGATAATGCAGTGCATTTTAGAGCCATTTTCATTTTTGAAATGCCCTTTCATCATTAGCTAATAAACACTCATCAATGAATTTTCCTCCTGTCTTGGAAGTTGGAGGAAGAAGCAAGGTAATTGCTTTCTATTTTGTAAATATTATCCCCCTCTGGGCTTCCCCTCTTGTGCTTCTAATGGAAACTTAAGAAATAAATTATACTTGTCCATTTGAAAGGACCAAAGACTACTGTCCTTTCCATAAGGAACACCTGGAAATTTGCATCAGATATTAGTGGCCTTCAGTAACTATCCATCCATAGTAGCAGAAGGAGTGTCTGTCTCCCATTACCAAGCTCTGTACTGTTTAGTGTCTCCTGAGAACAGTTACTGGGAGGGGTGACCTGACGGGTCTTCATCAGGGAGCCAGGTATGAAGGAGTTGAAGAGGGAGGAGGTAGTGTCTCAGTATGTGTCTCCAATAGAGGAGTGCATATGCTATTTTCTGTGATCAAAAGGTTACGGTTTTGGAATTTTCCGTTCTTTTGTATTTTCCTTGTTTTGTATTTTCCATTCTTTTGTATTTTTCTTCTCCCCTTAGTTCCATTTAAATTTGGATACAAGTTTTATTGTTTCTGCTGTGGTGAATTTTACTATATGTCCTTAAAGCTGATCCCAGACTGTCTTACCTGCACTTGGAGTTTGAGGAAAACTGTGTGAATTGTAGCATGCACCATGTTTTACTGGGTTTCTGCTGCCATGTCATCTATAGTAGTATTATCCAATAGAAATAAAATTCAGGCCACATATATAATTTAAAATTTTATGGTAACTACATCAAAAAAATAAAACAGGTAAAATTAATTTCAATAATATATTTTATTTAACCCATTATATTGAAAGTATATTGTGAAATTCATATAAAAACGATTAATGAGATATTTCACATGTTTTTAGTAAGTCTACACATTTGGAAGTGTATTTTATACTTACCTCACATCTCCGTTTGGACTAGCCACATTTCAAGTGTTCAATACCCACATTTTGTATGAGTAATGGTCAGTGTCTTGGGCAGTGTAGGTATATAATTGTGCATCGACAATGTTTTAACAGATATTCTTAAATTAAAATTCTTTCTGAATTATTTATCACAAAGTCACACCCTGATATAAATTACAATTCATTTTCTCTCCAAGGCTTTGTCTTGTCAAAGAAATTATCCCCTACTTTTTTAGGAATGGGGGAATGTTAGAGGATTCTAATGTTTACCAGCAGGGAAGGGGTTAATGTATGTTTTGTCAAGCTTACCATTCACTTTGGTGGTTACCAGTTAGTACTAAAATTAACCATAGCACGAGTTAATTATAATTTTCATTTTGCTCCATGCTTTGCTATACCTTGAGCTCATATCTACCTGAGAACCAAGAAATGACAAGACTGTTGATCTCAGATAGTGGTTGGAATTTGACCATGTTGCTACTAGTCATTCATTGCACTTAAAGTGGCTTCTACACATTCCTAATTTTAGGTGACATCATCCTTCATATTAATGTTTTATGCTTATTTTTATGTGATTGTGCTCTCATGAAGAAAAAGGATGCCTTTTATACTTGCAGTTTCTCACCTCATCTCAGCCAAAGGAGGTCTGATGGGCAGGTACCATGACTGAAAGGAGACAGAGACAGTCAAATGGCATGAATACCTGCAAGGGCTTGGCATCCTGTTCTTGGACTAAAGACTGCATTCTGTTTGGGAACAATATGACAAATATATGGTTAATCTGGGACTTTTGTTATTGGCAGTTCCATACCTCTACAGGGGAATGATAATTACTGTTGATAATTATTTATCTTCAAATATCAACCATGAGTGAAGCACTATGGTAGGTGCTGTGAGAATGCCAGAAAGAAATGCCATCCTCCTGCCCCCAAGAAGCTTAGCTTGATGGTAAAGATAAACACCAGACATAGAGTCCTAGCTAAGACACTAAAATGCTAACACAAAGGTATCAGCAGGTACTCAGATGACGCCATGGTACCGTAAGATGCAGTGAACAAATACCTACCAAGGATGGCTACGTGCCAGATTTAGCAGGTCCTAGAGACAATTATAATGAAGACATAGTTTATCTTCCTGAGGATCTCCTAATCTGCTGTGAGAGGTGGGTAAAAAAAAACTACCAACTGATTGCAGTGCCATGTGAGATATGATAGAATGGAGACATGGACAAAACTCCTGAAACACAGAGGAAGGAGATGCTCCATCCTCCAGTCCAAGCTGGAAATAGATCTTCAGAAGCAAAGATGATGGGGCTAGATTTAAAAATAGAAATCACTTGAAGAAAAACAGGGAGAAAGGCAGCTTGGAGAGAAATAGGAGTAGGAGTGAAGGTAAAGGGGGTTCTGGAGCTGTTGAACCCTGAGGAAAGCCATCCATGTGTAAGCTGCATTCTTCCAGGATCATCTGCTTCTGTCTTGGATATTTCATTTAACTTATATGACCATGTTGTGATTTCTTCAGTTTGTGGGTGTTCATGATGAAAAATGAATAATTAAACTGTTCACTATGTTTTTTAAAAAAGTGCCACATCAATGATGATTTTAGTTTGGTTACTATCACAGAGAGGGCCAAGTTGTGGTGGCGAGAAAGTTATTAATTGAGGAAAGAAGGTGGAGCTGAGAGCATTCTCCCTGGACCTAGGGTGCTTGAAGTCCTTTTTGGAATAGAGTTTTTCAATATAAATGAAGAAAGAGTCTGATTCATTTTAGCTGTGATGGAGGTGGTGTTGAGAGCACACGTGTGTGCATTGCGGGGCTTGGAAGGTTGTACAGGAGATGTATTTAGAAAGAGGCAAAGTGGCTTGAGACTTCCTTGAACAAGTGATAGGAACCTCTGACTCTTGATTGTAACATAGTCATGAAGGTTTCTCAGGAAGGGGCAGACATGAGAAATTGCTGTTGAAGGAGGAGCGTGGCTGCCTCCAGGCCAGTGTGAGTACCATGTGGCAGGGTCCTGCTTATGGCTGTTCTTTACTGTGTTGGAATGCATCAGACAACTGAGAGTGCTGCTGCTTTTATAGCCCAGTTGGAAAGGTGCCTAAATGATTAGAGACAGGAGATTCTGAGGTCTGTCCTCTATCCCTAACACCCTCTCCCTTAGTGACATGCTGTCTGATATTCCATCCCTTGGTGAGCATAAACTGTGTTGGGCCTCCATAAATATGCCAAGCCTGGATAACATTTGTGAAATCGTTAATATCTCCAAGGAAGCTGCATTTTAAAGAAAGCACACATATAAAAACATCCCTACAATTTCTCCCTAGTTCTTTGCTTCAGATATCTTTTTCTTCTGAATTTTGAAAGAATTCCTGAAGGCAGTGAGTTTATGGGGAAAAAAAGAAGAGAGGTTTGTGTTCAGGAACGTGTGTTTTGGAGACAGCATGTTCTGAACACCAGCAGGGGACAAGAAAATGTGGCAAGAAGATTATGGGGGAAGGCTGTGGACTGAGACTTTAAGAGACCCCGTTGCATCCTGGGCTCTTCACTTAGTAGCTATTTTAACTGGAGCAAGCCATTAACCTTGCTTGAGATCAGTTTTGTTATCTGTAAAATGGGCATAATAGTACATTTTATTTTATTCCCTTGTTAATTATTTTATTCCCTCATTTTTTTTTTATGTCTCTATTATTAAACACAATTACAGGCATACCAAGTTTTAGACTGCATTCTAGCCCGGGCAATAAAGCAACACCCCTGTTCTCTCTCCCTCTTCCTCTTCCTCTTTCTTCCTTTCCTGTATTCTTTTTCTTTCTTTTTTTTTTTTAATTCTTTTTCTTCCTTTCAATAAAAAAAAAAAAGAAAAAAAAATAGTACATTTTAATATGGTTTTAATAAAGGTGAAATAATAGATGATACTTTTGAAACTTTCCAGATTTTGCAATGCTCCCTTACAGAGAGATAGAAAAGGAATATGATTATTGCTGCCATTAGGAAGAAAAAACCTGTTTCAATCCTTTGGAATAACAAATAGTTATGAGAATGCTGTGTCGATTGGAAGACAGCCAGCCAAGGTCTTTGGAACCTAGAATGGAGAATGGTTTGACCATTTACTTGTTTTATTTCCAGAATAAAGAATGATAGGAATGCTGAAAAATTATTTTAAAATAATGTAACTTAATCTCTATTAGTGTAGTAGAAAGAATAAGACTAACCTTCCAGACATTGAGTTAGGCCAAGTGCAGTGGCAATGTTAACGGGAAGAGTTTTGCTTCTGCAGAAAATGGTGTTGTAAGGCTGGGTGCAGTGGCTCAGTGGCTCACGCCTGTGACCCCAGCACTTTGGGAGGCTGAGGTGAGTGGATCACTTGAGGTCAGGAGTTCGAGACCAGCTGAGCTGACATAGTGAAACCCAGTATCTACCAAAAAATACAAAAATTAGCCAGGCATGGTGGCTCGTTTCTGTAATCCCAGCTACTTGGGAGGCTGACACATGAGAATCGCTTGCACCCGGGAGGCGGAGGTTGCAGTGAGCCAAGATCACGCCACTGCACTCCAGCCTGGGAACACAGAGTGAGACCCTGTCTCAAAAAAAGAAAAAAAAAAAGAAAAAATGTGTTGTAGTAATGAAAATTAGCTTTTTGAATGTATGTATGAATTGGATAGATTATTGGCTCTTTTCTAAAATAGAGAGGGCACTGAACTTGTGTTTATACAGCATATTGATTATTTGCATAGAAATCATGACTCAATTGCTAGAGAAAGAAAGGGGGAGATTAGCTTATTTGATCTTCACACAAGTGGGAGGTGGAAAACATCAGGAGTATGTGACGGGAGGATAGATTCTAGAACCAGAGGAAGATGAAAAAGCATAAATACAATAATCAAATCTCCTGTGGTGCCTTAAAACTGAACTGGGCAACCAATTTTGTTTTAATTAACATTTTGTGTGCTCAGTCGATGACATATTACAACACATGGTGGCTTATATTGATGCCAACTCCCTTCTATGTTCTAGGCATTCCTGCGTGTTTGTTAAGTGAACAAAGCATGTGTTGATGTGCTCAGTTGAACACTTTTGGAATGTCCAATAGAAAGTCATTGAATGGCTGGGTGCAGTGGCTCATGCCTGTAATCCCAGGACTTTGGGAGGCCGAGGTGGGCGGATCACTTGAGGTTGGGAGTTCAAGACCAGCCTGACCAACATGGAGAAACTCTGTCTCTACTGAAAATACAAAATTAGCTAGACGTGGTAGCGCATGCCTGTAAACCCAGCTACTTGGGAGGCTGAGGCAGGAGAATTGCTTGAACCCAGGAGGCATAGGTTGCAGTGAGCCGAGATTGTGCCATTGCACTCTAGCCTGGGCAACAAGAGCTAAATTCTGTCTCAAAAAAAAAAAAAAAAAAAAAAAAGAAAAAAGAAAGCCATTGAATTACCCTCCATGAAGGTGGAGGGTAAAGGAGTATCAAATATGTAGAGTGATAAAATTCACAAGTAAAAAGTTTGCTTATAAAATAATAGCATATAATATTCATTTATTTTAATAGTGTTAACTGTACTATGAAAACTAAAGGATTTTAAAGACTGAATGTATTATGACTATATTGTATCTCTATGATAAAGATTACCATTTCTATTTTTTTAGTATTACCTATTTTTTAATCATACATAGTATTAATTGAGTATCTACTATGTGGAGTGCTGGGCGTATATATAGAAATAATCTTTATTAGCAAATGTCAGAGTGAGGTCAAGCAAGATAATAACTGAACAATAACCAGAGGCTTGGTAATTACTAAAGCATTGGGCAAGGGTAGCTTCAAATGAATAGGAAAAATCACCCCAGTAGTTTTTGTTATGTCTCTTTTCTGGCAGCATGGTGGCACAGATATCCTCAGATCTTGCAAGGATTCCAAGTTGTAAGTGTTGAGGTTATCTAGAGAATTAGAGGTATGAATGAGTTAGCTGCTCTCTGCCATGTCTCTAGAATTTAGGCACTCTCTTCAGATCTCATTAACAGATGTGTAACAAGTTGTCCTAAAGATGTGAGTTTAAGACTTTCTCGATAGACTATAATCTAAATGTGAGCAGGACTTGGTCTATCCTGGTCACAACTGTATCTCTAGTTTCTCACCTTGTACCTGAAACAGACTGGAAATTTCATATTTGTCAGAGAAAGGTCTTCCCTAAAGTAGAAAGATCCTTTGAAGTTTAAATGTATATCACAAAACTGAGGCCACTAGTTGAAACTGGAAAAAGATTTGGAAATGAACACTTTTAGGATCATTGCATTTCTTCCAATAAACAATGCATCCCATGATCACAGGAGCACCTGTGCATGTATGTTCACAAACACATGCATATCCACATAGACTCATTTCTGTCTACTTTTTGGTCCACTGATCTTTGCTATCTAATTTTGAAATAGAAGTTTGGAAAAGTGACATGAATGGAAAGTTGTACTTTGCAGGTTACAGGCCTTAAAAGACAGTGTATTATTAAAGAAAGAAACCCTTTCTTATGAGACTGCTTGCAGTTTTCTTTTTTGGCAAGTTTTCCCTCTCCTTTTGGAACTTTCTTTCTTCCTTAGAGGATTCTTTAAGTCCTATCCATCATCTCGTTTACTGAAATGTGCCTTATTTGGGAATGAAACATTTTTGGCATAGCTGGGAGCTTTTAATGGAAATATGAGAGAAGGCATCTCTGACATATATAATACCTTCAATATGTTTCCATAGATTGAATGATCTCTGATGCATTACTCGAGATTCATAACGACAGATGGGCTGAGGAGAAGGAGGCACACTCCTTAAGTGGGGATTTCTTTAGAAACCAGCACTCCTTCCAAGGTGCTTTGAGCTATTCTTAGCAATTGGGGTTCAGCACATTCACCCCCAACAGAAGTAGATTTCTGCCAAAAGGCTGCCTGTGGGAGCTTTGTTGCCTAGCATTTTGCTCCAAACAAGAGGCGTGCCAGGCAGGGTAGTCTAAGACTTAGAGAAACCTACAGCCCAGACGATTATGTTCCTGTTTTCAGCTGTGTGGCCTTGATTAAGTTACTTGACTTCTTTGAACCTCTGTATCTTCAGTTATGTAATGGGAGTGAGAAATAGTTTCTGTTTACCTTCAAATTCTGAAATAAGCTATGAGCAAGTTTTTAGATAATAGTTGAGATTATGATAAAGTTTTGGTGTTCTTTGAAACTATCTTTAATTTTTTTTTAAAACTTAATTTCTGGGATACACTTGTAGAACGTGCAGGTTTGTTTCATAGGAAGCAGCTATCTTGTTTAAGAAAAAATATTTAGAGTGGAAATAATTAGGAGGGATGTTTCTTTTCCATTTTTGTTTTCCTCAAACCTAACCTAATTGTTTGAAAAACTCGAACTTTTCTCAAATGCAAATCACACATTTCAGGATAATGCGGAATTTCATTTTGGGGTGAGAGAGGTGAGCGGTGATGTGATTTGACCACAAATTATGAGGGTAAGAAAGTTTAAAAGTCACCTAAACAAAAATGTAGGCTTGGTATCAATAACCAAATGGTAATTAGCAATGTTTTACTGTAGTGTCACTCTAAAAGCATCTTTTCCCTTCCCTTGTTTCATTTGGCTTTCATTATCCTGTCTGACCTGCGATATTCTGAATCTATGGACAATTTTTTTATGCTGTCTTTCTGAGCTACATTCCATGAGCTTGAGCTGTTTATCAGAATCTGCCATTTTCTAATCATGTTTTTGACTCACACACAATCTAGTTGCCTGTCTTCACCACACCCATGCATTATGCTGACAGAGCCTTGGGGTTTTTCCAGCACAGTTTTCCCATCTGGGGCATGTGGTTGTTATTGTAGCAAGATAGATAAAATGTCTATGTAAAGATGTACTCAGGCCAAATCCAGAATATATTCTGAGATTTATGGCTTGATAGGGTAAGAGGGAAAGGAGAGGTCTTTGGAACTGATGCCTTAATTTTGCAGATGATGCAAGAGGGACTTGGAGGAGTAAAGTGACTGGGCATCACAGAGCTTGTGGTTCATCAGGGCCACAGCTACTTTTGGAAAGAAATACAATGAAAGAAACCCTACAATGTCTTCCTGGATTAATTTACAATTCTTTGTTGGAAATTACTAGGGCCATTGAAAGTACAGAGTCAAAGAAATGATTTTGTTTCTCTGAACTAATAAGAATATTCATCAGATTGGGAAAACATTATCCTATTGCAGATTGCAAATGAAAAGACATCTATCCATAGCAGTTAGCCTTACTGTATGTTCAAATATCTTTTGTAAACATAGAGTAGAATGATTACAAAAAGAATTTTCCTTTTTTGTGTCTTTCACATGCCAATCATACCAGCTACATTCAGCCAGCCACTGCATACCTTCCCCGCCTCTGTCCCCTGATTCTAGCCTGAACACCCACTGCAAACATATCCTCATTAGTTTTTTTCAGTGGCTTTTTTCCTTGTCTAATCACAGCGCATCTTCAAATGCCTGGCTTGGCAGCCTTAAACTCCACTCTGCCTGTGGTTCTTAGATTTAGTGCCTGGCCTTGCTCTTGCTGGTGTTTGACTTTTGATCTTTTCAGTAGATGAGGAAACAAGGGCTAATTGAAAACTGCAACAAGTCTGAAACTGCAAGTGGAAGCAAGAGCTCCTCCAGTTGGAATTTGATGCAGGGATCATGTATTCATCACAGAATCACAATGATGAGATGTGAACACAGATGGAAGTTCTTCTATGTCAGGGACAAATGGGTGTGTTCTGACGAGATCGCCTCCTTTAGGAAATCCTGTTCTCCACCAACACCAGTGAGACACCTGGGACTTTCATCAAGGGAACATTCTATCTCATGTCCAGAGTTTTAGGATTCTTGATTCCTCTACATTTCCCAGCCATTGCTTGAGTCCTCTTCTCCACTGATTTTACTGGCCATACTTGTGGTGCAAACCCTTTGCTATTCTGAGTGAACACACTATTTACTTTCTATGACCATGGCTTCCTTTCTGCCTGTATCTTTGTTTCTTCTCTTTAGTTTGATTACAAATCTTTTAGAGGATAGTCCCCTTTTTGCTTCTAGAAACTTCTTTCCCTACACTTTCCATTCAGACAATACTTCACTCCTTCTGGGTGGACTCAGGAATGTGTACAAATTGTTTCTTAATCAAGCAAACTGTAGATATTGATATAGTTTAGCTCTGTGTCCCCACCCAAATCTAATGTAAAATTGTAATTTCCAATGTTGAGGAAGGCAATTGGTGGATGATGATTGGATCATAGGGGCAGATTTCCCCCTTGCTGTTCTTATGGTAGTAAGTTCTCAAAAGGCCTGATGGTTTAAAAGTGTCTGGCACTTCCCCTTCACTCTCAATCTTCTGCTCTAACATGTGAAGACATGCTCCCTTCCCCTTCGCCTTCTGCCATGATTGTAAGTTTCCTGAGGCCTTCTAGCCACTGCTGCCTGTACAGCCTGTGAAACTGTGAGTTAATTAAACCTCTTTTCCTCATAAATTACGCAGCCTCAGGTAGTTCTTTATAGCAGTGCAAGAACAGAGTAATACAATGTTCTTTAAAGGGGTGTGTGTGTATACATGTGTGCACATGTGCATGCTTTAACACAGCTTCGGAACAGTGAGCTACTCATGGGAAGTAGGCTTTGAAGACTTGAGTTGGGGTAGTGGACAGAGCCCTGGGCAAGGGTCAGGAGACCTGCATTCTACACTTGGCTCTATGAATAATCTGTTTATGAATAACCTCTATGAATAACCCCCTGTTACATAACAGGGGACAAGTAATCTTAGCTGCAAAACTACTGAGTTGAATCATTTGGCCACTAGAGTCTTTTACACATTATCTCTATATGAGATAGATTAATTGAGCATGGATTTAGGGTACCATGTGGAAATTTTATTATAAAATATATTAGATCAGACCTCTTATCTATCAACTATAGTGATTTTGGAGTACCTGCAGATTGGCTCAATTTGAAGGAATTGTACAGGCTCATAGCCAATGAGTAAAGGGAGAAAGAGAATTTCCAGAGTAAACATTAATACATTATTAACTGTTATTTAAGATATTCTGCTTACATGTGTCTGATACCGTCGATGTGGCTTTCTGAGAAAATACTCTTCTGCAGCATTTGACTGGCATGGGCTATATTTTTGTTTAAGATATTTTACTCTTCTCACATAAACCGATTAACTGTCATATTTTATCCTTCCAGGAGTATCCAAATATAATATTGGCTGACAGCCAGTTTGCTAAGTCCTAGAGGATAATAGCTTATTGCCTATAAACAGCCTTGTTTTAAAGTCTCTCTATGCAATTCTGGCACCACTTGTGATGTGGAAGATATTTATAAGGTTGTGAAGAAAGGTCATATGTCGGGTATTAGCTTCACTAAGTAGCCCAAGTAATTTTATTTTTCCGTTCAACAGCTCTTTGTTGCTATAGATGACCAAAACATTTAATGTCCTTTCACTATTTGCTCTAAAATGTCTGAAGCTTTTGATAGCTGACTTGCTGAGTAGTTTTGAATGGCCCACTGCAATCTGAGGTACATCCTGAAAATGTAGAAACATAATAGGAAAATGTATTTAGTCAAATTTTGTACTTCAAATGGTACAAATTAGGAGGCAACAGTATCTTGGTGTATTTCAGATTTTCTTCTGTAAAAAATGACCTCCATATTTAAGAGAAAAGCTGCTTTAAATCTATGAAAGGTGATTTTTTTCATCTTTAAAAGCTCATTCAAATCATATTAATGATTTATAAACAAATGAAGGAATAATATAAGAGACTACATTTCTTTTGAACTGAACAAAGTTGTAAAAAGCTTAGAAAAAAAGGACTTGTTTCAAGATAAATGTTTGCTGAACTGACTTACTGAACCTTTCTAAATGCTCTTAGATGAAAAATATTCAGATCTAACAATTTTTTTTTTAATATTCCTAAGCTTTCTGGAAGGTGGCTTTGAAACATGAATGAGCACAGGTTTAAGTATAATTTCTAGCACTTGTTAATTCCAGTTGAGAGTGTGGATGCTACATCTTCAGTGCAAGAAAGAATGACAACCAGTTCAGCATCACAGCATCTTAGGAGAAAAAGGAAGAATCACATGACTTGAATCCACTTTTACTTTTTTATGATTCAATGAATATTTACTGAATTCCTTCCATGTGCTGGTGCTGGGCTACATGTTCACCGCTACAGTGGTAAGGAGGAGACATATTCCCTACCTTTGAGGAGCTTAGGGTCGAGTGTCAGGGTCTGGACAAGCACACTGAATGTTGCAAGGCAGTGTTATGACCAGAGACAACAGGGCAGTGTGAGATACATGAAAGTCAGTAAGGAAAGGGAGGGAAGACTTTCAGAGAAAAGGGCTGAGCCTATTCTGCCTATGCTTATATGTCAGAATGAAGGGTATGTGATTCTAAGTGAAGGGTAGCAAGAGAAGACGATTGTTCAAGGCAGAGGAAACAGTACATGTGCAAGCCTTTAGGCAGAGAGAACAAATATGTCTATAGCAGACAGTGGAAAGGATAGGAGATTTTACCTCCATGACTCTCCATCACCGTAGGATGAGAAAACTCACTCAGGGCCAGCTATGTATGGCTCTGTGCGAGTGACCATAGAATAATTGCTTAGCAATCTTAGCTTCCTTGTAAAAGGTAGCTTCATTTAAAAAATTTTTACATATATGTTATCACACTTAATTCTCACATTAAACCTTGAAATAGATAATATTCCCCAATCTTATTTTTTTTTTTTTTTTTTGAGATGGAGTTTCGCTCTTGTTACCCAGGCTGGAGTGCAATGGCACGATCTCACCGCAACCTCCGCCTCCCGGTTTCAAGAGATTCTCCTGCCTCAGCCTCCTGAGTAGCTGGGATTACAGGCACGTGCCACCATGCCCAGCTAATTTTTTGTATTTTTAGTAGAGACGGGGTTTCACCATGTTGACCAGGATGGTCTCGATCTCTTGACCTTGTGATCCACCCGCCTCAGCCTCCCAAAGTGCTGGGATTACAGGCTTGAGCCACTGCGCCCGGCTATATTCCCCAATCTTATAGATGAGGCCTAGAGACATGATCACTTCAGCAAGACTATTTAATGAGTAACTGCTAAAGTTGAGTCTTGAAGAAGTTTTCCTCCACCTCTACCTCTTCCTTCTCTCCATTATCTTTTTTTTTGATCTTCATCTTCATCGTAATGACCACAATTTGTTGAGCCCCTATCATGGGTTAGAGCCTACCAGGCACTACAAATACGGTGTCCTTTAATTCTTGCAACAATCGAGGTTATCTGTAGGGGAAGGAGCCTATAATCTGTCCACTCCATCTTGTCTCCCTTTTTGTGCAAAATGAAGCTCACCCCTCTTCTGCCCTTCATCAATTGGAAAAGATTTCTTTGCAGGGAGCTAGGACATCATTTAATAATGCCTCCTCTTATATGAACACTACTGACATATTTTGTCTTCCAGACACTGAGTGGTGTAACTTATTAGGTTTTCTTCTTTGATTAGCTGCTAGCCAGCTTAGAGCTAAATTTTTACCCCCTCTACACTTGCTGCAAATGTTTAGGTCTTGATGGCCTGTATTTCTGTATTAGCTCCATTCCTATCACCATTCTATGGCATTATCCATATTTTCCTCCTTTCTTTTTCTCTTCTACATTTAGTGTATCTTATCGTTCCTGGAATAAAGCAAGATATAAATATTAAAACATAATTACATTGCCTGAGCATAGCGTGGAATTAGAGAGTTTTGCCTTGCTCTCTGCTGCTGAAGGGTGAATTTTCATGTCAGCCCACATACTTTCACTAACTTTTTCCTAAGAACCCTGCTCTTGTTTGTGAGTTGACAGTCTAGAATTTGGGTAGCTTAGGGAGCAAAGGGTTTGCTCTGTCCTCGCAAATCTTTGCCAGTAACCTTGGTCTAATCAGCCTTGAGTTTCTTTTCTCTTGAGTTCATTCTTCAGTCACACTGTAGGTTTGCCTTATTTTGCTTTCATAAATTACAACAACCTTTTTGTTTAAATGTAAAAACTTAAGAGTGCTCAAAGTTATGGAATACTGGGTACTTTCTGCCCTGAAAAACACACATGCAATTTAGTGTAATTTAGAGTAAAGCGAAGGGATTAAATTTAGTAAATCTCTCCAGAAGTGGAACATCAAACATCTGTTCTGTCTTCTAGAAAATGAGGTATCCCTTATATTTCTTGGAGATATTTATTTGAATTTGTTGTTTCAAATAATACCTTTGGCTTGGTGCAAAGGGCAGTTTAGTGTCAAGAGGCTGGGGCCTGGAGTCACATCCAACTCTTCCACTAGGTTTGTGACGTCAGGCCAATAACTTCATTGTGCTGTTTCCTTATTTTTATTGGTTAAAAATCACCTCCTCCCTAGAGGATTCGTGGGATAACACATGGAATTCATGGGGTATTGTGACAGTTCATGGGATAACACATGAAATTGCTCGTCTGAGTGCCTGTTGATCAATATATTATCATTAGCCTAATTATCATTAGTCTAATTTCTGCCTATTCTTATACGTCAGCTTAGTTGGTACATTTTCTCGAAAGATTATTAACATATAATAATAAAAATAATAATTATTATTGTAACCACCATAGGGTGAACACAGGCATAGAAGTTCGATGTCTTTGTTACTTTTTTCTGTAATCTTGCCATTTACAAGACCTGACTCCCCTCTGTTCTCTTGAAGCTTCTTCCCTACTTTCCTTTTCTGTTAGCACTTCTCTCTATCGGACTTACTATATTTACCTTCTTTGTCTCCTGTTTGTCCCTTCCCTGCTAGAATGTATAGTACAAGAGAGCAGGTGTGTGTGGAGGGGAAGGGGGCGGGAGATGCTTTGTTCATACTACTCATGCTAATAAGCACCAGCATCTAGAACACTGTCTGGCATGTGGTAGTTATGCAAATCTCTATTAAGTCAATGAACGATCTTCAAAAATCATCACAATTTCATTAATATGAATTTTGATGATATTTGAAAAAGAAAGGGTACTTGTTTGGCTGAGGGCAAAAGCTCTTCCCCATGGAAGTGGGTGCTTGAAAGGCCAAGGGAACGAACATGTGGGTTTTGTGACTCTTTAAAGTGTTGATTGCTAGGAGTTCTATAATAAGTTAGTACCAGTCTTTTTGTTACCAGTGAATGGAAGCCTCATTATGATCTAAGGAGAGACCAAATAGGAAACCTCCGACGGGCCTTCAGAATACTAATCTTTCTTTCTGCTTAGAGATAAGGGTATTTTGACAGAACCAGGAAACACGAATATCTTAGTTGGAATTTGCAGAGGTCAAGTGTTTTTCTTGTGCAGTTTCTGATCTGCTGACCCATCTGGGGTCATGAAAGTTGACTGTTTTGTATCCAAATACCATATGAGTTAAAAACAATCCGTCTTGATGGACAGAAGAATTTTGAGATAAATTTGGCTCAA
Source organism: Sapajus apella (assembly GCF_009761245.1). Taxonomy (NCBI): domain Eukaryota; kingdom Metazoa; phylum Chordata; class Mammalia; order Primates; family Cebidae; genus Sapajus; species Sapajus apella. Next base: position 12,925,555 of record NW_022436956.1, read on the forward strand.
CAAATACTCGCGTCGCGCATACTCCATGTGAGGATTCTGCAAGGCTTGGCAGGGGACACCAAGATAAGCTCCTGTGGCTGCCCTTCAGGAGACAACAGTCAAGCTGGGAGTGGGTGGAGTGAAACCAATACCAACAGCCAGGGGTAAAAATAGTGAAGAAACTTGTTTTTTTCTCTCTGTGTTTAATGGATATTTCAAATAATTCTGATTATAGTGACAAAAGACCTTCAGAAAATGACTTTCTCTTTATAAAAAGTCTTACGTGAGAATTGTCTGTCTATCATAGGTAAAGATGAATATTTTTGCATTCTTTAGGCTTACGAATGTCTGTATGAAAGGGAAGTACAAAGTATTTGCAAATACTTCATCTGTGGCAGATAACGTATAAGGCACTGTCTCATCCCTTATCTCATGTAGTCATTCAGTTTCACTATGAATTAGGAATCATTATGCCCACTTCTCCGGTAAAGAAGCTGAAGCCTGGAGAGCCTAAATAACTTGCCCAAAGCCACACAGTTAATAAATAGCAACTAGATTCTAAAACCATTTTTGTGATTTAAGTCGCTTACTTTGTTTTCTTTCCTTTTTCTTATTTACAACATAATTCATTAGATGTCGAGGCTCTTCTCTCTGAGAGATAGCAGTAATATTATGGTATCGATTTTCAAGTGAGAAGATCACCATATACTACTATATACACAGACGAGTTTGAGTTCAAGATCTCATTTGAATTATTCTGATAATCCGAGCTGGGTTACTAAGAAGTGTCTTAGTAAACTACAAGTTGGTTATGAAATAGCAAACAGACAGATAGCAAGCAGCACAAACTGCCATTCCATGGCTGTTTTGTTCCATGATCATTAGGCTCCAGAAGGCAGAGATTGCTACAGAAATGAACACGATGAGAAGAAAGTGCATCATCATCATCGTCATCCATTGTTTGGTTTTCTGTTCTGTTTGTGCTCAGGGCAGAATTGAAGATAAATATATTCCTTTGGTCAACATATGTTTCAGATTGTAGCCTGAAAGATGTGTGTTGTGCAACAAAATCTTGTTCATTTGAATTAATTTGTGGGTGGTTCAGTTTAAACTTATGAGAAATTTGAACTAAAGAAGAGAACTAAAAGAAAAACACTTGGTATTTACATGAAAGTTATAACAGAAACCTAAAAACTGGAGGGTGCAAGAAAGCCCCTGGTCCTTGGGCGACATATTACTAAACTAACTGTCCTTTTACAGAGAAGCCACAGAGATCCAGGGAAATCAGGTGGTTTTCTCCAAGCTCCCCAGCTCGAAAATGGCCTGGGAAATGCTGAAATCACGTCTTTCCAGGACAAACCACGCTGATCCCTTCTGTGCTGTGCTCAGAATTAACAAGTATTGCCATTTAGAATTTTCGTGTAATTTCTCATGAATGTATAAAAAAATTATAATATTATATTTATTTGTATGTAAGTTGATGTTTGTAAAGTGCCAAAACTATTTTTATGTCTTTTCCTGTTGGCACTGAGTTTTTAAAGAGAATTGGCAGTAACTTACAAAAGTAAGTTTAGCTGTCTGGTTTGAATTATCCTGAATTCTGAAATAGTGTGACTCTAATGAGATTTTGTGTTGATTCTTTTTAAAGAGAGATTAGTATCATCATGGAGGAGATATTCTGTTGAATATTATACTAAATTTAAGAAAGCTTTCAAATAATGCTTTGACAATCAATTTCCCATGGCATTCTTCTGTTTCTGAAAACATTCTTCTCTTCTTTATTACTTACATATCCCATGACCTTCTAAAGAACATTCCCTTAGTGTTTTCTTACAGAACTGGGGATTCATTTATAGCAAACATCTTTTCGTTTTTCTTTTATTTTTTAAAGCCATTCTGTTTGGGTACTTGTTTGCCCTGTACTGTTTGATATCAAGAAAAAAGATTTAATAGCCATAAATGGAACTTTGTAACAAGGCTGGTTCTGTGGGGTTGAAGAATCCCAGTTGTGTGAACTTTTCCAAGCTATGCTTATCTAAGGAAAGGTACATATTGTGCCTAAAAGTAGAGCAAAGAAAGTGACTTTCTCTTTCCCTCACTCTGCAAAAGACTGTTACAATTAGACCAATACTCATCTCTTGGGCAACACTTAGACACTATTTTTGCAAATGCTGGTGTTGACCTGGATCATTTTTAAAGACCTTACCAGCTCTAGAATTCTGTTTCTATGATTTTTTGCTCCTTGGTTTCAAGGATCCCAGCATTTCAGCTGGCAAAGTTGTTTGCACGTTGAACCATCTATTATAGGGATGTCATTTTTGGGATTTGGATTGATGGAGACCCCATGCCAATAAAAGCACACAAAATTACCATCATTTTGAATGTAAAGAGTGCCTAAAACTCTCAGGTGTTCCTACCTGAGTCGGAGGCTAAATTGTGGCTCAAGAAAATTTAATTAATTTTCCCTGGACCCTTCTAAGGAAGATGTCAATATACAGTCTCGGTCCCTGGGACTCTGAACACACACTTCCCCCTGATATGGAGTGGAGTGATGAAAAGCAGTCCCCCAGAGGTGATCATTTTCTCCGTCTGCGTTTTCCTTGGCACGGGTATGGAACATGGAGGTCCCTGAGACCTCAGAATATGGGCCCTCTGCACGTACTGCTCGGCTCCCAGGCCTGCGTTTATGGAAAAAAGTTCCTAAAGAAACAAATTGAGATTGAGCAAGATCAAGTACTCACTTGTGGGTTTCTGCAAAAGTTGCTTTTTTAAAATTTTTCTCCATCGCTAGCTTGTGGAAATGTTTTTGGGCTGCCTCTTCTGGAGAGATTTGTGCATTAAGTATGAACAGTTTTATAATTTATATCTTTTTCTATTCTCCTGAGGCTTCAACACACAGGCAATCTTATTTGCATTCTATAGCAAATTCATCTCCCGTTTTTCTTTGCCTGTTTCAGGACTGACTCAGGGAATACAAGTCTCCTTCTCTCCAGCTTTGCAGCCTGTGTCTTTTGTAAGTTAATGGTATTTGATTGTGGTCAGAGTGTGAGGACACTGTCCTGCTTCACAAGGAAGGTTTTTCTACACACCCGCTAATCACTTGCCCCGCATTTCAAATTCTGAAATTGACAGCTAGAAGCAGTAGTAGGAGGGTGAAGGATTAAATGGCAAAATCTTAATCAAGGACCAAATGCCATCCTCTTTGCTTTCTTCTCTGGGAGTTTTAATGAGCTTGATGATTTGTCATAAACATTGGCCCAAGTGTAGGGACTAATTCCCTTACTGTTAAAGTTGTTCTTTGGGCTGAGCCCGGTGGCTCACGCCTGTAATCCCAGCACTTTGGGAGGCCGAGGCGGGTGGATCATGAGGTCAAGAGATCGAGACCATCCTGGTCAACATGGTGAAACCCCATCTCTACTAAAAAATACAAAAAATTAGCTGGGCATGGTGGCGCGTGCTTGTAATCCCAGCTACCGGGAGGCTGAGGCGGGAGAATTGCCTGAACACAGGAGATGGAGGTTGCAGTGAGCTGAGATCGCACCATTGCATTCCAGCCTCGGTAATGAGCGAAACTCCGTCTAAAATAAATAAATAAATAAATAAATAAATAAATAAATAAATAAATAAATAAATAAAATTGTTCTTCTAGAGAATGTTAGCTTCCTTTAGAAGCAAAGTTAATTTTTTCAGACTAAAGAGAGTACTTAATCATTCTTAAACTCCATAAATTATAAGTGGAAACCTGTTGCTCTGAACATTTTTGAAGCATTTAGAGGTATTTGCAGGAATAATTTATGTCTTGGGAGACTCTAGATAATTAAATGTTTTGATAAGAACTGTTCCCCTTTGCCTCTTTGTCTCCAAATCAGCAAAGAGCCAAACATCAATCCCTCCTCTGCTGTTGCCCCTAATGAGTCCGTTACGAAGTCTGACCAGGAAAATCAGTCTCAATGTCATTCAGTCTAGACTTCAGGGGCAGAAGGAAAGAGGGTGATGCAGTCAGTGCACTGGCCCTTCTGCCTCCAGGTTTCTGCTATATTCCAGAGGAAGTATGGTATACTACAATTGCAAATGTCATTCATTAATTCACTGACACAAAATGTCTAAGTGCCTACAGTGTGTTGGGTGCTGAACTAATTCTTAATGTTCACTAACAGGTAGTTTACTGTTCAAGATAAACAAGTATGTAAATAAATAGATCGAAGTGTTGTGCATATTGTAATAGATACATGTAGCGATGAGAAGAAATAAAGAATGTCCAACTTAATGAGGGATGCTGGAGACAGGAGGGTACTTGACATTTCCTATGGTTGGTCCCACCAAAGGATTAGGACAGACGTGGAAAGTCTGTGCTTTTCCAGACATTCCTTTCCTACTTCTTAGTAACTGTTATGCAAAGTTCCACCTAACTGACTTCTCCATGCTGGGAGGGAGCACCTGCCACTGGTGAGGCCCTCTGGCCTAGAACTCTGGCCCACGTGAAGTCTGGCTCCCTGTAAGAATCTGTAATGAATTTTACATTGCAGAACTCAATGTGAATGAATACATAAGCAAACGAGTGGCATGGCTCATTTTCCTGGCTTTGTTACTAACTCATAGTATGAACTCCTTTTCAATAATTTTAGAAGTGGCTGTTCTGCTTCATTTCATCAGAGCTGGTGTGAAGGATCAAGTGAGAAGACAAAGGAAACATTTGAAATGGATAAAGGACAGTACTTTAAAAAACTATGCAAATGTAAGGAAATGCTGTTAATCATTGTCCTTTCAGGCAAGACATGACTGTTATGGCAGGCAGGTGGGAAGAAGAGAAGGAAAAAAGGAAGGAAGGGAGAGAGGGAGGGAGAAAGGAAGGTAGGAAGGGAGAAAAGGAGGGAGGGAGAAAGGAAGATAGGAAGGGAGGACGAAGGGAAAGTGAAAGACTAAGAGAGGACAAGGTGGGAAAAGAGAAGGGGAAGAAACGGAACAGAAGAGAAGAATAAAATGAAACACATCACATGGACACCCGAATCACACTGCCTTCTTTGCATAGTGCAGAAGGGTGCAGATGACACTGGGAATAATGAGGAATCTGATAAAGAAGGATTGCTTTCGCCTCAAAGGCTGTAAATTGCTGGGTTGGGTAGGACATACTCTTCAATGACCTGAGCTTACCTTTGATGGTTCTACTCAATTTGCAGGAGCTGAAAGGAACTTTTTGGCTATACAAATGACATGGAACCAGCCCTGCCTGCTTTTAAGGTTGTTAGATATGAGGCAGTATATTGTTTAATAGAACACTGCTAGTCAGAACATAGGGCATATCAAATGCATCACTCAGGACTAAGTCAATTATTTTCATCACAGACACAAATATGACATTACAAATATTCACACACATATAAAGATTCCTATGATAAGACTTCAAAGGACAAATGTTAAAATGTTAAAGAAGGTCATTGCCATACTTGAGCACATGCTGTGCACTAAGAACTGTAGCAGGTCTGTGGCAGGTGTGTGAGAGAGGATTTAGTATATGAACAGGGACACAGAGGAACTTCAAAGGTAAAGAAGACATACATGCATCCAACAAGCATATGAAAAAAAGCTCAATATCACCAATCATTAGAAATATACAAAACAAAACCACAATGAGATGCCATCTCACATCAGTCAGAATGGATGTTATTAAAAAGTCAAAAAATAAGAGATACTGGGGAAAACTGCAGAGAAAAGGGAATGCTTATACACTGTTGGTGGGAGCGTAAATTAGTTCAACCATTGTAGAAAGCAGTATGGTGATTCCTCAAAGACCTAAAAGCAGAACTACCATTCTGTTTTTACCATACACCCAGCAGTCCCATTACTGGGTGTATACCAGAGGAATATAAATTATATTACCATAAAGACACATACATAGAAATGTTCATTGCAGCACTATTTATAATAGCAAAGACATGGAATCAACTTAAATGTGCATCAATGACAGATTGAATAAAGAAAATGTGGTACATATATGCCATGGAATACTATGCAGCCATAAAAAGAACAAGATCCTGTCTTTTGTGGGAACATGGATGGAGCTGGAGGCTATTGTCCTTAGCAAGCTAACACAGGAACAGAAAAGCAAAGACTGCATGTTCTCACTTATAAGCGGGAGCTAAATTATAAAAATTTATGAACATAAAGAAGGAAAGAACAGGCCAGGAATGGTGGCTCACGTCTGTAATCCCAGCACTTGGGGAGGCTGTGGTGGGTGAATCATCTGAGGTCAGGAGTTCAAGACCAGCCTGACCAACATGGAGAAACCCCGACTCTACTAAAAATACAAAAATTAGACAGGTGTGATGGTACATGTCTATAATCCTAGTTACTAGAGAGGCTGAGGCACAAGAGTCACATGTACCCAGGAGGTGGAGGCTGCGGTATGCTGAGATTGTGCCACTGCACTCCAGCCTGGGTGACAGAGTGAGTGAGACTGTCTCAAAAATAAATAAATGGAAATAACAGGCACTGGGGTCTACTTGAGAGGGGAGGGTGGGAGGAAGGAGAGGAGCAGAAAAGATAACTATCAGGTACTGGGCTTAATACCCGGGTGATAAAATAGTATGTACAGCAAACCCCTGTGAAACATGTACATATATTTATCAAACTTTTACATGTACCCCAAACCTAAAATAAAAGTTAAAGTAAAGAAAGAGTTCTAGTTTGTCAGTGCTGTGCTGTTTAGAAGGGTTTACACAGTACACAGAGAAGAAAAAAGACAAATCGTGCCATGCCATGTGATGTAGTGGGAAGAAGGTCCGGGCGTCAGCAGGACTGAGTTCTAGTTCTGACTCACCATGTGGAAATGCAGCTTTGCCAAGCCATGTCAGCTTTCTATTAGACAGGTCCCTGTGCAAATGAAGAGAGTGAAGTCAACAGTGTCTGAGGTTTCTGACAGTCTGGGCATTTAAGAAAATAAATGCAAGTTCTTTTAGTATATGGACAGTATTCAATTATAATAACAATAATTTAAAAAATTAATGCAATTTATTGCTTGCTTTATGCTAAAATCTTTGACATTATCTCATTTCATCTTCATACAAGCTTATAAAATAGGTATTTTCCATCCGTATTTTAAATAAAGAAACTGAAGTTCAGAGAGGTCCAACACCCTGCTCTTAATCACTGCACTGTATCAATAATAATACTAGTGAACATTTATAGCTAGTCATGTGTCTGGCACTATTCCAGGCATATTGCACATGTTAACTCATTCAATTTTCACAACAAAGCAATGAGGCAGACACTCTGCTATTATGATCTACATTATACAGATGAGGAAACTGAACCACAGCAATTGTAAATAACAGGCTCAATGAAGGGCAGATCTAGGATTGTAACCCAGGCTGTCTGACTCCAGATGTCTAGCTTTTAATCATTCAGTGATCCTGTTCTTTATTCTATGCATAACTGTGGAAGAGGTGTGGCTTAGACCATGTAACAGCATTATATTACCTGTGGGGTGTGTGTGTGTGTGGGTGCGTGTGTGTGCGTGTGTGTGTGTTGACTGGGGATGTCAAAGAAGAAAGTCTTCCCCAGAAAAATAAATCTTGACTGTTAGCTGAGTCAAGGGGGAATAAGGGAAGAATGTGATTTTACAGAGAGGAAGCTGGAGAGAAAATTCTAGCCGAGGTAAGCTAGCTCCACAGCAGACCATGATCATGTGTGGTGAATACAAGAAGACCAGAGGCTACTGGTGGTGTGATCAGGCAGCAAGGAGGTAGAGGGCTTTCATTCAGGCCATTGTCAATGTGGAGCAGGACAGATGTCACAGGGCATGGACTGTGATCACAGTTATCCTCATGGACTTACTTAGAAGAAAGGAAGGATTCAGGGTGAATGGGTGAGAGGCATCTAACTGGTTAGCAACAGCTGTAATTTTCCAAGAAAGCCGTGACAAGAAAGAATAAGGCCCTGAAGGAAAGACTCAATAGATGAGAATTATTCCGCATGGAAAGAGGGCTGAGGGAAGAATAATTTTCAGAGATTAAGCTTTTCTTTTAGCAGTCAGGATTGTGAGACCCTGGAATGCGTTTTATGATAGAACATGTTTCTTGTGTAGAGGTTCTTAAAAGAAACTTGAATTGTGTTGATGTAGTTTGTTTTAGGTTAATCTTGCTCCAAAGGAGAGTGGATTGGCAGTCACTCTGTCAATCACCACTTCTTCCTGAAATGCTCACGGCAAATGGTATTAGTCAATGGCCGTGGTCTCCTTTCCCTCTTAGGCCAGGTCTGGCTACAGATAGTCAAGACAGTATTTTAGGAAATTCCAAGAAAGTTCAGATGATTGAAGTGGGCAGACAAGTTAAAAGGTGTTTGTCTTCCGTGGTTAGCAGATTTTGCAATGTTCTTTAAGGAGTGGATGAGTCTTCCTCCTAAATATCACTCCTAGTCACTGCTGCTCTTACAGCCCTACCTTCTCATTTGCTCTTGTCTGGATGATTGATAAATTTCCCCTAATAAGCTTCCACTTCCAGCCTTCATCTCCTGTCATCTATTCTTCACCCTCCTGTTGGAATAATCTTTCTGAGTCATTTCTCTGAGCATGGTATTTTCCTGCTGCAGATTCTAAAATGGCCTCTGTTCCTTTCCAAAAACAAGTTCCAACATTTTAATGTGGACAATATGGCCCCTTCTCACTATCCTACTGCTTCTCACTTCTTCAAATCCGCCATTTTTTCAGTCCCAACAAATTACTTGGAATTCTTAAAATACACTATACCATTTTAACATCTTTCCATATTACCTCTTTCTCTGTCTCTGCATACCTCCACCCTCTTTCCTCTTTGCAAAGTATACTCACTCCTTATATTCTGCCTCAAAAGCATCCTACTTGTATTGGTCAGCTTGGGCTTCCATAACAAATAGCATAGACTAGGCAGCTTAAGCAACAGAAATTTGTTTCTCACAGTTCTGAAGGCTGAAAAGTCCAAGATCAAGAACTGCCAGGGTTGGTTTCTGGTTGAGGCCTCTCTTTCTGGTTAGTAGACATCTGCGTTTATGCTGTGACTTCACATGGCCTTTTCTTGGTGTGTGTGTTTGGCATTCTTCCCACCCCCACTCTCTTCCTCTTCTTGTAAGGCCCAATAATCCTACTGAATTAGGACCCCACCTTTGGCTTTATTTAACCTTAACCATCTCCCGAAAGCCCTATCTCCAAGTACAGTTACATTCGCCGTTAAGATTTCAACATATTATAGTAATTTGGTGGGAGACACAATTTCATCCACAGTACTACTCATGCTTCACGAATCAGTTCGAGCATCTATCCTTCTATGAAGACCTCCCTGACTGTCCCAGGACGTCTGGTTGCTCTTTCTTTCTCATTCTCATGGTCCTTTCAAAGGCAAGGACTCATCTTTACCTTGGTATCTTGATGCTTAATATAGCGTCTGGCATGTAGTGAATTCTAATATTTGATTAGTTAAAATATGCATCAAAAGGTGTGTCAGCATTAGTTTTCCACTGTCCATTTGGAAATGGATAAGGTAATAGAGAATTGAAACCAGGTTTTCTGACACCAACTCCCTTTTATTTTTCTCCATTTCCATCCCTAAGTTAGGATCTTGTTACTTAGACCCCTGAAATACCCTCTTAACAAGTTGTCTTTGATTCAGAATAGTATCTTTCCACCAAATCACACTGCATCCAATGTATAAGCAGATTAATCTTTCTAAAATTCACATTTGTACCACTTTTCTATGTAAAAACTTAACCTCTTTTTTCTCTGCCCAATAAAGTTCAACCTCCTTAGCTTGATATGTAAGGCTTCCCAGTCTATCCATGACATTATTTTACTGCTTTGTCTAACACCATTTCCCAACAGAACTTTACCTTGTAGCTATCTGATTGCTGACTATCCCAAAAGGCACCTGGTGATTGCCTACCTCTATGCTTTGCCCGTGACTGTCCCCTTGGGTAGAAATGTCTACTTTCTTTCTTTCTATCCTCCACACTACCACTCTTTCTCCACATTCCTTTGCCTGGCCTTACTCTTTTTTTCACACCCACTTTGTAATTTCTTTTCATACCACACCATTCAAAAGTAATCCTACCATTTATAATCTACAATACTTAGGTGATTTATTCAAGGCACTTTGAACTTGCCATCTACTGCCTTAATATGGAAGAAGACATAGCATTAGCTATGATGTAGCTCCAGTGTCACCATTTTCGGGATGATTTCTTCATTTTTGAAATGAGGTTGTGGATGTCTATCTAACCCTTATGAGAGTAGGATAAAAATCAAGCGTGAAAATGAAATTTGTGTGAAAATGTTATACACTGTAAAGAGGCTCTTGTTACATTTTATCTTTTTTATTAGTTTGCAAGTCTTAGGAACCCCAGTGTTGCATTTTGCACACCAACACTTTTTCTTTGTATCCTGAATAGTTTGAAGCACTATCAAGAGCTCAGGAAATATCTATTGAATGCACGTTGAATCATCTCCACACGAAGGAGAATGGGCTAGCAAATTGCACTTGTTTACAAATCAGACAAGGTAACCTTTAGAAATGGGAGATCATAGAGGTTCTCTGATACCCTCGTTATAAACTTTTCCTCCCACCAACCTTCCCAACATACTGATTCTCACACTTGCTTATTCCCCATTCATCCCTGTTTTCATCATGTTTTAGGAAGTAAAGAGAAGAACCATGAACTTCTGCCATTCATTTAATCAGTACTCATGCTTAGGTAAGCCACTGACCCTTTGTCCAAGTCAAAGACCTAGAATATATTATGAGTCTGAGTACAGTTGTGTCTTAGTTATAATAAAGTTACAAGGACCAGTAAACTATTGCACAGTGTTATCAGAGGAGAGTAAGAGCTGGAGTTAGAAATTGGAGACAGTTAGTTTCACGGCTTTTGGGTTTTAGTGTTTTAAAATCAACCTCTAAAATATGTCTTCTAATGGATACTGCTGAAAGGTTAAAGAATAATTCTGGACATTATTAGGAAGTGTTTGGTCTTCAAAAGAAAAGGCCAGTAATGCATCTAGTACCACCGACGCACCTGACACCCCTGAATAAGAGCTACTTAATCTTTGCCTTAGTGAAGTACCTGAGGCAGGTGCCTTGGTGCCATTTTAGTGCTGGACCAAACCATGTTGGGACCTAAGTCAAAAGGAAATAATTAGTTATATTTATTCTGTATTAAAAAAAGATACTGTATTCATCATGAATTTTTTGTACAAATTATAATTTTTATAATACATATTGCATTAAATGTAATAATGTATTTTTTTTACATGTTTTGTAAAGTAATAAAAATAATGTTTTAATGTAACAATACATTATTTATCTGGATTTGCTGAGATTTTTGGCTCCACCTTCATTTGTATCTGATGCAAGTACCTCACTCATCTCACTAGTCCTAGTCCTAATTCTTCTATATGTGTGTGTATCTGTTTGTGTATCAGTGACAAGTGAGTTCATTTAAAAATATTTTCTTAATTATTTTAAAATGGTATGCTTCCTGAAGAAGCATAGATTAAGAAGATAGTGCATGTATACAGTCTAGCCTGCAAAATTATGACAGAATCATTATCCTTATAATATGAACATTTAGTGACTAATTGTTTTTAGAATTCTGCTAGGTGCTTCCTAGAATGCTCTAGTCATATATGGTACCTTCCTTCTTGGAATTTACAATCCCACAGGATATACGGAGGGAACATTCAGATTCAGTTGACATTTACTGAGCATACGCAATATTCTAGATGCTTTGTGAGCAAGTTTACATGCATTTTGTAAAAAATAGACTTTATTTTTTAGAGTACTTTTAAATTGACAGAAAAATTGAGCGGAAAGTACAGAGAGTTCTCACATACCCACTCTCCCCACACATGCACAGCACTCCCCCCATTAAAATCCCCCTCTAAAATGGTACATTTGTTATGACCAATAAATCTACATTGACACATCGTTATCACCCAAAGTTCATAGTTTACATGAGGGTTGACTCCTGGTGTTGTACATTCTATGGGTTTTGACAAATGTATAATGACACGTACCCACCATTATAGTCTCATAAAGAATAGATTCACTGCCTTAAAAATCTTCCATGCTCTGCCTATTCATCCGTCCCTCTCCCCAACCCCTGGCAACCACTGATCTTTTACTGTCTCTATAGTTTTATCTTTCCCAGAATGCCGTGTAGCTGAAATCATACAGTATATTGACTTCTTTCACTTAGCATTATGCATTTACGATTGCATGCCTTTTTCTGGCTTGATAGATCATTTCTTTTCAGAGCTGAATATATTCCATTGCATGAGTGTTATTATATACATTTTCACATCAGGAGGACAAAGCTCAGTGAGATAAAGCACCTCCACCAAAGTTAAAGTGAGCAGAGAGTGAGGTTTGAACTTCAAATCTCCTGATGCCAATTTGAGTGCGAGTTTCACAAATCTACAGCCGCTTCAAATAGGAAGTAGTAGGCATTGTCCAAATATGTATGGCTACAAAATGAAACCGCGTTGATGGGGCCTTGAATGAATGGTGTAGTCTTTAGAGCTTCATTATTAAATTAGGTATGAGTGGAACAAATTGCCGTTTTTCCTTGGTGATTCCAGGAATGTTTCACGGAGTGAGGAGTCAGTGGCATTAGGATTTTGTTTAAAGGCTTCATAATGGATGAAGATAGACTGGGATTGGATGATGGAATTTGAGAAACGTGGGAGGACATGTGAACAAGGTACCTTTTTGAGAAATTCCTCATACAAAGTACCCTATAGTATTATACAGATGCTATCAAATTAGCAGAACTAAAGGATAACAAAAACAGAACTCTTCAGTAAAACTAGGTTTATATTTCTTTTAGTTTAATGTTTTCTTTCTGGACTTAACAATGCATTTAAAGTAATATTGACAACAGTTTGCATTTATTATGTACTTTCTATGTGTCAGACCTGGTGCTAACTACTTTACATCCATTAATTTAATTCTCATCATATGTCTATAAAGTAGGTTCTATTATTCTGCATTCTACAGATAAGAAAATTCCACAACTAAAGAGAAGTAACTTGCCCAAGACCAGACAGCAAATATATACTGGAGTGAAATTTGAACCCATGTTGGTTTGATTTCAAAGCCCAGACTCTTATTCACTACATGCAGTAGGATATGGCATGACAGTATATTAAACTGGTGTTAATTTTTCTTCACCACATTTGATCATTCTTTCTAGACTTCTGAGAGTCATGTAGGAGAACTTAGCATCAATAAACCACATACTGAATCTGTCATTCAATAAGGATGTTCTTGGCACTCATGTTGGCTGAATGTAGGCTTGATACTTGTGACAAGAAAAAGGAGAAACATATTTTATGTCTTTGATGTGTCTACATTTATTGTAGTTATACCAGACAAACATTTTCACTTCTTAAAGTAGAAAAATGAAATTATATGGTGGTTCGGCAAATTGGCCAAGGCTCATGTATTGCATCAACACACCTTAATGAATAGAAGAGAAGCCAACATATACTGAACACAGTGGCAAATATTTTATTCCCTCAATAATGGGGTATCATTTCATTCATTTTAGAGTTGAGAAAGATGAAGCTCAGAAAAGTGGTTTGCTCAATTATCAAAGAGTCAGTAAGTGGTAGAGTTAGGATTTCCACCCACATCTTTTGGTTCAAAAGTCTTTACTCTTCCTATTACATCCTAATGCTTTTCATTAAACTCAATTTCCTGGATAAATGTCATTTCTGTTTTTTATATGTTGGTGCTGTTTGATGTGGTACCAGTTGGATGCCTGGTAAGGGCAGATGTGTTCATTCACAACATCTGGGAGGAGAGATGTCAGGAGCATGTATTGAGTTCAATGTTGGCTCTGAAATACTCAGGCACTCTCTGGCTTGGACACTCAGTTCTATCAGTCCCACTCTCTGAACGTCATATTCTATTTCTACAAGGTGGGGCAAATAGTGTGGCTTTTGACTAAGGAGTGCTGGGTTTCTACAGATTAGCTATGTGGCTTCTGGGTGTGGCTTTTCCTCCATTGCAAAATGAGAAGAGATTGGACACATTGAGTTCCCAGGCCTATGATTTCACAAGATATCTCTGATTTGGGGGTTCATTTCAGCTGAGTCTTCTTAATTCAGGTGTGTGAGATGATGGATCTTAATACCTTTATAAAATCTTTATAACTTTTCTTTTTTGTAGACAGGATCTCACTGTGTCTCAAATCTTTATATCTTTTATTTATTTATTTTTAGACAAGTCTAAAAAAGCTTTATATCTTCTTATTTATTTATTTATTTATTTTTAGACAGGGCATCACTCTGTCACCCAGGCTAGAGTACAGTGGTGTCATCTCAGCTCACTGCACCCTCAACCTCCCAGGCTCAAGGGATTCTCCCACCTCAGCCTCCCAAGTAGCTGGGTCTATATGTGCAGTCCACCACACCTGGCTAATTTTTGTATGTTTTGTAGAGATGGAATTTTGCCATGTTGCCCAGGCTGGTCTTGAACGCTTGGGCTCAAATGATGTGCCCCTCTTGGCCTCCTGAAGTGCCGGAATCATAAGCATGAGCCACTGTGCCTAGCTTAGATCTTTACATCTTATTTTTTACTGTAATCGCAAAGCTTCAGTTACGCTTAGAGAATCTTCATTGCTTTTTCTACTTATTGTGACTTATATTTGTACAGATCTCTATAGTTTACAGAGCTGTGTTACACACCAAGTCTCATTTTATCTCTCCATAACCCAGATGAAAGGAGGTGGCATCAAACATGAATTTGAGTTACTTAAATTCATCATCTGTAACATGTGCATGATATTAATATCTGTTGCCTCAGGTAGCTGTGAGGAAAAAAGGTCATACATGTAGCGTGCGTAGCAGGGAATCTGTCACATAATCGATGTTGAGCGTATGTTGGCTGTTTATTTGGTGCTTTGTTCCAGATCTCAAACATTCCTGATGACAGAGCTGGCCTAGAACCTAAGTGTTCTAACTCAGAGTAGTGCTCAAAGTCATATTCTGTGTTGTTTTTGAAGATCTGGGTGGGAGACCAGAAAAAGAATTTCTTCGAGGGGAGAATGGAACATTGGCTTTAACCCTAGGTCTGTATATGCCAAGTATTTTCACTTAATATGTTCTTATAGGCACCTACTCTGGGCTAAGCACTGTGGTAGAATGAGGGAAACTGGAATATGAGTGGTATAGTATTTGTACTTGGAGAGTTCACATGTAGTGAGTAAGTCAGATGTATAAAATATAAACAATGTACAGGCATTTAATAATTTTTTTTTCAGGTGAATAATGAAAGCAAGGTGCTTTGCTGTGGACGAAGAAAGAAGCACTCAAGTGCCAGGGGAGTTTGGCAAAGTTATCCTTGAACTGGGTTCTGACCGATGAGTTGGCATTACCTAGACCAAAGGCTAGAGGAAGGAAGGACAGGATGAATAGAGGGAATGGTGCATACAGTGTAAAGAATTATGAGGGAACATCCAGGGAATGCAAATGTCACCACATAGCTAAAGCACAGAGAGAATCTGAGGCTTTGGCAGAAGTTGGGTTGAAGGAAGTGGGCTGGAGTCAGATTGTGAAGAAATCTGTATGCCACGCCAAAGGGATGAACATTTATTTGTCTTGAAAGCAACAGAGTAGCATTGCATGATTTCAAACATAAAATGACAAGTTCATTTTTTTTTTTTAAAGAGAGCACTTTGTTGTTTATGTAGAAAAGGCTTGGAGAGGGTGATTACTGGAAGCTGGTTTTAGGTGTTACTACCATCTAAGCAAGAGAAACTGAAGACACACATTAAGACTACAGCACAGGCACTGGAAAAACAGCTCAGATTGGTGAGATCTTTTGGATATGTTTAGGAGGGTTGGTCATTGGGAGGGGAGAGCCATTTAGAAGGAAGGAGTTGGGGTGACTGCCAGGTTTCTGGCTTTGGTGACTGGGTGAATGGTTGTCTGTCATCGACACCAGCCGTATAGGGTTAAACACTGATGAGGCGTGTTCTGTTTAGCTATGTTGAATTTTAGTTCCCTGGGGGCCACTGGCAGAAGTCTAGCAGGACTTTGGAGGTATTTGGTATTCTGGAGAGAGGCTTGGGTTGGCAAAGAGAATATGAATGGCCATTATCAGTAGAGCAGAGAAGAGTTGAAGCTTCAGCTGCGGAAAAGACGTCCCAGGGAGAATGGGCAGGGAGAAATTCCTTAGTTTTGCCTGTGTCTACAGAGGCCAGAGGATTTTACTACACAAATGGTAATTATTGGATAAAGTTCCTCTAAGAACCACAGTTTTGGGCATTTTACTGGAGCTGCACATTTCTCTTACTGGCAACTCCAGAGTGTGTAGGGAGTGACGAGGCTGCCGGTAGGTAGGTAGGTTAGTTGAGTTTCCTTCTTCCTACTGTGTATCTTCTGCAATGCCATTGCTCATCTGAGGCTGATGGAATGAAGGTGAGGGGAGGGAAAGCAAAAGGGTCCACTCAGCTTCCTGTGAAAGACCCCTAGTCTATTGGGTTTGGAGATAGTCCCATTCAGCTGTTGGCTATCATGATGTTTTTGTTTTTTAGAATTTGCGTTGCCATTCCCAGATGCTGTTATGGATTGTAGTAAACTGGTGATCTCAATTATAATCAGTATTCCTTTGTGTGAAGCGTTTTTCTTTAATTTTATTTTTTACAATTTTTATGGATTCCCTCCCCACCTCAGGTCTTTTCTCCAGGGAGCTGCTCCAGAGTGAGTAGCTCTCTAATATTTTTTCTTAGAAGAACTTTTCTTTTCAGTTCAGAATTTTATCAGCAATTCTTATGCTAAAAGAGGTCAGGAGATGAGGCATTTCTCACGTTACCCTTGAAGCTACTCATGAATAATGGCCTATATCACCTCTATTGTCTGCCCCAAAACATAAGCAACCAGACATAAAGGCATAGGAGAAATTAAAGATCACTGATTGAGCCAGCAGAGCAGGCTAAGGCTGGGATAGTGTGAAGAGGTAAAAAATTCAAGGTAGAACAGATGGTGATGTAGGGGGAAATGTCTGAGTAGATTAACTAATCCGCAGATAGAGAATAAACCATATTCCTGGGTTTAAAGGCAAGAACTACTGAAAAATATTCTGAAGTCTTCGGAGTGAGATTAGGGCATCCCTACCAAAGAGCAATGTAGCTAAAATAAATTAGAGGTCATTATTCTAGGCTGAATGCGTAATGGACTAAGCTCGCTGGATTTTCGCTGCCCCTTCCGATAGTTTCCTATGATTTATGCTGCCAGTGACTGCTGCGTGGGGGAACTCTGTGTCGCTAAATACTTTCTTCCTTCATCGGTGAATTGATTTCCCTGAACTCCAACTGGGGTCTTAGGGTTGAGGGGGCCAGACAGAGTGGAGACAGTGCCAAGTGGGACTAGAAAAGCCAAGGTGAGCAAAATAATTCCAAACAGTTCTGCTGGTAGGACCTATCCTGGGAAAACACAGTTCCCCTTCTTTGTGGAAGGCTATGTGTATTTTCTTTTTTCCCTGTCTACAGGTAGACAATACTTATGAAAACAATGCCTTCTTACAGCTTTAAAGCATGGCACCTGCCTAGCAGCAAACTCACCCAAGGCTTTCAAGAGAGGGGCAACTTTTAAATTAAAAATTTGGCTGGGCTTCAATGCTATGCCAGCTGAGTCATTTTAAAATGAGAACAGGAAACAAAGACCACACCAACGGGGGAGGTCATAGAGTGTGACAAGGGGTCTGTAAGAGGGCATACCGTGCTGCCTAATGGGAGAAAACCGAGTCCTTTGTGCTGGGGCGAGTCCAGGGAGTGATGGATGCTTTATGCGTGGAGGCTCAGACCTTCCTGTCCTGCGGCCTTGCTGCTGCTGGGCTGTGTGAGATGCCTGGCTTGGCAGAGACTGGCCTTTTGTTTCAGTGTCTTCTGAGCCAGTGACATCAGATTTGATGGGCTATTGGCGCCTTTAGAGAGGCAAGTTTTATGTTCCTATGTTTTATATTAAAGCTTGTTAGAAGTAAATAGAAAGGAGCCCTTTAATCCTAACTGGGAATAAAAGAGCTGAGTCTTCTAAATGCGAATAATAATAAATGCATAATAAAATTACTCCAACCCCTAAGACTTCCTTAAAAGATTACCTCATGCATTACATCCATTAAAACAGGAAGAAAGTAAAGCAGCAGTGCACTCTGGGCTGAATCTTCCTTGTTTCAGTTTTAGACAAATAGTTGAATGCCACAATCCTCTTTCTTCCCCACTCTTTCATAGAAGCCCAGCATTAATGAGGCTAAACCAATGACTGCACTTTGGTGGTCCCTGGAATATGCTTTGATTTGGTAGGGGCTGGGGGGTATCTTCCATTCCAGAGCTCAGACAGGGGTCTGGAGTTTCCAGAGCACCTTGCAGGAGAGGGTTCAGGGACCGTTCCAAGGACTGGCTAACATTCACACCATGTACTCTCTAGACTGAGATGGTAACACATCCGAATCTATAGAATCAGAATTAGAAATGGAAAGGGCTTTGAAAGGTCTTTCTAGACCATCGCTTGTCGCCAGGCAGAGGCGCCCTTCAATTACCCTAGACAAATGGAAATCTCCAGATATAGGACCCTAAGCCCTCTGTTTAAATAAGAACCAATATACAGTTATTAAACACTCTCCTAAAGATAACTATCCAGGCCCAGCCAGGGATGGCTCAATCTTGTTATACTCAGAGCACTTCTTCTTCTTTTTTTTTTTTCTCCTCCCATCTACTGAAATCTTACAGATATATGGATTAATTAAACCATTCATTTATCCAACAGGCATTGATATGTTAAGTGCCTTGAGTGGGCACAATACTAAGCACAGCACTGTGGGGAATACAAAAGAAGTAAAGGAATAGTCCTAGTCCTTGAGGAGTATATCATCTTATTGAGTGGGAAGGAAAATAATTCACTGAGTGACTCGAGAACAATGCAGCATAGTACGATGGAAGGATGATACTGTGGGGCCAGGCGACACACTCTGGGATGTAGGGAAGTTTAGTGGAATGAGGCCAGTCTTGAATTGGCTTCTAAGGAATACTCTGGATTTAAACTGGTAGAAAATAGAGGGTTTGGGAGAAACATCTTCATGTCTGTGTAGCTTATATAGGAATTGAGGTTTCATTCCTTTCTTTCCCAGAGACTGCTCCTATGCAAGTTATAAGGACCATCCTGCCCACCTTATAATCCATATCCCCCAAGAAGCTTCTCATTTATACCAGAGCTTCTATCATTTATACTGACGGAGCTTTGGCTAGTCACTCTCCAAAAAGCACACCCCCGTAAGACACATATTAGGTGCTGAAGGAGGAATAGGCTCACGGAAAAGGATTCATGACTATACACGTTTCCTTCCTTCCTTGTGGTAGGCAGGACTAAAGTGGTATCTGCCTTCACCTTTGCCTTCTTTAATGAAGAACTGGCAAGCTCAGATACCTAGGGATCTTTGGTTGGCTAGTGTGGTGCTCACCAGTGGGGGCGTAACTTCTGGTGGGCAGAATTGGTAATTTCTTCAACCTGGTGGCCGCTTCCTCCAAGCCAATGTTCATGAAGATTTTATACTCAGAGCTGATGGTGCTTCTTATATCTCATGCTTCATATTTGTGATCTTGTTTGTTTATTTGAGACAGAGTATTGCTCTGTCTCTCAGGCTGGAGTGCAGTGGGTGAGATCTGGGCTCGCTGCAACTTCCATCTCCTGGGTTCAAGTGATTCTCATGCCTCAGCCTCCCGCATAGCTGGGACTACAGGTGACCGCCACCACACCTGGCTAATTTTTGTATTTTTAGTAGATACAGGGTTTCGCTATGTTGGCCAGGCTGATCTCAAATTCCTGGCCTCAAAATATCCTCCTGCCTCAGCCTCCCAACATGCTGGGATTACAAGCATGAGCCACTACACTCGGCTTCATGCTTCATATGAGCTTAAATGCTCCTTCCTCAGGGAAGTCTTCTCCTACAGATAGACATAATCAATCCCCTTCTTTTTAGTTGCAGTACTTACATCACGATTTGTAATTATATGTTAACCTATGTACTTACCTGATTCATGTTTGACTCTCCCACTAGAATGTAAGTTCCGTGAGTCAGGGACCTAATTTGTTTTTTGTTTTCTTTTGTTTTTTTTTGAGACAGAATCTCACTCTGTCGCCCAGGCTGGACTACAGTGGTGCAGTCTTTGCTCACTGCAATCTCTGCCTCCTGTGTTCAAGTGATTCTCGTACCTCCACTTTCCTAGTAGCTGGGATTACAGGCATCCCACACCACGCCTGGCTAATTTTTGTACTTTTAGTAGAGAGACAGGGTTTTGATATGTTGCCCAGGTTGGTCTCAAACACCTAGCTTCAAGTGATCCGCCCACCTCGGCCTCCCAAAATGCTGAGATTATAGGCATGAGCCTCCATGCCTGGCCCCTAATTTGTTTTGTTCGCTGCTCTGCACTTAGCCCCTAGCCTAGTACTCAAAAATAAATGCTTGATGGATGGATTAAAGGATTCAAAACTAAAATCTTGAGTGGGTAGAGATACATGGCCCTAGGAATCAGGACACATAAGGTCTCCTTGGGATTCTTATCATAGCCAGAGATGTTTCTGGCTGCTGGCTCTGAAATCACCCACAGGATTCCCAAGAAAGCATTGAGAGAGAATGCCTGCTGTCACCGTCTGGAGAAAAGACATCCTGTGCCCTCTGAATGAACTCAGCAGAGCCTTGCAAGTGTCATCCCAGCTGTTTTAGAGGTGCTGCCTTGTCTGTGATTACATGCTGGATGCCTCTAGCATTGCCACAGGAATCCATTTTATTGCAATGTGGATTTTCCATTAGAGAGGGGAAAACCAACTCAGAAAATCAGCTTCAGTTATAGTAGATTTCCAAAGGAAAAGAAATTTTCCCTTATTTCATGTTTTCAGTTTCTTATTGACTTTTGACCTGCAGATTTTTGGCTTTACATTCTGGATACGAAAATGATAGCAATAACTATAGCCTGTCTTTACAGAGACAGGCACTATTCTAAGTGCCTGTGCACATTAATTTCACTTAATTTTCGAAACAGTCTTATGGCATAGATGTCACTGTATTAATATGGACATTTTCTAGCGGCAGCATAGAAGTATAAACAAGTCGTAGAGCTGATGTTTGAATCCAGGTTTAATTCTACTGCTTGCATTCACTATACTCCTTCCAAACACAGTCTAATATTAATTTATTTGAATTCTACACATGTATCAGGCCCACATACAGTTCATATGCATTTTCTTATTTAGTTATTGCAACAACCTTGTGAAGTGAATATAGTTATTATGCCCATGTTACAGGTGATGACACTGAAGCTCAGAGGTTAGGGAAATTACTCAAGATCTCACAGCTAGTTCGTTATTGGCATTACCAGACTCAAGCTTTGATCAGCTTATACCAAGGACTGCATTTCCAGTCACTACCTGTTACTCCCTGTGCACTCCCAGAAATGCCCTTGTGTGGACAGGACAGCATGGTTGCCTTGTGGGACTAGTTAATTGTGCACCATGCCAGTGGCTCATCAAAACTACAGCAGGAAGTAGACACTGGCAGGTTTTTCTATAATTGTGTTACAGCCCCTTCCTCACTGTATTTTGGATGGGGAGGTTCAGGAGATCAAAACTGGCTGGATCCAGACTTCCCAGACAGGAACAGTTATCAGTAGTATTTTCATTTGGTTTCATGCTAACCACAATCATTCCTTCTAATCCGGGGCTTTGGAAAGTGTTTGGGGAGGGGATGCTTTTCGGTGCTGTGTGGCTTGTGCAACTCACCAGTGATCTTCTTTTGACAATACTGTTTAGTCAAATCAACCCGTTTTTCAGAATTGAAAACTCTCTTATTTTCAATATTAGCACACTCCCAGTAAATGAGCTGCTTCAGTTTTCATTCTTTCCACTTGAATCGGTTTCTGGCACTGCCAGAGAAGGTGAACTGAGACATATATCCCTCTCTGTTTATTTTAGTCAAAACTCTGTCTTTGTACTAATCAAAAACAAGGGCATTTAAATTACCCAAGTCAGCTTTCTGTAATAAATTCACTGTATCTTGAGGATATAAAAACTGATGTTAACTTTCTGCAAGCAGGATGCCCAAATGAATTTGTGCTCCTTGCCCTGGACCCACTCTCTCCATGCATGCAGTGTCCCCATGCTAGCCTAGAAGATGAGCCTGAATCCCTACTCCTCCCACCACATATTCTATCTTTCCCTCTTTGAGATGCCTTGGCTCCTGTTTTCTCTTGGTTCTGGGAAGATGAGCTCAAGTTTGGTCTGATCTCATCAACCTTTAATTTGTAAGTGCTCTTGTCAGTACCTGGGGCTTGGCTTTCTTCTGCAGATTTTATTTGATTAACCCCTTTGACTCCTAGCTTCTCTGGTTGCTTTAAAGTGGAATCTCCTGTCCTGATCTCAACCCTTCTGAATTAAGTTTTAGCCCCTTTGCCACCAAGGCCTTTCCTGAGACCAAAGAAGTTTTTACGGTTGTCTCATCACATCCATAATCAGCAATACAACTTGGCCCAATCCTTCAACAATAGGATGTTTTTGTCTCTCCCGCTGATAGTCCTAGTGGTGGCAAAACAGAAATATGTTTTAATGGTTCGATTTACTAGAAAGGATTTAAATACAAACATCTGAATGGAATAGGTGGCAGCCACAAAACAGTTTTGAACATATAAACAATGTTGTCACACTTAAAATATCAGTATAAATAGGAATGAATCCTAGGAAAACAACCTGTTGAAGGGGAAGCAAAACCCTCAAGTTATATTCTCATCTCACAAAAAGCACCAAAATCAATTTCAGGTAGATTACATACAAAAATTGTATACATAAATAACTTGAAAACAATATAAGTGAATATTTGATTTTCAACAAAAATACTTCAAAATATAAAAGCATGTGATGATGTCCCCAAAGAAAATATCAATACATCTGCATATATAGAATGGAAAATGTCTGTAAACGTAAAAAAAAAAAGTAGAAAACATATTTGCAGTAACCGAAAAAGTTTAAATACATGTATACATAGAGGTATGTTTGTGCATGAGTGTGTCCATATATATACAAACACACATATACACATACATATATGTGTGTGTGTTTCAAATCAAACAGAAAAAACATAGCAGCACCACTGAGAAAATGGCAAAGAACACAACCAGGTAATTAACAAAATTTAAAAGAAGGGAAGCGATCAATGAACTCTTGAACTATCAGTCCAATTTCACTAGAATTCAATAAAAAACAAATTAAAAAGCACTGCTAAATACAACTCAAACCTAGGGAAACTGCAACTCTCTTCAAATTGTCAAAACTTTCTAGAAAGCTATTTAGCAATACTCAAAAAAGAAAGAAAACACTTTCATCCAATAATCTCACTCCTAATCTGTACTAAGGAAAGCAGTCAAATATTCACGTAATAAGTTGTCTCTTACAACCTTATGTATAATGCAAAAAAAGAAAGTATTCTAAATGTTCAATACTGGAGGAATGGTTAAGTAACTTATATCTATAAAATGGAATATTATGTTGCCCTTTAAATTGTTTTTGAAAGATAATTAAACATCAAAAATGTTCCTGATACAGTGTTAAACTGAGAGAGTAGGAAGAATAACTGTTTATATTATGATCCAAATGCAGTAAAAAATACATAAATATGAAGAACTATTCACATATTTAAAAGGCAAGAAATAAATTTATTAAAATACCAAGTGATTATGTCTGATAATCTTTATGGATAATTTTATTTTCAATATGTTTTTTTTCTAAAATTTTGGAGCAAATATGTCATTATTATAATCAGGAAAATTAATAACATCATTAAAATGTGTGTACCTGCATTCCTTGGATTATTACAGAACTTTCTTTTTAAATTTCTATAAAACATCAGGGGAGAGAGGTAAAAAGTCAGGTGTCTTTCTTCCCTTTGTAGTATCTGGGCTAGAGTAAGTTGTTTCAGAAGCAGAGAACATGTATCTCCAGGGAACTTAAAAGGGCATCCTGGTGAGTCGCACATGTCACACAGTGCCAAAAAACATCACCTCCCCAGACACTTTCCAAAGCCCCAGATTAGAAGGAATGATTGTGGTTAGCATGAAACCAAATGAAAATACTACTGATAACTGTCCCTGTCTGGGAAATCTGGATCCAGCCAGTTTTGATCTCCTGAACCTGCTCTCTTAACAGTTACCCCATATAGAAAAATACTACTCTCATTTTTCAGCTCCAGTTTTTCTACTACAGTACTTACTCCCTGTATTTATGATTGCTTGTGGGTTTTTGTTTGTTTTTCTAACAGAACACTTACTCCTTGTATTGTGATTGCTTGTGGGTATTTGTTTGTTTATTTGTTTCTGAGACAGAGTCTTTCACTCTCACCCAGGCTGGAGTGCAGTGGCAGGATCATAGCTCATTGCAGCCTCAAAATCCTGGGCTTAAGTGATCCTCTCACCTCAGCCCCCTGAATAGCTAGGACCACAGGTGCACCCTACCATGGCCAGCTAAGTTTTTGTTTGTTTGTTTTTGTTTTATCTGAATATTATTATTTATTATACTTTAAGTTCTGGGATACACGTGCAGAATGTGCAGGTTTGTTTCACAGGTATACACTTGCCATGGAGGTTTGCCGTACCCATCAGCCCATCATCTACGTTAGGTATTTCTCCTAATGCTACCTCTTCCCTAGCTCCCTACCCCCTGACAGGCTGCAGTGTGTGATGTTCCCCTCTCTGTGTCTGTATGTTTTCATTGTTCAACTCCCACTTATGAGTGAAAACATGTGGTGTTTGGTTTTCTATTCCTGTGTTCGTTTGCTGAGAATGATGGTTTCCAGCTTCATCCATATCCCTGCAAAGGACATGAACTCATTTTTTTTATGGCTGCATAGTATCCCATGGTGTATATGTGCCACATTTTCTTTATCTAGTCTATCATTGGTGGACATTTGGGTTGGTTCCAAGTTTTTACTATTGTGAACAGTGCTGCAATAAACATATGTGTACATGTGTCTTTCGAGTAGAATAATTTGGGTATATACTCAGTAATGGGATTGGCCCAGCTAAGTTTTGTAGAGACAGGGTCTTACTATGTTGCCCAGGCTGGTCTGGAACTCCTAGGCTCAAGCATCCTCCCACCTCATCTCCCAGAGTGCTGGTATTACAGGTGTGTCATCACACCTGGCCCAGTTGGTTCTTTTAGTGTCAGTCTCATATACTAGCTTGTGAGCTTTGATGGGGCAGAGACCTGCTCGGTATATTAGAGTCATACTCAGTAATATTTGCTGAATGAATGAATGCACTCAAGGAATGAATAAATTTACACTGCTATATTTAGCTTCTGACCATAAATTTTACTTGACCATGTGAATTAACTCTCTTTTTCTTAGAGCTTACCCATAGTAGACTTAGCTTATTGTCCCTTTGGTCCCACTTTTACTAAAAATCAGATTAATGAGGTTCTAAGAAGGAAAAAATAATGAGAGTGGTCAAGAGCATGGGCTCAGGCACCAAATTGCCTGAGTGTGAAATTGACTCTACTATGTGCTAGCTTTGTGATCTTGGGCAGGTCACTCGCCCTCTTTGTGCTTCAGTTTCTTCATCTGTAAAGCTGTGATGATAACAGTAGTATATTCCCCTTCTGGATATTTTGAAGATCAAGTGGGTTGTTAGACATAAAACACTTAGCATGTTGCTAAGTGTATAAATACTCTATAAGTGGTATAGTATAAATACTCTATAAGTGGTAGATATTGTTATTATTATTTTCTCCTAAAAGCAGCAGACATCCTCTTCAGTTAATTATACCTATTGAATTGTTTTTTTCATTTCTACAAGCCTCCCAATATTTTCTATCCAGACCGTGCATAGGTAATGAACTTGATGTCTTAATAAAGCTTGATATTTGGCAGCAATTATTTTAAGCTCTCTCATCTATTGTCTGATTTCATTAGATAATGATTGTCATGACAAAGTAATAGAAGAGGTCCTTTAAAAATACTTCTGATGGTGCAGATGTCAAACATCAATTACCACAAAACTTTATGCCAAGACTAGTAGTATTTTTCTCACTTCAAGCTTTGTCATTATTTTCATTTTATGATGTAAATATTTTTTCTTTAGACCTGAAGCTCTTTGAGGGCAATTTCTTTTCCCTATAGTTCCCACCTACACTGTCTTATGAGTATTCTACTGAAAGACAGAAACTTATTAAATGAATAATTAGATATTTTTCCCCTTTATTGCAAACACAGGGCACACCTAGCTGTGCTATTCTTACTTCTCAGCAAAGGTGTTTCTGATTCACTTCTAGATTTCTTCTTGGAATTTTATCTTGGAATTTTAAATACTTTTGTTTTTTAACTTTCAGAAGATGGTGCTACCATTGGCAACTAAGATTGGGATCCACTGAAAGACTGGTTGCTGGTGGCCAATTCACTTGATACAGCTCTCCCAGTAGCGATATTTCCCTTTGTATTGAAATACATAATTGCGAACAAAGTGAGGTCCCAGACCATACTATTTCCTTATGTCTGAACATGGAATAACATATTCAGATTTTAAGGCATTATTGTTATTTTTGCCAACAATGATGATACCTTCAGTTGTGCATTGCTGCACAGTTTATTGAGAGTTTTATATATAGCATTTCATTTAATTTGTACAACAAGATTATATTTTTTCCTTTTTTATTTTTATTTATTTATTTGTTTATTTTTGAGACTGGATCTTACTCTGTTGCCCAGGCTGGAGTGCAGTGGTGTGATCATAGCTTATGGCAGCCTCGACCTCCTTGGGCTCTAGGTATCCTCCCACCTTGGCATCCCAAGTAGCTACAGGAACATCCACCACATCTGGATAACTTTTAAAAATTTTTTGGTAGAGATGGAGTCTCACTGTGTTGCTCAGGCTGATATTGAACTCCTGGGCTCAAGCGATCCACCTGCCTGGGTCTCTCAAACTGCTGGAATTACAGGCGTGAGCCACTGTGTCCAGCCAAGATTGTATTTTTATTGCTAGTTTATATCTGAAAATGTAAGGATTGGGAGGAGAAAGGTTAGCTATCATGTGCCACATAGTTTCCATACACTATCTCACTCAACTCTCATCGTAGCCCTTGAAGTAAGCAATAATATTTCTATTTCACTAATAAAAATTTGAGGTTCAGAGGTGCTAACTAGTACATAATAGAATTGAACTTCAAACTCTGGTTTGTTTGGCAACAAAACCTATGTTCTTTCTGCTACACTAGTGGTTGATTGAACTACCTTATAATCCTAATCTAGTAGAAAAAGTCTACTTTTTTTATGACTGAAGTTACTGTTTATGAACTTCCAGTGACATTCAAATCTAGACATGCACATGGTAATAGAGGACATCTCAGGGCAGCCTTTCTTTGCCTCATCCTTCCCACAGAGAGCTCATCCTGTGTGTTCCTGGTCCTCTGTCTCTGGTGATAAATATGGAGTATCCAGACATCGTGTTGCATTGTTATGTCTATCACTGTTTGCATAGACTCAAACCAATGCAATAATTTGGAATGGGGCTGAGCTCAATTAGCATTCCCACAATTCTTTCCCTGCCTCACCCTTTCTAAACCCAATTCCTCGGTGCAGATAATCACAGAAAATCAAGATCAGATATGCAGTAGTTCAGGATGGCCTAGGAAGTGAAGAACAATGCCTGTCCTTTCAGGTACCCTAACCTGCATTTCAGGGATGTTTGTTCCAAAATTCGAAAAAATGGCAATTTGACTAGATCTCTCGTGGTATGAGTGTATTGCAGAGAATCTTGTGAAAAAAAAGTAAGAATAATCTCACTCTTGACAAGACAATCTGATCTTCAGATCTTAATAACTCTGGTTGGAAGATAGAAACTCTAGTGTTCATTTTTGGGTCAGGGAGTCATTGCTCAATATGCTAAGAGAATTCATTTTCCTTGAGTGTTTTTCCTTTCAAGTCACGTTTTACTGCTGGAGTTACTCAGCGAATTAATAGGTATAGAAATGCAAAGCTCTTTTCTTATTACATTCTATCGATCTGATTGCAGTGTCATTAATTGAAAGACTAGGAAAATGTGATGGATAGTTCAGCTCAAGATTCTACATTTGTTTTGGCCCAGATCTGTTGGAAGAAAGCTGCATGAAACTGACTGAAAGAAGCCTTTTGGTCTGACATGAATTATTCTTTCTTTGTCAATCCATGTGAGAGCATTATTCAGTCCTAGTGAGATTTACAATGTGAAATTGTAAACTGTTTCTATTGTTAAAGGAAAATCAAAACTCAGAATGCTTATTTGTAGAGTTAGAAATAATCCATCCTGTAACTCTCTTTTATAGATTACTTACATATGATATTTTTTAAAAAAACTAATTCTGATACAAACAAACTCTGACTCAAAAATATGGAAGATGGGCATTTTGTTCATTTTAAGTAATTTTGTTTTGCAATATAGTGGTTGTGAAAAATTAGTTTCATTCATTTCCATTCAGTCCATTTCTATTCCAGAAGTGCATGAAACTAGAGATTGGTATGTGGTTAAAGATTGTTTTTTATGGTTATTTTTCTTTTCTGATGGTTTGACCTGCTATTTCTTGGATTTCTCTCATAAGTTTAAATTAACTTGAGAATTTTGTCTATGTATAGATGTGTCCACATACATATTTGATTAGTGCTTTATTGTGAAAAATTTAAAGGAGTATTTAAAAATTTTTAATCCTCCGCATGAAGGGAAAATTCCCCAGATCAGACAAGAATATACCAGATTATGCTTAATTTGTTTGCAAAAGCTGAGTTATTCCTTTCTCGTTTATCACATTTTAATGAGCTGAGCAATTTTTCTGTTGTGTTTATTATTTTAAATATTTGAAGCTTGAAGTGAATGTGAGTAATACTCAATTTTAAAGAACACTTAAATCTAACGTAAAACATTATCTATCTCTTGCTTTTAACAGACATGTTAAAAAGTTTAGTACATGCTATTAATAATAGATGTCCTGCCAAGTATTTTTATCCTTTGTCTACAGTGTTTGAATTGTCTTTGTCAAGGTGTGATTTCTTTTTCTGGTCATGCTTTTGGATGACAGAATAAGTCATTCGTGGAAAAATAGGAAGTGAGCAAATTGCCACACGGCATGACCTCATTCTAGAACACATCTTGAAAATGTATTTAATGCTTTCTGAGCACAGTGACAATGGATTGTGGTTTGGGGTCCTCCTTCCTGACCTTTGGCTTGGTGAGAAATGTGGATTGCTTCCTCTGCTCATCAGCTACTCTCAGAGTGAAAAAGAGGCTGCACCCACGTTAGGAAGCAAATGCTGTTGATGAGTGCACAGGCTGCCTTCCCCATGATATTATGTCTAAAAATACATCCACAGAGAGGCAGGCATATGCTCGCGTCTTGGTGTGAAGGAGCTCTCGCCTGTGTTTCTTGCTATACCCGTCTAAATTCTGGAGTGAGGAGTTAAATTATTCCAGAAACCTTGCCAGTTTTTGATTTGCCATTGTCTCTGGTTCTTCGTTGCCTTTGAATGGGACCCTTGATACAAGGCTTTCATAGACCAGCCGGTGCTGATGGGGTCCGGGACTTGCCGATGGCGCCTGCTCGTTCCTGTTGTGTTCTATCTGAGGCATGATTTTCTTTCCTTTTTGGGAGGTAGAGAGCACGGGGCAGAGGTTGCACCTGACACATTAGAACTCCGTTGTCACTGCTGTGGCTGTTATTCCCCTCGGCAAGAGCCAAGGAGCAAACAGGACGGTGGGTCACCTCGCCAGCTATTTAGCACCATTTCCTTTCTCTTCCTCAACCTTGTTAGAATTTTCTCTTTCTTAGGTGACAGGGTTTGATGGGGGTTCCTGTGCCTCCCTCTCTACCCCTGCTTTATCTTGATAAGGACTTGCTTTATCCTGATTTCTAACACTTCTCCTCATTATAAAAGCTTGCTAGACTCTCATTCCCAGTCCCTGCAACTCAGTTTTTATGCTCTATTGTTTGGGTTTTCTCTCTGAGTGTTAGTTCCAAATTTCTGCTTCTGCAGTTACCTCACAAGTTAACAGGGGTAATATTATTGTCTGAGCTATTTTCTTTAGGAAGAAAAAAAATTGCTCTTTGGAGTAATCGTCCCAAGAAAAGGAATGAGTAGCAGAGGGAAATGAGGTGGTACTGTTTTGTCGCTTTTGCTACAGCTTGGCTGTGAATACCTGTGCTCAGGTGAGACTTTCTGTCGTGTTTACAGTTAGAGAAAAATGTTAACCTTCATGATATTTTCCATATCTTATTTGAAAATCATTTTAATTCTAACAAGAAGTGCGGAGGAAAGAAGCATTGCTTTTCATGCACTAGAAAATAGGGACAAAATCACAGATAACATCAGATGCAAAGTACATCATTCCGTTTGAAATGATTTATATTTAAAAGTGAGTGAGATCAGCTGTTACTTATGCCACCCTCTTTCTTCTTGTGTATTCAAGTTAGCAATATTTTAATGTCCTTGAAAACTGAAAGGCAGAGTATTGTTTTTCGAAAGGGTTGATTTTTTTGAGGTTTCTGTAAAACGAGATAAAATAAGTCTTTATTTTGTTTCAGGTGGTTAGCCCAGAATTTATTCAACACAAGTTAACAGACATATCCAATGTAAGCCAGTACTCACAACACGTGCAACTAAACACACGCAGCCCCCCACACAAACCCACTTAATGTTAGCCAAAATCCAGGTTTGAGTCTAAACCAAAATGATTTCATTTATGGAGGAAAATTAGTCTTCTTAGATGCTTTTCTTCAGCTAAATATTTAACTTTTCTTTTTTAAAATCACTATTTTCTTAGTTTCTTTCATAAAAGCCACTGAAAGGAACAAAGAACTCTACTGTATAGTTGATTTCAGTTCTAGTGGGAGTTGATTAAAATGGTACGTAGATCACATATACGATAAACTCCTTTTTTGTCAGCAGGCACTCCTTTTTAGTTCAGCTTAATGCATTTTATTCTCAATGATGCCAAAGAAACATATATGTCTTAGACGCTCCATACCTAATTATGTGGCTGGATACATTAATAATCCACAACATTGCATAGATTTGAGGACTAAACACAGATAAAAGCAGAAGAAGCTGCTGTTATTTGTAGCCAGCAAGTTTCATGATCCAGATGCTGGAGTATTTGCATGTTTTTCCACCTTTGTTCCTTCAGAGGCATTGGAGGTCTCAGCTATTGCTGACTAATTGATAGTTGTAGTAACTGCTGTAGGCTTCTTAGATTAAAAATGCATGCAGACGTGTGTCTTGATTCAAACATTAAGAAATGCACACTCTCACTTACTTACACAGGCAGAAAGTCTTCATAGTAACAGAGGCGTGATGGAGATAGCAGGACATAAAACAGAGGAGTGAGAGAGAGAAAGAGATGGCTGGCAGCAAGTAGACTTCTGCAAACAGTTCTAAAATTCGTTTGCAAATTCAGAAGCCTTCAGAACCATCCAGCAATTCAAACACTCTTTTTATTTCTTCTCTGCAGGAAGCCTCCATCCAGATTTTTTTTTTTTTGCAAAAAACCCCTCAAAACAAAAAAAATCCCCCAAAATGGAAAAGGTGAGAGCCCTGCCATCTTAGCTCAGAATTCATCTGATTTCCTTTTTTCCCCCCTGCCTTGTATTCCTCATTCCATTGTCCATGCATCGGATGGCAGCCGCCCTTGCTCTTGAATGCAAGTGTCACAGCAGGAGCAGAAAGGGGGTTGAGGGAAAGCATTGTCAAAGCCACGGTTGTCTATTGTTTCTTTGCTTGCACTGCTCTGTTTTTTTTTTTTTTTTCTTTCCTGTCCTAGTGGCCTCTGTCCAGGAGGAGGGAGAAAATTGCAAGTTAGTAGAATGGTGGAGGCTTTTTTATTGCACACTGTTTTGATAAAGAGCTCAGAAACAGAGTCTACAAAATTAGGAAAAACAGCAAAAGTGGAGGATTCTGATGGGAGATCCAGGGGAGGCTTTGGAGTCTTGTTTGCTCCAGCCTACATGCCAAAGGCAGTTTCTTCGGAAGGACTTCGGTGGTGATATTTGCTTTCCTGTTGCATTTTCATTTTTTAAAAATCTTGAGAAAAGTCTTATTCATCTGTTAAGCTTTCCATTTGTTTATTTTTGTTCAGTGTAACAACTAGATGGACGTTTTAAGGAAGGCCAGGTCTGCTGTTTGTAATTTGCTCAAATGTTGAAATCAGTTTAGCTTAAATCGGTGATTGTCTTTTTCAGATTTTTTATGTTTGTGTGTGAAATTTGTGTGGTAACTTTCTGATCTGTAGGGAAAAAAAGGTTTGACTATCGTTTGTGTGGCTAAGTCTTGGAACTATGTTATTTTGTACCTTAAACATAGCTGTTCTTTTGAATGACATTTATGCATGAGTGATTGTCTTGTAGGAATAGGCCAACTCCTGATGACTCCTAAAGTTTTCAAAGGTTACAGAGTTCCACCCTCAAGACAGATTTTTAAGAAAGTATTTCAAATGGGCATTTGACATGACATGAAAATGTGGGGATCTCTTCAGCAACTTTAGCTTTAAGCAGTTTATATTTCTTCAAATGAATAAAAGTGATTAAAACTGATTCAACCTAAAAAGAATCAGAGGAACAGATTAAATTTGAACTCCATCTTCAAACAATTTTGCTAAAAAACAAATTTACACATTTTACAAACTTAGTTTTAGCCTAGAAATATCGCATACCTATAAATGGTCCTCCATAGTTTTCTTCCTTCCAAATATTGTACTATCTATAATTACCAGAAAAAATTATTCTAAACTGATCATTTTTTTTCCCTTAAGCCATATCATTTGGCTTTAGTCCAGAACTCTTCACTATATTCAGAATTTGCTAAGCATTCAGCATTTCAATTCTAAAATATATTTTTAAGTCAAGGGGGATATGTCTGCATGCAGAAGAGGAAATATTTTCTTTCAAGGAGCCTTTCCATTTTATAACACATGCTGGTGGGTTGATGTTCAATGAGAACTCATGATTTCTTTCTTTTCCAAATAATGATTGTCGTCTGTCAGTGAAGGTGTGGATAGAATTACTTTTGGGTTCCAGAAGAAAACACTCTAAATTAGAAGCCTGAGATCTTCCTGTATATGAACATCTAGTTTGGCATGCTGCAAATACATCTCTCCCTTTTCGTTCTCATTGCCTTGGTTTAGGTGACTCTGGCCCAGCCACCCTGCCTCTTTCTTTTGTGAAAAGACATTCTGAAATGTCTTTAGAAAGCAAACTTCTTGAAGAAATGCAGAGCGAGCCATGGTTTGAATGCAAGTCTGAATTTAATTGCGGCCACCCTGGTAGTACACTGTTTAATTTCCAGCATGTGTCTGGATGATCCTTACAGCAACTCCAGGCCAGGAATTGTAAGCATGGAAAATTTATCTGTGATAAAGTTACATATATTGTTGCCAAGGAACAGTCACTTGAGGCTGATTCAAAAGTCAAATTTAAACAAATGACTCTAAAGCTTTTGTGAAAGGAGAAGTTGGCGTTGCTAATTTCTTCAGCGCATTTTGGACAGAGAAAAATGGATGGTCCCATATTCTGATCAGTTATACTTTAATAAAGTGTGAAATGAAGGGGGAGGGCAGGAAATGGCTGAAATATTCCAAGACCGAGTAATATTTCCACCTAAAATGCTAGAAGAGACTAAGAGGTTAATGAAAAGCTGAGTCTCTATGGTTGAAGCAGTTGAAACAAGTTCTTTTTGCACTCACAAATAGTGTAGTTCTCCAAGGAGCTGGAAGGAATGCTTAAACCCATGAGAGAACAGATTTGGAGGCAGCCCCATCTCTTAGCTTGTGTCCTCTGCAGATATTTAACTTCTGGAACTACTTGAAAGGAACAACTGATCTTGTGGCCAAGGTCCATCCCAAGACATTTTAAAAGCATAGGTTCAAGTTCAACCATTAATCCAAACATCTCAACAAGTGCCTGTAATGGCTCCAATAGATATAAAACTTGTAAATTAGACTGAAGACCTAACCTTGGCATTTCTTAAAAATGGCCACCTCCAACATTTATCATACTGAACATAATACAGTCAAATTTGTCTATAACTTATGCCTTTTGAGCCCTAAAAATACAAATATCTTTTTAAAAGAAAGAGAAACAGCGTACATTCTGGAATTTTGGAAGAACATGAAGCAGAAGATCACATGTATTGGTAGATAGAAGGTGAAATAGGATGTAACCTTTCTCCTTTTTACCCATAGTACCCTCAGCCTGATTTAAAATAATCACTAAGATGGCAGCACACAATCAAAAATACTAAATTTATTTTCAATGTCCCCTTAATCGAAAAAGTTTTCTTTTTCAAAAGCATGTCCCTGAGACTCTACACTTAAGTAGCAGACACAGCTTTCAGAGCTACTACTTTTTAAACTTTTTTGGATTTCTTTTTTCCACTCTGAATTGGGAGGACAAAGTTGAGCTTCCCCTTTCTGAATGCCGTCCACTTCTTAACTGTACAACGCCTTCAGAGATAACGTGCTCATTTAATTTACTTTGAGGCAAGTTTCCTGGTAGTACTCACACAACATGTGAAAAGTATCAGCAAAACAAAGACTTTCTACAGTGCGAATCAACCAATACAACAAACAATACTTGCGATATTTGAGCAAAAAACCAGAAAACTTCTCATGGTTTGTTAAGTCAGCAAAGGGGTAGCATTTGGACATGATATTTTATATTCAAGGAGTTGGGGCTAAAAATAAGCAAACATGCGAAATGAAGATCTTGTTATAGAGAATGTTCCGACAAAGTTCTGTTTTCCTCTCTGATATTTTTTTAGTGTGTGGCAGAGGTAGGTATGATTTCATTCATATAGACTGACGTTTGGAATTTCCCTGAAAAATAATTCTATCATTTTGACAGGTGGTGTGATAAGCAGATTATAAAACTCCCAAGCATATTCTAAGAGAAGTTATGTGGTGATCCATGGCTGATATGTATTTTATTGATATATATTTTTATATATTCATTCATATTAAGGGAATATATATTCATTTAATGTGAAAGTCTATGTAAAAGAGACAGTGAAGACTTGGAGGAAATGCCCCCTTTACTTTTCTCTGAGCGTAAATCCGGAAGCATGAGAATAATATATGCAAAATACCCATTCCACAAGTGCCGAAAAGAAAGTTTGTGGGCAGGAATATCTCAGATTAGCAATTCTTTAAGAAGTAAGCAATGCTTTTCTGCCCTTCTTCGATCCCATTTATTATCCCCCATTCCTTTGGGTCCTCTCATTCTATCCTTGCCCCAACCACTGGCAAGGTAGAGCTAAAATAAAGCCTGGCAGGGAACACCAGTGCCCTTACCCACGGAGAGCAGGGTATCTAACTATAATCAAGAACTGACAGAGTAAATGTGATGTATTCATATTATTCAATTGCTTGAAGAAAACAGGTTATTGTTATTGTGCAAAACCTTTTCCCAAGAAATTAAAGTCATTTGACTGTCAATACCTATTTCATCATCATACTCCTGGAAGGGTGATTTTCTTTTTTTTCCTGACATGCATAAGAGAAAACTAAAGATTGAAGACAGCTTTGGGCTGAGCGCAGTGGCTCACACCTGTAATCCCAGCACTTTGGGAGGCCAAGGCAGGTGGATCACCTTAAGTCAGGATTTCGAGACCAGCCTGGTCCACATGGCAAAACCCTGTCTCTACTGAAAATACAAAAATCAGCCGGGTCTGGTGGCACACGCTTGTACTCCCAGCTACTGGGGAGGCTGACACAGGAGAATCGCTTGAACCTGGGAGGCACAGGTTGCATTGAGCTGAGATTGCACCCTTGCACTCCAGCCTGGGCGACAGAGCCAGACTCCATCTCAAAAACAAAAACAATAACAAAACAAAAACAGTTTTGGCTTACCTAAGGTTAAGAAACATGTGGTGCTGGAGCACGTACTGAGGCTAAGACCTATGCTCTCTGGTCCAGATCCTTGTGCTAGTGTGCATTACTTTTCAAGGTTGTATTTGAGATTTTATAGAAATTCAGTTGCTGCTCTGGGCTGCTTAATAGGACCTGAGACCTAGACTGCCCTTTAAGAAACTCACAACAAAATAAGGAAGTTATTTCAATATGATGCCTTTTGCTGGCTTCATGTGCCTCTTTCTTGGTAGAGAAAATCAACTTTTTTGCACATTTGAGACATTTTAAATACTTATGAATTTTTATTTCTTTTACGTAAAACTGACAAAAGTAGAATGTAGGAATATTAGAATGGATAATATGAGATGTGTCAGAACTCCCTAAAATGTGTGTGTGTGTGTTTTTTTTTTCCCACCGTATACTAACCTAAAAAATGATTTGAAATGGCAGCTCAGGCCTACAGGGTGTTGACCTTTTCTGGGGCCTGGCCTTCTCTGACCAGACTAGTAATTTTGGATATTACACATCATCCCATTTTATACTAGTGAGTTTTGGTTGTATAGGTAGTCAGCTGGAACAATTCAAGTATACACCAACTTTTTTTTTTTTTCATTTAGTATCAGATTTTATAAGACTAATCTGGACAAGTGCCTCAATGCTTCACTTTATTTCATTCTTCTCAATGGAGCCTTAAATACTGCATTGCAGCTAATCACATCAATGACCTCACTGCAGAGAGGAAAATCATCAATCCCAGATCACAGAATTTTGGAGTAATCAGGACTCTGGGGACTTTTAAATAAAATCATAAGATGTGAGTTAAAGTTCACTGATATCCCATGAGTTTTACTTTAAGTAAGAATTGCAGTGTCATTATTTTTTGCCTCCAAGTAATTTCATACTAGACCTATCTGGAAAAACCCTTAAAATTTTTTGACATCTCTGCGACTGTGATATATTATGATGGCAACAGTGCTTCCATTCCTCCTCCCAGTTGATATGCTATGATCAATGTTGAGCTTGTTTTTTCTTTATTTACATCAAGTTAATGTGATTTTTCAATTTCTAGAAAAACTACCTTCTCATTCGTTGCTCATTAGCTAGCTTAATGTTTGGATATGGTCAGCTAAGTTATGCCCAGGTATTCAACAATGGTTGATTAATTTATAAATTTGTAAAAAATTATTTTATTTAGACAATGGAAAAAAAGCAAGCTTCTTTTCATGTTTGTGCTTTTAAAAACATAATAAAACATGCTTTATTTTATGCTTAAAATAAAACATATCACACAGTAGCATTGTAACTATGTATTATGAATGCACTGAGCAATGACCCAACCCTCAGCTTTGTTGGAATGGCACTTGTCTCATGAGTAGGCATTATTTAAAAATTTCCCCCAAATGTCCTTTCCATGTCCCTTTTAATTTTTAAAAATTTCTAGACAAGGTTAATATGCCAATCTGGTGGATATATTGGGACCACAGGAGAGGAGGAAAGTGGCTAGTATGGAACCAAGTCAATAAGCTGAGATTGAATCAGTGACATATCCAACCTACTGGAGGCTTGACTGATCATTGCTAAAATATCAGGATACACACACACACACACACACACACACACACACGACAACAAACAGAATTGGGGTACAGCCATTGAAGGACTAAATCCTTCCTTTCCTGGGAACACATCTCAGAGGGACACTCCATCCTCTCATATACAGGCCTAAACTTATCAGAAATATTT
This sequence comes from Sapajus apella, assembly GCF_009761245.1. Taxonomy (NCBI): domain Eukaryota; kingdom Metazoa; phylum Chordata; class Mammalia; order Primates; family Cebidae; genus Sapajus; species Sapajus apella. The sequence continues at coordinate 12,963,193 of NW_022436956.1, forward strand.
AATAATAGTTTATCTATTGAAAAATATTGTTTGAATGTTTTCTCAATTCAGGCCTGGAGGAAGATGCTGTCAAAAATTCGAGAGTGGTAAAAGATGCCATAAGTGCACATGGAGAGTTTATCATCTGCAAGGAAATTACAGTAAATTCAGTTTAGTTGTTCTGGAACACTGATGAGTACAACTGTCTGCCAGGCACTGTGCAATGTGCCATGGTAAGACAGAGATAAAAACACTGTTGCTGCCCAGAAGGAACTTGCAGTCTAGTGAAGGATACAGACTCATAAGCAGGTAATTTCACAGAATGTGCGACATGTGGGGTGCTGATGTGACAGGTGCAGCTGACTGCCACTTGTTAGGGCTAGGAAAGGCTTCCTGAGAAGATGTTGCGTAATCTGAATCTTGCCTAAAGAATTATTTATCTAGTGTCCATTAAAACTGTGGAATGTTTGCTTCATGCTGGGAAGTTAAATGATAAGGCAGTGTCTATCTTTGAGGGGGATTGTTGTCTAATTTAAGTGACAAGCAGGTTATATAACACACCACATACACACAGAGTGGCATAGGGTATAGACCATAACAGAGGTCTAAAAATTTTTTTAGGAGACCAAAGGAGGAACCCAGATCCTTTTGGACGGAGTTAAGAAAGGTGGGCTACCCAAGCTGCTATTCAGTGTCCTAGCACTGTGAATAGAGTGATATGAAGATATGTAGAGGAAGGAGTGACTAATTCTGCCTGGAATTAGAAATTTCTTAAGACTTTATGGAAGAGGTGGCATTTGATCTCAGCATTGAAAATTAAGTGGAATTCTCCCAGGCAGGAAGAGTGAAATGAGAACAGAAGAAAATCCCAAGAAGATGAGATAGCATGCACCAGTGCTTGGGGTTGTGAAAGGCTCTGCTGTATTCAGAGAAACAAGGTATACTTTGGTTTGGCTGGAACTTGTGGGGCATTGATAATGGTTTGGATATGTGTCCTCTCCAAACCTCACATTAATATGTGATCCCCAATTTTGGAGGTGGGGCCTAGAAGGGGAGATTGGATCATGGAGGCAAATGTCTCATCAGTGGTTTAGCACCATCCCCTTGGTGATGAGTGAGTTCCTGTTCAGTTACTTCACATGAGATTTGGTTGTTTAAAAGAGTTTCAGACCTACCCCTTCTTGCTCTTGCCTTATGAGGCACCCGTACTTCCTTTTCTCTCCATCATAATTGGAAGCTTCCTGAGGCCCTTGCTAGAAGCAGATGCTAGCACCATGCTTATTAAATCTCTTTCCTTTTTTTTTTTTTTTTTTGAGACAAAGTCTTGCTCTGTTGCCCAGGCTGGAGTGTAGTGGTGCGATCTCGGCTCACTGCACCCTCCACCTCCCGGATTCAAGTGATTCTCCTGCCTCAGTCTCCTGAGTAGCAGGGATTACAGGCATGTGCCACCACACCTGGCTAATTTTTGTATTCTTAGTAGGTCGGGGTTTCACCATGTTGGCCACGCTGGCCTTGAACTCTCGATCTCGTGATCCACCTGCCTCAGCCTCCCAAAGTGCTGGGATTGCAGGTGTTAGCCATCGTGCCCCAGTGCAAACCTCTTTTCTTTATACATTACCCAGACTCAGATATTTCTTAATGACAACACAAATGGACTAACAGAAAATTGGTACTGGGAGTGGGGTGTTGCTATTCCTATAAAGATATCTGCAGATGTGGAAGTGACTTTGGAATTGGTTAATGAGCAGAGGTTGGAAGAGTTTGGAGACCTCAGAAGAAAACAGGAAGATGAGGGAAAGTTTGGAACATATTAGACAATAGTTAAATGATTGTGAACAAAATGCTAATAGAAATATAAATAGTGAAGGCTAGGCTGACAAGGTCTCAGACAGAAATGAGGAAGTTATTGGGAATTACAGTAAAGATCACCTGTGTTATGCCCTAGCAAAGAACTTGGCTGCATTGTGTTTATACTCGATGGATCTGAGGAAGCTTGAACTTAAGAGTAATAACCTAGAATATCTGGTGAGCAGCAAAGCATTCAAGACCTGGCTGCTTCTAACAACCTATAATCAGATACAGGAGCAAAGAAAGGACTTAATTTTGGAACTGTAAGAATAAAAATTTGGAGCTTAGCTATCTGATAAAGAAGCAAAAAAAGCATTTTCAAGAGAGAAATACAAGTGGTCTGTGGAACGATGACTTGCAAGAGAGACTTGCATGACTAAAATGGAGCCAGGTGCAAATCCAAGACAATAGGGAAAAGGACTTGAAGGCATTTCAGGGATCTTCAAGGCAGCCTCTTCCATAACAGCCCCAGAGCCCTATGAGGAAAGAATGATTTCATGGGCCAGGCCCAGTATGCTACTTCTTTATGCCACCCTGGGAAGATGTTCCTTGCATCCTAATCACTTTGGCTCCAGTCTCAGCTCAAAGGGCCACAGGTGCAGCTCAGGTCAAAAGCTCCAGGAAGTGCAAGGCTTGGTAAGACTTGGCAGCTTCCACATGTGAGGCCTGCAGGTGCACAGAATGCGAGAGTGAAGGAGGCTAGGCAGCTTCCATCCAGATTTCAAAGGATGTACGAGAAAGACTGAGTGCCCAGGCAGAAGCCTGCTACAGAGGCAGAGCCACCACAGAGAGCATCCGCTAGGAAAATGCAGTGGAAAAATGTGGGGTTAGAGCCCCTACATAGAATTTCCACTGGGGCACTGCCTAGTGGAGCTATGGGAACAAGGCTGCTGCCTTCCAGACCCAAGAATGGCAGCTTACATTCTGAGCCTGGAGAAGTTGCAGACACTCACCTCTACCTCATGAGAGCAGCCATGGGGGCTATACCCTCCAAAAGCCGCAGGAGTAGAGCTGCTGAAGGCTTTGGGAGCCCACCCCTTGGACTAGTGTGCCCTGGATGCAGGACATGGAGTCAAAGGAGATTATTTTAGAGCCTTAAGATTCAATGACTGCCCTGCTGGGTTTCAAACTTGCGTGGGGCTGGTTGCCCCTTTCTTTTGGTCAACTTCTTCCTCTTGCAATGGGAATGTCCACAAAATGCCTCTACCACTATTGTATCTGGGAAATAAATAACTTGTTTTTGATCTCACAGGCCCATAGGTAGAAGGATCTCATATTCAGATGAGATTTTGAGCTTTGGATATTTGAGTTGGCACTAGAACATGTTAAGACTTTGAAGAACCGTTGAAAATGGATGACTGAATTTTGCAATATGTGGACATGAGATTTCAGGGACCGGGGAAAATGATATGGTTTGGATGTTTGTCCTTTCCAAATCTCATGTTGAAAGGTCATCCCGAATGTTGACGACGGGGCTTAGTAGGGGATATTGGGTCATGGGCACAGATTCCTATTGAATGGCTTTGTGCAATCCCTTTGATGATGAGTGTTCTTGCTCAGTTAGTCCACATAAGATCTGGGTATTTCAAAGAATCTGAGTCCTCTCCCTTCTCTCTCTGAGTCCCATTCTAGCCATATGATGCGCCTGTACCACCTTCACCTTCTGACATGACTGGAAACTTCCTGAGATCTTTAACAGAAGCAAATGCTAGTGCAATGCTTCTTTTTTTTTTTTTTTTTTTTTTTGAGACAGAGTCTTACTCTGTTGCCAGGCTAGAGTGCAGTAGCACCATCTCAGCTCACTGCAACCTCTGCCTCTTGGGTTTAAGTGATTCTCTTGCCTCAGCCTCCTGAGTAGCTGGGACTACAGGTGCACACCACCACACCCAGCTAATTTTTGCATTTTTAGTAGAGATGGGGTTTCACCATGTTGGCCAGGATGGCCTTGATCTCTTGACCTTGTGATCCCCCCACCTCGGCCTCCCAAAGTGCTGGGATTACAGGCATGAGCACCCGGCTGCCATGCTTCTTCTATAGCCTGCAGAACTATGAGACAAATAAATCTCTCTCCCTTTTTAAAAATAAATTACCCAGCCTTGCGTATGTCTTTATGCAATTACAAATGGACTAGCATAGGCATGGAAGCAATTGAAGAAAACAAGGTCAAGAGAGTGGCCTGGAGCAGGATGTAAAAGCCAGCCTGAAGAAAGACAGTGAAGAGCCTTTATTGATTAACCAGAAGTTTTGAAAAATAACTTGGGCAGGAGGGACAGGAAAGATTGGAAGGAGAAAGATTAAGACAGTGATTCTCAACAGGAATGGAAAAATCTATAAGAATAACCTGAAAAACTTTTGCAAAATACACAAGCCTGTTTTTTCCTGCACTCTTCTGTCTTCTCCTTCAACCACACTTCTGATGTGATAATATGGGAAGGTAAGCATTTTGAAAAATGCTTGCTAGGTGATACTGACAAATCCTTCCCTCTACCATTGCTTGAATTTAGCCAAGAGGTACTTAAGTAAGGCTGTGACAATGGAGATGATAAAGAATGGATTTGAGAGACACATGAGTTAGAATTACATAGGACTGATCGGATGAGGGCGTGATAAAAAGGAAACATGACAAACAGGTGTTTAGTTTAAGTGACCGAGATACTATAAACTGAAATGAGCCCAAGAAGAGGAGTAGGGTTTCTGGATATAATTGTGGATTCTACTTGATACAGGTAGAATTTGAAGTTACTATAGCAATTGATAACATAAAGAACTGGAGTTCAGGAGAGCTTAAAACCATAGATACCCAGGGCAATTGTGAAGCAATAGACAGTACTATTGAAATGCTAAACACTGGCAACAGAAAACCAGAGGCAAGGGAGATCTGTGTTGTCTGGAGCAGACAGATACATCTTCTTAGAGAAGTGAAACTTGAGTTCCATCTGAAAGTATTAATAGCTTATTCAGCTTTGAGAGATTAAAAATGGAGATCATTTGCCAAAAGTTATGGGGCAACGAAGAAAAATGCCATTTCAAGAGGGCAGGATAGTAATATGAATGACTTAATAACAAAAACTAATATACTCCCATTTATTCTTCACTCCCAGGAGGAGCTATTATTATTCACAATTTATAGATGAAGAAATAGGTTCAGAGAGGTTAAATAAGCGGTATGAGTCATTCCAAGTAGAGCAGTGTCCTTGAATCTATACCATTTGACTCCAGACTCTTGTTCTAATCCAATAGGTTGTATGTCCTTTAAGGTAGGGTTTATTTCTTAATTATTTTAATATACCTCATGGCTAGTGCATAGCCTGAAAATAGACTCTAAGTACATATTTTTTTAATTAAACTGAAAATTATAAGTTCTTTTGTGCATCAGTTTCTTTATCATTTACATGTAAGACTAAACACAAAAGTGAAACATTGTAAGACTAGAAAGTACCTTAAAGATCTTCAAATATAACTGGGTCACTTTATAGAGGAGGAAATTAAGGCCCAGAGAAAGAAAGAGACTTACTTACCTAAAATCTCACATGCAGTTATCAGTAAATCTGGAGCAAAACCTGTGTCTCAACTTCTCAACCAGGACTTTTTTCACATAACCATTTAATCTAAGAGCACCACATTTGCAATGTGTGAGACTGTCTTCCCTCTTCTGAGCTCTCCAAAGTTAGATGGAAACAAAAAACATGGGTAGGCATAAGAGGCAATTTGATAGATAAGAACTCTTGGACTATTTGCAATCAGCAGTCTAATCATTGGATTGAATAGCTTGAAGAAGGGAAGGCTGATACAAGAATCAGACACGGGAATTCACGAGCAATTCATCTGAGAAAAGAACAACAACAAGGGTTTTATGGAAGGTAGTATATTTTTCAATGGATTCTAATGGCATACTGTGGAGTCACCTTTGTTTGTCTTGCTATCTTTTAAATGTAAAACACAATCTCACCTACCTGGACAGATGAGAAGAAATACCATCCCTGGTCCCTAGTCCCAGGTCAGTATACAGAGCCCTGAAGGGCATTCACAAGCTGTGCAATTTGGAGGACTCATACTACTTTGCTCTCCCAGGTTCCTCATCTGTAAATGAGAAGGTTAGATTAGATTTATCTAGTTTTTGTCACTTCCTCTCTCAACTAAACACCTGACCAAAGGTAATGAGCCTATCCCTACCAGCGAGTGAGGTGAAGAATTACCTTGAGGCTGTCTGCACTGTCATGGATGATGACTTACCAGAATTAACTTGATTCTGTTCTACACCATCATAGATGTTGGCTCCTAAAGGTGGGCAGATTCTGGTCCTGCACCAACTCTGACTAGTGACCTTCTTGCTCCATCACTACCATGTGGGGCCAGGTGGCTTCTTTGGTCCCTTCAGCTGAAGCTGCTGGTTGGTACTTAGTGAAACACCACTGTTCAGAACAACAAATTGAGGGTTAGGAACCTGATATTCTCACCAATTTCCTGTTAGCCTGTCCTCCAAGTCTCAACTCAACTCTGTCTTCTCATAATTTACCTCCTCTATACATTATTGTTGAGACAACAAATTGGCTTTGCTGTTTGTCTGCTTATACCATTCTGCCCTCAGGTTCCATCTTTTTTTAATGTATTTTTTTCTTTTCAAAATTTTCTTTTTTAAATTTGGCATACCATTAATGAAAGAATTTTACATTCAGTTGAAACACTGGCATTAATTTTTTTGGTGTACAGGCCTATAAATTTAACACGTGTAGATTGATGTAATCACCACCAATAACAAAATACAAAACAGTTCCATGACTCCAAAGAATTCTTTCATGCTATTTCTTTATAGTTACACCTTCTCCTCAGCCCCAATCTCTGGCAACTGTTGATCTGTTGAGAATGTCATCTAAATGGAATCATATGCCTGTAACTTTCTTTTCAACAATGGTTTCTACTACTCAACATAATGCCTTTGAGATTCATCCCTGTTACTGTATGTATTAATAATCTCTTCTTTTTTATCACTGAGTAGTATTCCATTGTATGGATATACCACACTTGGTTTCTTCATTCACTGATTAAAAGACATTTGGGTTGTTCCCACTTTGGGGTGATTATAAATAGAACTGTTATAAATGTTCAATTACAGGTATTTAAAAAGTTTCTCTAGGGTGAATAGAAGTGGCTGACCCCTTAGTTTTGATTCCTTCTCATTTTTGAATCTAGGTTTCCCTCACCCCCGGAGTAGTGATACTGAACCTACACTCCTGCTTTCCCTCCTCTTCTGAAGAGCACTCCCTGTCTACCAGTTTTGGTTCCATCTCTTCCATCCCACTGGCCTCTTCTTTCTGGCTAAAAGCTCTAAGCACGTAATAATAGTGAAGCCCTTTTTAATTAGTCTAAATCTTTTTCAGCTGTAAATTTGCTGTGATTTGGATTATTGCACCGGTATTGTAGTACCCTCTGCTGGCTGATTCACAAAGCTGGCTTTATGCCTGTGCTAGAAGAGAAACTATAGGTACAATAGAAAGAAGAAAAATAATTAGGGAGAGTGAGGAGGAAGAGTGGTGGCGAACTACCATTGTAGTGACAGCCTGACTGGGACACTCCATGTATTTGGTGCTACACATATAGATATATGCTGCAATATTTTTGTGGAACCCTACAATATTGTGCTTGTCTTCTCAATTGTAGGCAAAGATGGGCTGTCTGGAAAGCTGGACTCAGCCTGGAGCATGTTCCCCAGATTGCTATTTTGTGAAGGCTTCCGCATACAAATGACTCAGATCCAAACATTCAAAATGATCTTGGAGGGCCATCTGGTTCTTGCTGGTTCTAAAAGCTTCATTCAGCCTGGAGTATGGATCCAGTACAAAAGATAGTGAGAGCTGTTCATTGAGGTTTAACATGTTCCACTGATCGAGGCTAGAAGCTGGCTTTTAAAAATAGCCAACACCAATGTTCCACGGGCCAATTGCTGATGCTTGTCACAGGTCAGCGGAACTCTGATAAATACTTAATTAATGATGATGTGGTTGTATGGAGGTTTACACACACACACACACACACACACGCACACACACACAGAGCAACACAATTTTGTATCATCAGGAAATGTGTTAATTTGTTTGGGTGTCTGAAACAGTCTGGGAATTAGGCTGAACCAGCATGTCAGGCAGTGAGGACTATCAGAGCCATGTAATTGTTGTGATGTGTCATTTTTAATTCGTGAAGACAATACTGCCAACCTTACCATTTGGATAATGCTGCTGATGGATTTGCCATTTGCACTAGCTGGCTGGGCCTTTCTGATTAAATGGCTGCCTATTCTGTGGCCAAGGGACAGGGAGTGTTTCCTATTTGGGAGGCTCATGAGCTTGAATGAGAATGGGAGACTATAATCTCAGTTTTGATTTCTGGCTCCAGCCGAGTTCAGACAGAGATTGGGCATCTCATGAGGGGGACCCTGGACATCAGAGAATATGGATTTAAGACAGTCACCTCATTGGACAAAATGCATGAAGTGGCATTACTTGATTCACTTTTTGTTTCTGTGGGCTTCGCTGTCTTGTTGGGAAGTGGTATGAGGGGAGATGTGTGTGCTTTCTTTAGCTTATGCAGACGAAACCAAAATATATCCCATATAATGACATTGTCATTGATTCTTGGTGCTTCATCACACTCTAGGATGTAAGGTTATCAGATACAGGGATTGCATCTTGTTTATGCATACCCCTAACCGAGCACAGCAGCCAGCAAAGAGAAGACATAAAAGGAGAGCTTGTTAAATGCTATGAGTAAAGGTGTGGCTTTTTGAGGGCACTGATAGATTAGATGACGCCTATGAATGTTGGGGTCATGGGAAATTATTTTACCTGCACCTTAGATAATTGATCTTTCTTATATTCATTCTCAGTGAAGATCCTGGTGTTACACATCAAGTTGTTCACCTCTTTCCAAGTTGATGACATTCCAGGACACTTTCACTACTAAGAGGAACTGAGATCTAGAGTGTCTCCTTGAGGAAGTACAACCGGTAAGTCCTTACCAGTGAGTTTAACATTCCTTTTTAAAATGTACCAAATAACAACAAAGATTTCCCATGCCTGAGAGAGCGTACCCATGCCCCTGCCATATACTATGAAGCATAGCCTCTCAACAGTCAATAGCAAAAACTGTTTGTCTGTCCTAATGTGTATATTCTATAGAAATGGAAATGGCATTTAAAATGATTTTTGTTAATGGAAAAATTTAGCATTATTGGTTTTATAAAGTTCTAGTGAGATTTATGGTCTCCAAAAAAGACTAGATAGGGCTCTGCACTTTACCACCTTTTTTCAACAAAACTTCTTTTCTTCTACTCTCAGTATATCACATAATACTTTTAGTAGAATCTGATGATTTCTTTTTGAGTGGATTTCTATAGGGATTCCACCTAATATAGTCCCTGGAGACCTATGCTGGCATTTGGTGAGTTTACTAATAATGATGATTGTAGTGCTTGTATATTTCTTTTAATTTTGGTTAAAAAAACACATAACAAAAATTACCGTCTTAGCCATTTTTAAGTGTACATCCAGTAGTTGTAAGCCGATTAACACCATTGTGCTAGCATCGCCACTATCCATCCACAAAACTCTTTTCATCTTGCAAAACTGAAATTCTGTACTATTAAAAATATTTCTCCGTTACTTCCTCTCCTCAGCTTCTGGAAACCACCATTCTATGTTCTGCCTGTAGGAATTTGAACTGTAGATACTTCATATAATTGGATTCATACAATATTTGTTGTTTTGTGACTGACTTACATCACTTAGCATAATTTCCTTTAGGTTCATCCATGTTATAGCATGTGTCCGATCTTCCTTCTTGTTTAAGGTTGAATAATATTCCATCGTATGTATAGGCCACATTTTATATATTCATTCATCCATCCATAGACACTTGGTTTGCTTCCATTTTTTGGCTACTAAGAATAATGCTGCTACAGATCTCTCTTTGAGTCCCTGCTTTCAATTTCTTTTGATACATATTCAGAACTGGAATTGAGAGATCAAGTGTTAATTATATTTTCAATTTTTTGAGATACCACTGCACTAGTTTCCATAGCAGTGGCACCATTTTATATTCCAGTAAGGATTTCAATTTTTCCAGATCTTCATCAATACTTACTAGTTTCTGTTTTTTGTTTTTTTTTTTTAATGGTAGTCATCCTAATAGGAGCAAAGTGGTATCTCATCACGGTTTTGATTTGCACTTCTTTAATAATTGGTGATGCTATTTTTTTCTGTGCTTGTTGGTTACTTATATATCTTTGGAGAAATGTCTGTTCAAGTCCTTTACTCATTTTTGAATCAGGTTGTCTGTTTGTTGTTGTCGTTGTTGTTGTTGAGTTGTAGTAGTGCTTTATATATTCTGGATCCTTTATCAGATCTATGATTTGCAAATGTTCTGTTCCATCTGATGAACTGTCTTTTTACTCTGTTAATTTTGTCTTTTAGTACACAAAAGCTTTTAACTTTGATGCAGTTCATCTATTTCTTCTTTTGTTGCATGTAGTATTGGTGTTATATCCAAGGATTCATTGCAAAATCGAGTGTCATGAAAATTTTCTCCTGTGTTCTCTTCTAAGAGTTTTATAGTTTTAGGTCTTACATTTAGGCCTTTGATCTATATTGTGTAGTACCTGTTTTACCCTACCCTAGACTGAATTTCTTGAGCAGAGAGACTGTGGCTTTTCATTATTGTATTCTAAGCACTTAGCATCTACCTGGCACATAGTAAGTGCTCAGTTAACTTTAGTTGCATGAAACAACTTCATTAGATATAATGAAAATAAAGCAAATATTATATTTTTAGTGACTTTCTAGCTTAATAATAATAATTAAAGCAGTTTCAAAAATTTTAAGTGCTTTGACAATCCACAAAGAAAGCTCTGAATTAAAAAGACAATGCTGTTTTCAAAGCTTTCAAGGGTTTTTTGGCATTTTATTTGTTTACATTTTTCCTGAGAATGTTTAATGAACTATTTGGATATTTGTCATAATAATTTTGCTCTTTTGGACTTAAGTGCCTTTATCATGGCTCTGTGCACACTTAGCTCTGTGGGGAAAATAAAGATCGCCAAAGAAGATTATTTCTTTTATCCACACATGGGTCCCTGAAACTCTGGGCAAAGCATAGTCGGAGAGGTGACCACATTTGTTTCTTGTCTTTGGATGAGTTATTCCAAATCTCTGAGTCTCCCTTAATTTCATCATTTAGAAAGCAAGAGGGGAAACTTACCACTGTATATGATTCCTTCTAGTTCTAAAATTATGAAACATTAGATATTGATGACAAGACAATTCCAACAGGAGTAGAAATTCAACTATTTCTGGGAGCAAAGACAAGGTTTACTATGATCTGACCTCTCACAGAGAAACTTCCTACCACAAAAATAATTAGGATAGTTAATGGGAAGGCTGTGCATCAGTCCTCAGAGTTATATTCCTGTTTTGCCATAAGTGCTTGTGAAGAGAGGAGCTTGGAAAAGAAAATAAAATTACTATTATTGTTGTTGTTGTTGTTATTGAATTAGAGACAGCTCAACATTTTCAACCTCTCCATAGTGAATTGTCTTATACTTAGATATATATGTGGCACAACCAGTTTAAAAGATAAAAGAGCTCTTGGTAACACTACTAGTTAAAATTATTAAGGCTGGGCCCGATGACTCAAACCTGTAATCTCAGCACTTTGAAAGAACAAGGTGGGACAATCACTTGAGGTCAAGAGTTCGAGATCAGCCTGACCAACATGGCCAAGCCCTATCTATACTAAAAAATACAAAACAAATTAGCTGGGAGTGGTGGCGTGTGCCTGTAGTCCCGCTACTCAGGAGGCTGAGGCAGGAGAATCGTTTGAACAGGGGAGGTGGAGTTTGTGGTGAGCTGAGATTGTGCCACTGCACTCCAGACTGGGCAATAGAGTGAGACCCTATCTTAAAAAAATATATATATATATATGAGTACCACCCCTACCAGTCCCACCCATACTCTGTAAGCCCCACATGTTTTGGGAGCCAGTTTCCACCATGTTTGAGAGACAATTACAACTGCCATCTCCCTGATGGACACCTCTGCAAGAAGTGGCCCGTGATATACTGGTATCTGATTCCAACGTCCCTCTTCTGCTATGGCCATTATTGGATGGTTCTGAGACTGGGTATTAGGCCATCTTTATGATGCCAATTAAACAGCAAGATCTAGCAAGGGCATAGGGGAGGTCTGTGTTCTAACCTCTACTCTTTCCACCTATGTAAAGTTTGGGCAAGTGACTTATCCTGATGAGAGTGGGTTTCTACAAGTTCAAAATAGTAGGGATTTTATCTCTTGGTTTATATGAGAAAGATATATGAAACATTATGGATATATATAATCTATAATATGTATTATATATTGTATATAAATCTATAATATATGATATATAATTGATATCTATGACATGATATATGAGATTATATAATTGATATCTGTGACTTACAATATAAATGATATATCAATTCCATATAAATGATATATGATTATATATTATATCAATTATATAATATACATTGTAGATATATAAAATATGTAATACATCATTTAATGTAATATATAGTAGATATGTAATATATAATACCTATTTATATAGATCATATATATATGATTGGATTGGTGAAAGAGGGGAAAAAGTAGAAGGAGCTAACTTTTGGCTGGGCATGGTGGCTCATGCCTGTAATCCCAGCACTTTGGGAGGCGGAGGCCAGCGGATCACGAGGTCAAGAGATCCAGACCATCCTGGCCAACATGGTGAAACCCTGTCTCTACTTAAAAAATACAAAAATTAGCTGGGCGTGGTGGCGTGTGCCTGTAGTCCCAGCTACTCGGGAGGCTGAGGCAGGAGAATTGCTTGAACCTGGGAGGCAGAGGTTGCAGTGAGCCGAGATTGTGTCACTGCACTCCAGCCTGGCACCTGGCGACAGAGCAAGACTCTGTCTCAAAAAAAAAAAAAAAAAAAGAAGGAGCTAACTTTTGTTTAGCGCCTTCTATGTGCTAGTTACCATGCCAGGTGTTTACATAAGTTATCTTATTAATGCTCAGACTACTCTGTGAAGGAGCCATTGCTGGGGCCATCTTAGGGTGGGATGCATGTTTGTTGCTCAGAGAGGTTAGTTGACTGATTTAAAGTCACACAGCAGATAGATAGAAGAATCAGAATTTCAACGCACATTTGATCTGCTGCATCTAATGCCACGGCTCTTTCTTGCAGATCATATACTTTGACACAGTACAAAGCTGACATATTTTATACCAGTGGGGACCTCTTTCCTCCCCTCCTCTCACTGTTAAAGTTGCTAATTTGCTTTCTTCCCTTGAAGTTTCTGAGAAAGAGAACTCTCAATCTTTGAGTCTTCTGTTTTTTTTTTTTTTTTTTTACCTTTGCTAAAGAGCAAATATCACCAATTTTCCCCAGAAGTCATGTTTTCTAGAGACAAAAGCAGTTTTTGGTCTAATATGGGTGGCAGACAACTGCTCCAAAGACAAAGATTCAAACATAAGTGAAGCTTCATCTATCTGTGATCCTGCCTTGAAGTCATTTTTCTCCCTCTTTTCCTTTTTTAAAATTTACTTTCTAAAAATGTATTCCCTTTGGGGCCCTGGTGAATATGATGGTGTCCAGACCCCCAGTCTGGGGCCCTAGATTCACAAAAGGCCAAGTTTATGTTCATTCTGCATCTGGCTTATTTGATGCCAGAGGAGCACTGAGGTCTCCTGAGAGAACCAGGAGAGATTTGCCTCCTGCCGAGGTTTGGATAAGCCCCGGCTAATCTCTGTGGCTTCTTAAGGGCACACCTGCTTGTCTGCCAGCCAGCAGCCTCCTCACTCATTTCCCGTGGGATGGCTGGGGTCAGAGGGCCTCCAGAAAGCCTTTTATCTTCCCCCGCCCTACCAGGCCCCCCTCAGCAGCACCTGGGTCCACACTTAAGACTTCCTTTGAGGAGAGGTTGAGACGTTGTCCCTCCCAGACTGGGGGCCGGTGCCCTTTCCCTTCCTTTTGAGGCGGCTCGCTTGTTCCTTCCTTCTAAATCAGAGTGTGATTCAAACTTTATCATGCATGGCTCAAACTTCATCCCATGGGGGCTAAGCTGATCTGAATTAGTTTCTGGGCTGCTGAGCTAGGAACACATAGTAGGTGTTCAGTAAATAAAGATGATGTCTGATTATGATCTGCTTGAGAGTTCAGGAAAGATACGCCATCAACTTTCATTCTGTTTCATCATTGGAATGTAATAGTAACACTGATAATATTAAAATGTCAGAGAATTGAAAAGTCACTTTTGTTTAGCTGTGGGAGGCAGGGGTTCTCACTTCCTCTTTTCCCAAATCACATCTTCCTTTTTAATTATCTCTAGAAGTGGTTAGTAGCTAATTATAATTATTAGTAGTAATAATGCTAGTTCTACTAGTATTTGGTAGTATTGCTACTAAACTAGTAGTAATACTGTTATTACTACTACTAGTTATCTTTACTACTAAAGAGAATTAATAGTAAATCAGAGTTTGATTCAAACTTTATCATGTCTGCAACAAATAGTAATAATCACCTGGCCTTACAATATCCTTACTACTAAAGATAATTAGTAGTAATTGTCCTTAGAAGTGGTTGGTTGGTTTTCTGTGAGCATTCTGGTTAAGATGGGGGGCCAGAGACTATTTGGCATAGGAAGCTTCTAAGGATTGTCTTCTTTTCTCTTTCTCTTTTCCCCTTCCTTCCTTCCTCCCTCCCTCCCTCCCTCCCTCCCTCCCTCCCTCGCCCCTCCCTCCCCCTTCCCTCCCTTCCTCCCTCCCCCCTCCCTCCCCCCCTCCCTCCCTTCCTTCCTTCCTTCCTTCCTTCCTTCCTTCCTTCCTCTCTCTCTCTGTCATTTTCTGTACATAAAATGGAGGAGGAATATTTTTGAAGAGGATACTATTAGTGATAATTTGTATAAGAACATGGCTGCAAAATCAAATTAAGAAAACTGTGATCTTCTCTTCCCTTGAACTCATCAGTTGCTGTACAGGTTTATCATCCCACTCTCTCCTAATCCACTAATATTTGATAAGCTTTTAGTTTAAGTCCCTGGGCTGAGTAAAATGCAATGATTCCAGCCCTATGGAAACTTCAGTTTAGCTGGTAACATAGGCCATTGGAGTTATGTGATAATTAATTGCTTGTGGATTGATGGAGTGATGATGAATTTGAATGTTAAAGAAGGAAGGGGGATAGGTAAAGAGACATCAGTTGCTTTGATTATGGATCAGGCATGAAATCAGAAGCTCATATATATTTCATTTATGTTTCCTAAAACCATGCAAGATAGACAGTATTATTGCCATTTTATAGATGAGGAAATGGAGGCTCAAAAGACACTGAGTAATCTGGCAGACTCATTGCAGAACCAAGACTGTAATCCAGATGACACAACTAATGCTTGAAACTCAAGCTGTAATTTGAACCTAACAGTGGATCCAAACAACCCTTGAATTCCATCCTGTTCAGTGTATCCACAAATATGGCTGTAATTGAGGCAGAGAATTCTGTGTAGGCAGTCACTCTTGATATTAATACTCCAAAGTGATTTTTAAAAAAGAGAATGAATGTAAAAATAATTTACCAGCTAATTGCTAATTTTCCTTTTCAGTTTGGATTGTTTATGTATCAGAGTACGTGGGGACTTTAGACTATGAGTTTTAATTCTTTTAGCTGGAGTTCTCTACCTCTCCCTCTGCCTGCAGCGTCCGCAGTCACATGCTTCCCGCTCACTGGAATGCTTTGGCACTGTCTCTCCTGGGATAATGTATAGACAAATGGAGCCTCCGCACCACCCTTTTCCCCAGCAAAGTACACAAACAATGAGCAGATAGACACTATCTAGGAGGCTGCAACTCAGGACCATAATATTGTGTCAGAAAGTAGAAAATAAAACAGCCAGTGCTGGGTGCAGGATAATAGCATAATAGGATAAGTGTGAGAGAGTCAGGAGGCGGTAATGGCCCTGGAGATGTAGAGATTCTGGGAAAGTAGGGCAGTATAAAAGCGGAGACACCATCTGTGGGATCCAGGCAGTTGTGAGCGACTCTGAATGACACAATATGGAGATCTGTTCTACAACACAACAAATAGTAGTAAAGTAATCGTCTGGCCTTACAATTGTCAGACATTCTTTGTTTGAAATGCCACCTTCCCAACCATGAATATCAGTGTAGTCATGGTTATAAATGGCAAGACTATAAATGGCCTCTTCCTCCAACCAATTAAATTGGCAGAAAATGAGAATAAGAAACAATTTCCTCTCTAAACGGACTGTCCTCTGGACTACAGTGGGCACTGCACATGCCCTCACCCAATCTTATCCAACTATAATAAACAGATACATCATTTAACAAATCTCTGTCCTCTGTCTCCCTGCCCTTCTTAGCCTGTAGTAACCTTTACTCTACCCTGCTTCTATGAGAGCAACTTCTTTAGTTTCCGCATGTGAGTGAGAACATGTGGTGTTTAACTTTCTGTTCCTGGCTTATTTAACTCAACATATTGTTCTCCAGGCTCTCATCCATGTTGCTGCAAATGACAGGATTTTATTCTTTTTTTATGGCTGAATAGTATTCCGCTGGGCACATATACCACATTTGCTTTATCTGTTCGTTTGTTGTTGGATACTTGGATTGATTCCATATCTTGGTCATTGTGAATAGTGATGCAGTGAACATCAAGGTGTAGACACCTCTTTGACATATCAATTTCCTTTTCTTTGGATAAATACCCAGTAGTGTGTCAGGTGTGGTGGCTCATGCCTGTAATCCTAGCACTTTGGGAGGCTGAGGCGGGCAGATCACTTGAGGTCAGGAGTTTGTGAGCAGCCTGGCCAACATGGCGAAATTCTGTCTCTCCTAAAAATACAAAAATTAGCTGGGCGTGGTGCTGTGTGCCTGAGGTCCCAGTTACTTGGGAAGCTGAGGCAGAAGAATCGCTTCAACCTTGTAGGCAGAGGTTGCAGTGAGCCGAGACCACACCACTGCACACCAGCCCGGGCAACACAGCAAAACTCTGTCTCCAAAAAAAAAAAAAAAAAAAAAAAAGAATATGTAGTAGTGGATTGCCGGATACATTTTTAAAGAAATGGTCATACTGTTCTTCATAGTGGCTATACAAAGCAGATGTGAGAAACAATTTCTAGTGCTTTAGAGCAATGTAAGATGACTGTAGTTAACAATAATAAATATTTTCAAATAGCTAGAAGAGAGGGTAGTGAATTTTCTTAAGACATAGAAATGGCAAACATTTGAAATGATGGATATGCTAATTCATCTGATCTGATCACTACACATGACATGTATCAAAATACCATCATGTAACCCCAAAATGTACAAATATTTTAAAAATATCAAAAATGAGGGCCGGGCGCGGTGGCTCAAGCCTGTAATCCCAGCACTTTGGGAGGCCGAGGCGGGTGGATCACGAGGTCAAGAGATCGAGACCATCCTGGTCAACATGGTGAAACCCCATCTCTACTAAAACTACAAAAAAAAAAATTAGCTGGGCATGGTGGCACGTGCCTGTAATCCCAGCCACTCAGGAGGCTGAGGCAGGAGAATTGCCTGAACCCAGGAGGCGGAGGTTGCGGTGAGCCGAGATCGCGCCATTGCACTCCAGCCTGGGTGACAAGAGCGAAACTCCGTCTCAAAAAAAAAAAAAAAAAAAATCAAAAATTTAAAAATAAATTTAAAAAATCTGTATTAATAAAAAGCCATATCAGAAGGGATTGGGAAATAAACTAAACTTTACTGAATGTATCTATGTGCCATGCATAATGCTTGGCGTTTTGTATATATAATCTCATTTGGCCCCCATAACAACACCCTAAGTTGGTGGCATCATTTAGATTATAAAGATGAAGAGAAGGAGGCTCAGAGAAATCAAATGACTTGTCAGCTTTACCCAGTGGTGGACCCAGCATTCTTATTTGGGACTGGATGACTTCTGGATCAAGCTCTTTACATCCAAGATTCCCAGAGGTTGAAGATGTATTATACCCCCTCCGCTCTTATTCTTTGCCAATTATTCATTATCTAATAGAGTTTTTTTTTTTGTTTGTTTGTTTGACATGAGATGCTTATCTTTAAGTCTCTGGAAATCTGGACTGAGCTAACCCAAACTTTTAAGTAATTGAAATAATTTTTCTATATTCCAACTTTAGTTGAAAGAGATAGAGATAAACCAATTGGCTTAGGAGCTTAGACAAAGCATTAACTTCAAGAATATACATTTATTTCGGTACATTTTTTCAGCTTAATCTTCTATACCAAGCTTGTGGAACCCATGACCCATGGGCCGCATGTGGCCCAGGAAGGCTTTGAATGTGACACAATACAAATTTGTAAACTTTCTTAAAGCATTATGAGGTTTAAAAGAAAATCTCATCAGCTATCGTTAGTGTTAGTGTGTTTTATGTATGGCCTAAGACAATTCTTCTTCTTCCAATATGGCCCAGGGAAGCCAAAAGATTGGACATCTCTGATCTATACCTTCTACTGTATTGAACCATGGCTGTTGAAATTTAGAATGCTAACCCAAAGAGGTGTGACAAGGACCTAAATCATTAAAGAGGACCAAGGAAGAGAGTAAGGAGCACTGACTTGAAAATCCCAAGAATATGGACTTGAATTCCTATGTAACCACACAGATTGCTCCTCCAGGCAAATTGATCACCTTAATTCCAGTTCCATCAGTTGAAAGGTGGGCATGTAGTATCCCAAAAGACAGTTGTGAGAAGTCAGTGAGACAATGTGTGTATAAATCACCTAGAATAAGAAATGTATTGTACCTACTCAATAAATCTTAGTTTCCTTCATAAAGCAGAAAAGTAATTTTCAGCCACAAGTAAAACAAAGTGGATATTGGTCATTTACAATTTTTCTTTTTTCACTGCTAGGGTAGCAACAGTGAATTGAGTCAAGAGGGTTGGGAATACTGAGGCCACTTTACCTAAGGAAAAGGCAGAAGTACACTCCCAATATGGAATGTATTTCTTTACAAGCAGTTCTCTGTCTCCTATACTTTCTTCTATCAGTGAAGGTTTTTACCATTATATGTCATATATTAACAACAACAAAAACACAGAAGCTTAAGTGGCCCATAATAGAGTTCACCAGTTTATTGCTTTAATTCAACAGCATAATTTTCTTTGAACAGACTTAGCCAAGGAAAGCAAATAGCATAGTACTAGGCTTAAATCTCTATGCTGGCTGAATTTCCCTACAATCCATTGTTTTATGGCTCTATCCTATACCCCGATAGCACAATAACCTTTAGACACACTTTTCCCCTTATTTCATCAGGGGCTATGAATCCAGATAGGTCAGGTGCACACTAATGACCTCTACCTGGTGAAGACCACAAGGATAAGAAATGCTTTGAAGAAGATATTTAATTGTATCTACAGATGAAGCTTGACAGAGGCAACAGTGAGGATAAGAACACTATCTGGCTTTTTAGTGAAGCAGACCTTGGTTCTGGATCTACCATCTATAATCTTATGATATTGGGAAAGTGATTTAACTCCTCTGAGCCTCATATTTTCCTTTTTTTTTTTTTTTTGGAGACTGAATCTCACTCTGTGAGATTCAGGCTGGAGTGCAGTGGGGTGATCTCAGCTCACTGCAACCTCTGCCTCCTGGGTTCAAGCGATTCTCGTGCCTCAGCCTCCTGAATGCCTGGGACTACAGGCATGAGCCACCACACCTGGCTAGTTTTTGGTATTTGTAGTAGAGATAGGGTTTCACCATGTTGGCCAGGCTGGTCTCCAACTCCTGACCTCAGGTGATCCACCTGCCTTGGCCTCCCAAAGGGCTGGGATTACAGGCGTGAGCCACCGAGCCCAACCTATATTTCTTATTAGTAAAATGCATCTTGTATATGTTATAAATACTTAATAAATATGTCACTAAATACAATTAGCTTTTTGTTTATCCTTCTGTTGACTTCACTAAGCTACTTTATGACCTCTTGAAACTGATGTATAGTTTATCACTTGTGATTCTAAAAATAGTTTACGACCTCATTGATTTCTTCTTGAATTAGCCAGATGGACACAGCTATTTGGGGTTTCTCAGTTGAAGACAACACAATCCTGTGATATCACCTCTGGCTCCTGCTATTTCTTTTCCTATCTCTCTTGCTTATTTCCCTCTCCTATGGAGGGGGTGTCACTAGGCTAATGTCAAATGGCAGATGTGGGGCTTTCATTAGGAGCCCCGACCACAGAGACCATTTTATCTATTTGCAATGATTTGTTTTTTACTGCAGACACTACTCTTTAGCATTATTGATCTCCTCTGCCTACTGAGCCACGTCAGATGCCTTTGACCCCGGTTTGTAGAAGGAGCAGTCAAGGGACAGGGGGCACTGGAGACTGTCTGGCATTGTGACTGAATTTAATTCCTCTTTACATTTGCATATGCCTTTTTGTTCTATCTTAAAATGCTTTGTACTATTGCAGTGGAGTTGAGGGTCTGCATCCTTCATGTCATGCTTCTCAATATAGTAATGACTTCTCACAGGGTCAGAATCTCTTCCCTGCAGGGCTCCTGCTGTCCCAGTTAGGGAAGGGGCTCTCAAAGCTTGGGTTTCTTCTCAAGGAAGGTGGGTCAATATAGTTTCTGAATGAAGCAAGGAAGGGGCTGGAGAAGAAATTACTTAATCAGCACATAAACAAAAATGACAGAATGAGATGGGGAAAAAAGGAGGACCCTAGGCTAAAAGTGGGGATATCATGTTTCTTTTTTTTTTTTACCCCAAGAGTTGAAGGCTTTTCTGAATTACCTTCTAGGGCTTTAGTGAAAAAATAAATCTGGATAATTTATTTTTATTTTACTCATTGAAAGAAAGCTAGGAATATTAGTCACCCCAAATCACCCTTGCTTGCCAAACTACTCTGCTCTAGCTGACCACATGCTTATTCTGGATCCTTCATAACAATCCAAGTCACCTGTCTTTTTTGTTGTCTCAAGACAAGTGTCAGTGCCTCTAGACACTTTGAAGCTTTAGGGTCACTTGGAGAGAAGAAGAATATCCCTGGGGAAGGTAGGATGGCACTGCTTGAATTGCTTAATTTTCTGTAAGGTAATGATGATAATTTGAATGAGTAGCAAATATGTGGCAGAAAAATAGGTTCCTGGTCTACAGAGAAGGAATCAGTAAAAGTCCTGTCTGTGTGGTAAAATAAGTCAGAGAGTTGGGGTAATTATTTTAAAAATTTGCTCCCAAACCTCTCGTGAATAGGTATATAAATGGATAGGAGAGAATTATGCATCATATATACATAGTCATGCTTCACTTAATGAAGATATGTTCCGATAACTGTATCATAAAGTGATTTCACTGTTGTGTGCTCATCATAGAGTGTGCTTATGCAAATCTAGATGGTATAGTCTACTACACACCTGAGCTATTTGGTATAGCCTATTGTTCCTAGTCCACAAGTCTGTGCAGCATGTTACTGTACTGAGCACTGTAAACAATTGCAACACAAGTATTTGTGCATCTAAACACATCTAAATATGGAAAAGGTGATGTGTTATGTTACGATGTTACAATGGCTATGGCGTCACTGGGAGATAGGAATTTATCAGCTCCATTAAAACCTTATGGGACCACCATTGTATATATGCAGTATGTTGTTTACTGAAATGTTGTTATGTAGTGGATGTGTGTGTGTGTGTGTGTGTGTGTGTACTTTTTTCCCCCTCAGGCAGGTGGGGATAGGGTGGTTAGAATGATGATCTTTATTCTAAAATTAATTTCATTACAGAACTAGCAATATTGTCAAAATTATTAACTAATCAGTGTTTTACATTATAATAAATGGAAGGTGAAAGGCAAATAGCTGACTATCAGACCATAGCCCTTAGTCTAGCTTTCTGTATGATTTAATCATTTTATTTTTTTTGCTGGCATGGCTAGCACCAAGCATCTCAGTACATCACATACACGCTGTTGCTTTAACTTGTTGCCATGGCAACCTCAACATTCTCCCACAGTAAAAAAAAAAAAAATAAAACTTAAATTCGTATCTATGAATTTGAAGAAACAACTGTAAGATTAAATAAAACCCTAGTCATATTAGTCTGTTTCATATAGCATTCTGGGAAGATTTCCATAATAATAATTATTGCATATAATTTCATGAGCTGCAATCCATAAATAATCTTTCTTGGGAAAGTATGAAATGTTCAGGCTCTTCCATGGCCAAATGGGCAAGTGCCTTATTCAGTTATTCGCCATCATGAACACCTGTATATGCCACTGTATTAAATTCATGTATTAGTTAGAGTGTACTTCAGTAAAAAGTAGACCCAAAAATATATAAAGATTTTTAAAGATAGAAGTCTATTTTCTCCTCTTGTAATAGTCCAATACATTGTCTCTGGTCAGTAGTAGGTTTTTCCTTGATACAGTGATGGAGAGAACTTCAGGAGTCCAAGTTCTTTCCATCACAGAGGTTGGCCAGCTCCTTACTCTTTATCAACCTCTTCATCCACTTACCTGACAGCAGGCCAAAGACTGTGGCATGTTATAAAAATATAGCTGGGCACAGTGGCTCACGCCTATAATCCCAGCACTTTGGGAGACCGCAGTGGGTGGATCACTTGAGGTCAGGAGCTCGAGACCAGCTTGGCCAACATGGTGAAACCCTGTCTCTACTAAAAATACAAAAAATTAGCCGGGCATGGTGGTGGGCACCTGTAATCCCAGCTGTTCAGGAGACAGAGGCAGGAGAATCACTTGAACCGAGGAGGCAGAGGTTGCAGTGAGCCTAGATCATACCACTGCACTCCAGCCAGGGTGACAGAGAGAGACTCTGTCTCTCTCTCTCTCTCTGTCTGTCTACCTATCTATATAGAATATAAATAAGTAAATATAGATAATTAACACACACACACACACAATGTGTTATAAAAGCCTCCAAGTGAAACACGTCACATCTGTTCATTTGCCATTGGCTAATGGTTATCCCATGGCCACATCTGGATGGAAACGGATCTGAAAAATGTAGTCCCTGGCTTGGTAGCAGCTTCCCAGCAACAACTCTGTATTAGGGGAGAATTATGAATTTAATAGATAGCTGGATAGCTCTTTCACCATGAACGTAGGTAGAAAGATGAATAAGATGTGCTTGTAACACATGACAGTTTCACAGTTTTGGGGGAGAAAGTCATGTAAACATGTATGTGCTATAGTAAAAGGATCAGCCGGGTGCTCTGGGGAGCAGCTACCTCTACTTGGCAGGGTAGGGACTGCTGTACCTTAAACTGATAAGGAGAACTATCATTGTAATTTTAAAATAATGTACTGGCTTAAAAGCACATGTGTAGAAGTGGGAGACTAGAGGAGGTGGAAATGAAGAGGAATAATTAGATAATGTAGTTGTCCCTGATGATTCTTAAGTGATAAGCCTATATTTCTCCCTCACTCTTCACTTGACTTCTCATGAGTGGGTGACCTTGATGAGACTTTTTCAGCACTGCATCTTTGGTTGCTTTTCGTCTCCCGTCAGTTGCTGTCACTGTCAGCATGACCTACCTCCAGTGAAAACTTCAGCTTTCCTTTCAGCCTTACCAAGAATGCTAAATTATGAGGAAATGCCAGGATGGGAGGTTGCTATAAACACTAAGGACACATTACTGGAGGGGGTCATGGAAGGACACTGAGATCTCTTCCCTCAACACTGCAAGGATTAAAAAGGTCTGTATTTTTACCTACTGGATCTTTTTACAGTCTGAGTTGATATACTTTGTCAATGGAGCACTGTCTCCACTGCTGACTGTTGTTATATTCTAACCCGGTGGGTTGTGAATCGAGATTTCCATGCCTAGAGTAGGAATAACCAATTATCAGTTTACCAAAACATACCAAGACCCAGGATATAGCCTTTTTTGGCAGGTGGGGCAGTTGGTGGATTTGTAGCTGTAATGTTCTTTGAGGTCTACTCATGAAACAAATGCCCAAATGAAATGGAAGCCATAAAATATGCTTTGAAACATTACCATCACTGCAATACAAATGAAAGAATGTACAGATTAATTATTATCAGTATCTCAAATGAAGAATTTTGGTAGTGACATTCGCAGTGGGTCAAGATTCTTGTACTTCAACAAATCCCTCTTGCCTAAGGAAAAACTGAAGTTAGACTTGTGTTAACCATTTTTCAGTTATTCTATGGGATGCTATCAATCATAGTGAACACAGTAAGGAATTGAGATTGATAAAAGAAAAAGACATTTCCCTCAAGTATTTGGAGTTTAGTTTGGGAGATGGAACCAGGAAACATAAAGTAATTGACAAAGCATGGATGTAAATGCAGAGTCCACAAGTGGAAGAAATTGAGGCAGTTAGATTATTAGATCAAAAACCCTTATCTATGAGTTACTGTATATATTTATGCATTTTGCCTTAGAAGAGATTAGTTTTTTATCTCTTTGAATGCTCTTTAAGGAAAAAGAAGAGAATTTCATGGTTTTGCTTGGTTTTCTGACCTCGGCTCTTAGGTTCTGGTGGTGGCTTTGCTTCTCTTGTCCTCTACGACAGGCCATTAGTCACTTGAGAGCCTTGAGCCTTAGTTTCTATAAGTGGACAGTTGAAGTGATGACTTATAGCTTACTTTTTTCTACAAGTCTTAGATTCTAAGTGTATGCAGTGAATATTTGTACTTTTCATTATGATTGCCTTTTACATCCCGCATTTGACTGATTGCATGATGGAAGTTTTAATCATGATATAATCCCTCTTCTCCTCTCCCCATTTCTCCTCCTAAGCTACTGGTCTTCCTTTCACCATACTCTTTCTTCCCTAGACTTTAATCTTTCCAGGTTCATTACTTGAATTTTGTTTTAAAGGAATTGAGATGCTGAGGAGAGAGATTTGAGGACCTAGACCTCAAAAAAGACAATATCATCGCTCTAACTCTTCCTGTTTATGCCTGTTACATTGGTGACATATTGGTTTCTTCTTTTGAATGAGGCTGTCTTTTATTTATATTTTTATTGTTGATGGAATAGTGACCCACAATTCCTGAAGTATGTCAGGCTCCAAAATTTTTTACCTTGACTTTACTCAAAAAGTGTCACAAGCTAAGATTCCACAAAAGACAGACATTTTTGAGTGATGAACTAGGGCCAAGGAAAGTTAATCAAGGCACACAGAGTCAGGTCCACTGGGCCCAAGTAGCATAGAGGATCCCTGGAAATGTTTTGGTCAGTGAGAGCAGGACTGACTATGGTTTTAGCAGTTTCTCCCACGTAGTGAACAAGTGGCCTTTCCAGCAGGGGTGGAATGTTCCAATGAAGGCTACATCACAGAGTAGTCTTGCCATTTT
The DNA here is from genome assembly GCF_009761245.1 of Sapajus apella. NCBI lineage: Eukaryota > Metazoa > Chordata > Mammalia > Primates > Cebidae > Sapajus > Sapajus apella. Next base: position 12,988,421 of record NW_022436956.1, read on the forward strand.
CACACAAGGTCACTAAATCATATTACACAGTTATAGGTGATCTAACTTTCCAGCAACTGAAGGGCTTCTATGTATGGAATCCTTGACTAAAGTCCATTCAGGCTTTGTGTGGACCCTTAAGTTATATGAATAACAAGAAACATTGTCATATTATTTCTCTTCCAACTAATTATAAGTTTCAGAAGAACTGAGTGGCTAACATTAACATCAACTAGCTAATGTAGGTACCAACCAGAGTTTTAATTATAGCTGTAGCAAATTTTCTACATTTAATGTTGTTGAGTAACTGCATAAGAAAGCAGCCTGCAGTTTCAGAAAATAAAAGCTCCTTTAGGATAATACATATAGCTATTTAAGGTTCTCCTCAAATCTGAACTGCCCCTACTCTGGAGGTGTTTATATATTGAATATATATTGACAATCAGTATGGGAGAGAATTGAGACTACTAAATGATGCTTATATTTAGTAATAAAGACTGCTATCCTTTGTTTTTTGTTGTATATTTTTTCTTCTCTGCTAGTCACAATGACTTTTTTTCTTCTACTACTCTTTCCAGCTCTAATCTGTTAACCTGTATATAGTCACCTTTTGATTAACTATGACAATTAAAAATCCCAGTCTATCTTTACCCATCATTATCGCACATATTCCTAAACCTAGAGTATGTATATTGGGGAGAAAACTAATTGAAATTTATCTTCAGCAAAATCCAATTTTAGAGGCAGGTGTCTGTGCACACGCATGTGTGTGTGTGTGTTTGTGTGTCTGTGTGCATTTGTGTGTGTAGAGGGGAATTATGAATCAAACGTGTTTTAGAATGATCGTTTTTCTTTTTTGTTCATAGTATTGCTACTGTAAACTAGAGCAGGCAGTCTAGAATAGGTTATGCTTTAGGTTTCTGTGGCCTTAGAAATAAGTATAAAATGTCATCATCTATTTGTTGTTTTTTTAAAGCTCCAGAACGTATGCATCTGTTAACAGGTCTTATTGTTCAGCATCGTACTGTTTCTGTGGCCCTTCCGGAATAAATTGTATCACATCTTGTGCAAATGGGCTAGTGGCTGCTCTCAAGGCTTACCCAGGTAGCTATTTATCTTACTAACACTTGGTAAATGGCAGTGATAAATGATCATGTACTTCCCAGGAACACAAGTGTATTTCCAAAGGTCAAGCACATTTGAGTGATCTGTTGATGATCTGTAAGAGTGGAAACCAGGAGCCAAGGCAAAACAGAACAATAGAAAAAGCTGAAAGTTCAGCAGAGAGCACAGTGGCCCTGAGCTGGGAGGTGCTGAGCAGCAGGACTCTGGTGATTTCTAACCACTATTCTTTCACAACAGTTCACGAACTTGGTGAACACATAATCCTGAAACCTGGTGGTGCCAAGGCCTTTGAGAGGGCCCTGGATCCTCTACAACTGTTTGTATCAGAGTGAAATGTGCTGGAAATCCTGGAAGGATGGTCTTTCATTGTCTCTGAGACATGTCTTAGTCATCCTTCCTCCTCAAGGGCCTTTTCTGTAATTATCTGCTTTGCCACTTAAAAAGCCCTTTACAGGCATTCATGCTGAAGCTCACAGCTCCACGAATTGTTGTCTCCATTTTTCAGAGCCTGGGTTATTAGATGCAGCGAGGTTAGGGTAATTGCCCAAGAGCAGACTGTTTTGCTCTGAAATGAAACTAGACATTTAGGATGCCAGTTCTAAAATGTTATTCCTTAATCTTTCTGGATCTGAATTGCAATTCTTTTATGTATGGCTTATGGATAATTTATTTATGCATTCAACACACATTTCCTAAATATCATTTTGCACCAGATTAGAGCTGGAGAAATTAAGATGAGTAAAATATGGTCTCCACCCTCAAGCATTTCAGGCAAGGGGAAAAGAGAGACAGAAATGAAAAGAATTACAATATGATCTGACTAATAAGGTAATAAAAGAACAAACAAGTACAGGGAACAGAGCTCCCAATTCTTTCTGAGAACTTGGGAGGTTACAGGAGATGGTGTTTGATCTGAGTCCTGGAGGATTATTGGTGTTTGCCAAGCAGACAGAATTGGGGAATGGCATTTTCCACAGTGACTTATCTAGGCATTCTCCTGCAACATCCTCACTTCCTTTCCTAAAACTCTCAACAGGTGAACTCTCCTTGTTGAGAAGGTTGGGACCATCTGACGTGAGTTGCCTCAACTTTCCTCCATATCAAAATTCTCTATATCTTCATCCGTCTTCTCCTTCTTCTGCTTGAGTCTGAGCATATAGTATCTTCTTTCTTACTGAGACTAAAGCTCCCAGCTGGAACCACTGTATGTAAGCTCTCCGTATTCTCTCTTCTTTCGTAAATTGTCTCCAACTCTCTTGCATCTTTACTTTTTCTCTACTGATGAGTTCCATTCTGATAACAAATAAGATACTCCTTGTCTGGGAGGAGGAAAAAACTGAATTATGCACAATCCCACCCTTCTTCCATCTTCAGCTCAGACCTGGCCTCCCAGAACAGTCTGCACATGTCTCCCTAAGATGATATAGCACATGGATATTCTCCTACTATGAGTCAGGGACCGAGTAAGCTCTTCCTACATTCTTTGCACCTATGACACATGAAAGATTTTTAATAACTACTACTCCAATGAATAAATAAATTAGGCTTTTGAATAAGCTTTCTGGCTCTCTCTAAGGATTTGCAGATGGCAGTAGCACTTGATTACTTGGGGGTCTTCAGATAGGAGTGGGGAAAGATTTAGTTCCTCTGTGAATATGTTTCCTGAGTATGAATGGGAGTGAGCATGTGGTTCGGTGTTGTTTATTTGGCTAATCAGAACGCACCTGTCGTCTGGACATCCCCCCTCTCCCTGTCTAATTCTCAGACATTGTCTACATCTATACCTCCACCCAGCTAAGGCAGCAATAATACCAGTGTCTCCAGACTTTTTGGTCATAGCTCTCGTTTGTACAACCTTTAGAAATGAGCTGCCATTCCCAACACCCAACCCCCATTTCCTTACTGCCTTTCCTTTTGCCATTTTACCAGCAAATTCCGTAAGTGATTATGGAAGGTTTGGATCATCACCTCTTTGAGCCAGCTCTAGCCACCCTCATTGTATTTTATGTGCTTGCTTTAATAAAGCCCTTTCACTTGTTGAAGCAATCTCACATACTTTAGTTCAATTGGCCAAAGCAACAGAGAGAGTCTAATAATAGTGTTGGTAATGTAAAATTAATGGTGGGTAATGTTGCAGAGTGTCTGGTACCAGAATCAATACTTTATACATTATTCTATTTCATTCCTAAGTAATGGCTAATAGTGCAGATGCTAGAGTTTGGGCTGACTAGATTTGAATTCTGGCCTCACTTACCAGCTGTGTGACTCTGGATAACTTGAACTCTCTATGCCTGTTTCCTCATGAGAAAGTGGGGCATTGCACTGGTATCCACTCCAAAGGGTTATTGTGAATAGGATATAAGATAATGCATGCCAAGTACTACACACAGTGCCTGACACATAGTATGCAGTAAGCCTTATTATTAGTCCTCACAGTAAGCCTGTTACTAACTGCATTTTAACAGATAACAAAGATAGGCTTAAAGTCTGGATTCAAGGTTGATGTGGCTAACCACCATTTGTACCACCTCTTGGGTACTGGCAGTCATACATTATTATTAGATTGGATTTAAAGACTTGGGCCAATTGGTCTTTAGAAGTAGTGAACTCTTCTGGCATGTTATTTGATCGTTTCTGAATTCTCATTTTCCCAGGTGGTATGTGCCAGGCCCTCTGATCTTTCTCCCTCATCCCTACCCCCCACCAGACTATAGAAATAAACTTCTCGGTTTGCAAGGGCAGAGCAGTTCCCTGCTATGGTTGAGTGGTCACATCCCAGCCGCCGACCTTCCCACCAGCTGTCACACCCTCTACCTGCTGCCAAGTGGCCCTGGAAGATCATCCAAGTGATTTCCTGCCCCTGGAAACATCAAAGCCATCCTCTTGTTCGCCTAATTCTTCCCACTGAATGCGCCACTGATTGGTATAAATGGAGACAAGTGCTGAGTAGCCTCGATCACTTGGGAAGAATTCAGGTCCATGGGAGGGCGGGCTCCATGGCTAGGGCAGGGAGGTGACGTCCCCTGTAACATCCAGGGGTGTGGCCAGACACTCAGGCCCTGAAAGCACCCATAAGAAGACCAGTAGGTTAGGTGTGTAATCCTGTACCTGGCACCCTGCATTGGTCTCAGAGGGAGGCCGGTTGCCTTGAGTTATTATTTCCATATCATATAATAATCAGGCAACTGTTTTGAGATCATGTCAAGGATAACAAAGCATCAGAAGCCTCTTCTGTTGCTGAAGAACCAATCAACCTAAACTAATACTTTAATGACCACTTTTCCCAAAGAGAAAACAAATTCAGGCAAAAAAAAAAAAAAAAAAAATGAAACAGGGAGCTGAGAAGAAACTTGTCTGGTCAATGAAAAGAAAAAAGAGACGTCTGGAGCCATGGCAATGGAGCAGGGATTACTTTGATCTGGAAAATAGATTTCTTTTTTTTTTTTTCCCTCCAGTGCTTTTTCTCAGGCAGCCAAGAGATGCTATTGAGCTTGATGAGGGAGGCCCTTTCAGAATGAAGGGGCACCTCAGAGGAGAATTGAATGACTGCTTTCAGGGACAGCAACTTTAATAGTCTCATGTTTGAAAAATATGCAATTAAAGGAAATACTATTACAAATAGCCTCTATTTGTTGCTTTAAAAATACTATCGATTAACTGAAAAATGAAAGAGGTGTGCAAGATTATTATGTTAAGTGTAAACTGCAGATTGAAGGAGGGAAACACACACACACACACACACACACACACACACACACACACACACACACGGGACCTACATACCAACACCCAAAGAGATGGAGGAAAAAACACATCATGTGAATCCTAAGCTCTCTATTCCTCTACACATAAAAATTACTTCAAGGAAAGTCTTGCCCACTAGAGTTTTTAATCACTTTCTTCATGTCACTACTGTTAATAAAAATGAAAGAGTTATTGGTTTAGGATTCCATTTCGTGTAAGCTTAATCTGTAGCAGTTGGGGGTCTTCATGCGTGAGAATGATGCTTTTTAATGAATGATCTTTGGGCATTTTAGATGAAACAATAGAGATTCTGGGCAGTTTGATCTTGCATTTTCCACTGATATGTGCCTTCACCTCTCAGCCCCCTGCCAAGTCCCTTTCCATGCCACCTCCCCCTGCTCGCGACATCCCCGCTCCTCTCAGATCTTGCCCTGTGTTAATTGGGAGTTATTCAGCAGACAAGTGGATGTGTGTCTTTAGTGCAGGATAAAAGAAGACTTTGTCCTTCCCAAAATAGACGGAAGAATCTCTGGCTATTCTTTTACAGATTTCCAAAATCTTTGTCCAGGTAATGTGCCTCATTGTCATGGCAATAGCGGGATGGTTCCTGTCTCTTTCTTCTTTTTTCCTGGCCTTCACAGATTTAACACTTTTATAACTGACAGATACCTGCCATTTAAAACTGAATGTTCTATTTGTCTGCATACTTGCAGAAAATAGGAAGACTGAAAGTGTAATTACTACTTTTAGGCATTTGATCTCTTTTATTCTCACTGGAAAAGTTGCCCAGAGGTTTATTGGTTAGTCCCTAAACTGTATACGCATTAGCCCAAGATGAAATGGACTTAGACCTTTTCTTTTCTTTTTTAAGCTAAAATTTGATAGGCATTTATGATGAGCTAGGCAACTGAGCTAAGCCTTTTATCTATTTTTTAATCCTCAAATTCATGTATAAACCTAATTATCGTTCCCATTTTACAGATGAGAATTGGAATCACTGAGAGGCTGAGTAATCTGCCTAATGTCACAGCTCACAAGTGGTCAAGCCAAGAGGCCCAAAGTGACTGCAGGTTCCAGGCATGGCTGTGTCACAGGCATTTGAGGTGGTCTTCTCAGAGGAGATGACCTGCTATTCTGCCATCCATGCAAAGAGAGCTGAGAATTGGAGCTAGATTTTTAGCATGAAGGGTTTACATCCAATCTGAGTAAGACTGTCTTCATGGAAAGGATAATTTGACATTAAAATGAGAGGTTAAGGGAATTCTGGAATCTTCTTTGTAATCTGATGGCATGGAAACCTGGAAACCGAGGAACAGGCCGTTCTGGTTCTCTTCTCTTCGAGAATCTGAGCATCTTTGAGGATTCTCTGATTCCATAGAGTAGGGACGGACTGATGTTAAAAGGAGAGTCAGAGGCCTGCCTACTGATGCACGATGGGAGGGGACGCTGCTGGCTCTTGAGGCCAGGAAGGCACAGTCCCCGGTGATCCCAGTGTAACAAGGCCTCTCTGCAGCAGAACTGCAAACCTCCCTGCAGGTGCAGGTGGCCTACCACATGACTCAGTTGCTTTCCTACACCCTCACTGGGAAACGGCTAAATGTCCATCTCAGGTGCCAGTGACTCACCTGGAGTTGTCAGGGCCCTGTATTAAACTCTTTTAGTTTCTCTACGTATCTTGCTTGAATTCTTCCTGTGACCTTTACAAACCCTAGGCCATCTCCCTGGAACAATCTTTTTACTTCTCGCTTCAGTGGCTAATCTACTTGAAGGATAGCACACCAGTTAAAGGTGTGGTCTCTGGGAGCCTGTCTGCCTGGGTTTGAATCTTATTTCTACCATGTACTAGTAACCCTGGGTTGATTATTCTGCATTAGCCTGAGTTTTCTTATCAGTAAAATAGGGAGATATAATAGCATCTGCTTCATAGAGTTATTGAGAGGATTAAATGAGGTGCTACATCTGGTTCTAAGAAGAGAGGACACATTCAATGATGTATTGTTATTATCATTATGCAATCCTTAAAATTTCAGTCTAAATACCAGACTCACTAAATAACCTTCTCTTGGCCCTGTAGACTGGGGCAGCTGTAGCTACTTTGTGCCTTTGTCGTAATTTGCGCTTCTTTTAGCCTAATGGGATTGCTTGTTTTCTGTCTTCCCTGATAAACTGAACAGGTTACTAGAGGAAGGGACCATGTCTTGCTCACCTGCATACAGTGTATTGTTGTTTGTGATATTTGCCTCCAGAGATATCAGGAATGGGAAAGCCAGCCTGGATTTGAGTAGGACAAGGAAAAGTTTTGTTAATGTCTCCAGGAAATTATTTAAGACATTTTCTCTTAACCTGGTACACTGTTAGGCATTTATTAGGCAGGGGATGAGGGGAGGAGAGAGAGAAAACATGTATTATGTGATTTATGCCTTCATGAAAGACTCAAGCAACAGGAGACATGTAAGACATAATTAGCCAATCAGAGCAACACAGAGAGTGATCAGTAGGAAATGGAATTTTATTAGGAAGGCATGTGCCAGAGACAAGGCTTCTGGTGAGCCTTTGAGGATGCAAAGAATACAGTGAAGCTGAGGAGATTATTTAGGAAAGGAGGGCATGAGGAAGAGTGCAGAGCTGGAGAAAGCCCTTCAACTGAGGTTGAGTGATGAGTGGAGTGTGAGGCTAGACTAGACGGAGCTGGGTTCTGAACTGACAGCTTCATAGGAGGTAATCAGTCCTGTAGTTGAGGGCATGGATTCTATAATCAGATAGCCCTGGTTTGAGTGCTGACTCAGCTACATACTGGGGAAGTGGCCATGGGCAAAAATCCTGAATCTGCCAAGCTTTAGTCATCTTCTCTGCAAAATGAGAGAAAGAGTCTCTCCCTCATAGTCTTCTGTGAGGATTAAATTATATGATGTATGAATAAGTTGAAGCCTGGCATTTAGTGAGTGCTCTGCCATTATTTGCTTTATTATCAAAGTTACCAGTCTGAGTTTTTGATTTTTTATTTTTCTGACTCTGAAGGTTGATGAGAGACATTTTATTTCATATCAACTAAGGGATAGTTTTACCTGTTTCCTCTTGTTAAAAAAAAAATTCCCAATTGGCCGGGCACGGTGGCTCACGCCTATTATCCCAGCACTTTGGGAGGCTGAGGCAGGCAGATCATGAAGTCAGAAGATCAAGACCATCCTGGCCAACATGGTGAAACCCCGTCTCTACGAAAAACACAAAAAAATTAGCTGGGCATGGTGGCACACTCCTGTAGTCCCAGGAGGCTGCAGCAGGAGAATTGCTTGATCCCAGGAGGTGGAGATTACGGTGAGCCGAGATCGTGCCACTGCACTACAGCCTGGGTGACAGTGCGAGACTCTGTCTCAAAAAAAAAAAAAATCCTAATTACATAACTGATTGATCAGGCATTTAACTACATGAATTGTGATTACAATTTGCAAAAGGATTATGCCTTTTGGGAATCTGACGGTCTAGTGAGGTAGGCTGCGGATGTATGATTATTCCCATTTTACAGCTAAGGCAATGAGGAAGGGAAGTTTAGAGAATTTTTCCAGAGTTATGCAGTTAGTAAATGGAGCACCATTGACATGCTCAGAATTCCTGACACCTCTGGGTAATTCCCTCCCCTGCCCCCATCAAACAGGTGCGCTTCTTTCTGATGACACCAAAGTCCTCTTCCCTGATCTCTGCCAAATCTTTTTAGAATTTGTATCACATCACAATTTTAAAATTTGCTAAAGTGAGAATTTAAGAAGATATTTTAGGGTCAGTGATTTTGCATTCATTATCCCTAAAGGTAGGTAACTGGAAGAAAATTACAAGAAAAAAGTCAGTTTACCAGATAATCTGCCTCAAAAATATCATAGATCTGTTGTACTAGGTAGACAGAGCTGAAGGGTCCCTTGTGCCTGCTGCCTCTGCGCAGACCATAGACATTACATATGCCAGGAATACTGTAGTTTACTGTAGTATTTTTTGTTGTTGTTATTTTTGAGCTCATAGAGCTTATGCTATTGCAAATTGGATTTTTAGTTTGGAGTATTTGACTCCATTAAGTGATTCTGGCAGAAGACCGTGTCACCCTTGCTTACTTAAGCAGGAGTGAGGTGAGAAGCTGCTGGTACAGTAAATCCCTCCCCAGGTACTACAAGAGCAATTGAACGCTGCTTCCAACCTGGAAACTCAGTAGATCCTGTGTTTGGAATTACTTCTTTTGAGCCTGCTGGAGAGTTTTTTTTAAGCCTCATTTCTGGAACTCATGTGGTAATAGACTACTTTCATTTTGTCTTGAAGCAAATACAGTAAAAGATCCGAAGCCCAAACATGCGCAACTTCTGATGGTCTCTGCGATACAAATGCGTCTAACCATTGTACTTGTCATGGCTCTTGCTTTATCTGGGATCAAGACATTTGATAATTTGTTACACTGATGAGATTATTGAAGGCACTTTAAAAAAATCCAACAATCATCAGTCATAGTTCAGAGACAAATTTCACAAATGAAATCCACAGTCTAGTGGAGATATTGCCACTTAGATTGCATAACTGTGCCATCTGTCTCAAACCACAGCTTTGAGGATTTCTATTTCATTTTGTTGTGGGGAAAAGGGTGGTATTTTTTAGATTTCTTTTGTATCTCTTCAGAAAACATAGTACAAGGTGACAGAGTGATAGAATATTAGAATGGTAAAGGACCACACATAATAAATAGCACTGAGGTCCTGATGGTTTCCTACTAAAGAATGTATACACACAGAATCAGTATCCAGATTGACACAGAACCTGTACTCTTATGAAAGGATTAGGAAATTCCACATACATAGTGGCTGCAATGTCTATACAATTTTTATTAGTTTACAATTTTTTTTGGTCATCCCATTCAATGATGTTTTCATTTTGCACATATGTGATCAACTTCACATTTGAAGACTTTGGCTAGGGAACGTGTCTACACACTGGACCACATGTCTAGCAGAACTTTATCTAATGCTGATGCCCGAGTCATCGCTCAGTTCCAGTCTCGAGTTTTGCTGGATTATTTGCTACCGTTAGACTTTCTGACTCACCTTTTCATGTTGGTAAAATTTTGTAATACATTTTAATGGTCATAAAATTGGTTCATAATTTAAACTGGAAAAGAGAGTGGGGAGTAGGCCAGAGAATAATTCTATGAAAGGTTTAAGTGTAAGTAGTACGAGTGATTTTTCTGTACATAAAGTATGGCAAGGAAACTGTATTGTCATAGCAGAAGGCAATCTCTACATTGGCTGAGGCATACACACACAGTTGAATGAATTCAAATGAAAGCATTAATAGATGCCATGTCTGCTGATTAATTGATTGTAACATTGAAAATATTGTCAATGAACAAAACGTATTCCAGGCTACTTAGCTTATTTTACCCAAGATTCTTTTTCCATAAGTGTGGTCAGAGAATCCTTTGTCAACAGCTCATATTAATTTGTGGAATTTAAAAAATATGTTAGCAGTAGCCAACAAGCTTTGATAGAGTCTCTCAAAACAGTTTAAAATGTAATTCCACCACAAAATCTTTCTGAAAAGTCACAGTGTTCAGCTAGTATGTTGATTTTTCTATTGTTGGTACTGGGAAAGTTTTATTTAGGGGAGGAATAATTTTTAGAGCAAACTATTATTATGTCCAAGCAAGAAATTACTATTAAAATTAACTTCATTTAAATTACACAGTTGGATACTTGTTCTGTTCTAAAGGAACCCCCCACCACTGTAAAAAATTCCAACATCTGTATTTGAATAACTGTGTCAGTGCTATTTAGTCCTAAATTAACATGAAATTCTTACTTACGTCTTACTGAAATCCTTTTTGTGTGTTATAGTTTAAATTGGTGTTCTCTTGATAGGGACAAGGGCTGCAGTCATCCGTCGTTTTTCTGTGTAAAAATGTTAATTAACTCTACCTTTGAAACACATCTCTAATCCTTCTATTTCTCTCTATTTCCATGGCTATCACCCTAGTCCAACTCATCACTGTTTCTCATCTGAACTACCTCGTGAGCACTAGGTAAGCCCTGGTCTACTAAGTTTTCTCCCAACTTCTTACCTCGCATCTTCTCTTACCACTTTAAGATCTATTCTTCATGTCATAACTAGAGTTGCATTTTTAAAAGGTACCTTATATTATGTCAATCTTCTATAAAACTCTTTACTCATACTTAGAATCAAATACAAATTTTTTACTTTGGTCTACAAGGCTTTACAGGCATTCATGTGTTTGATTTTGTATTATACTAGCATCTTGGATCTGCAATGATCAGCTTAAAATTGGACAACTTGCTTAGAATCTCAGTGATCAGCTGGCTGGGAGAGCTTAGACCAGAGCTAGGAGGATAAACACAGCTGTCGAAATGTGGTCAAATCACAGTATCAAGGGGACATGGCAGATTGGGTTCAATGTAGGCTGGCCTGAATATCCTTAGGGGGTCAATCTGGGAGGAGGGTTTTATAATAAGGTTCTTGAAGCCGTGATGCCCCAGGCTGGTGGTTCCAGATGTGTTAAGCATACCTGGCAGGGTCCAGCCTCTCTGTGAATGCTAGCAAAACACCTGGGTTCAGAATAGGACTCTACTCCAGGAGAGAACTCGCTTGTATTCTAGAAACCAGCAGCTGGGTAACAGGTAGGAGGAAGGAAGGCTTCAGCTGGGTAGACTGAAGTATACCTGGGGCAGAATGACCTCTTGTGGGTTCATCCACAGGGGTTTCAGGGCAGTGGGGTTCCTTAGAGGTTACATTCATTCAGGGGAAGGCACAGAAAAGCCCAGTGTTTGTTGGTTTTCAGTACCTGTGGCTGGCTGGAGATGGGCAGCTGGGGGCCTCGGTCCGGTATTGGTTTTGAGGCTCAGGTCATCATCTTTCCCTCTGAGTGGGAACCCACTTACCTCTCATGTCTCTTTCAATGCAGACCATGTTGCCACAGTGTTTAACCAATACTTGACATCCAGGGGAAAATGTTCTTGCCCAAAAATATTTTTTAAAATTAAAGTCTGCATTAAATTACAACAGTCCCTTCATTCATTCATTGTACGGACCTTCAGAAAACAACCTTTATTTATTTTATTTTGTTGTATTTGTTCTTTTTAATGTAATTTTTTAGATAAGGCTGCAGTGCTTTCCCAAAGTTCCGTGTCTGGTGAAGGTTTTGGATAAGATTTTGGTGGTAACAACTGAGTCTGTGTTTCTCCTTTGGGCTTACTGTGGTCTTTCCCATGGCTTCTTTCGGCTTCTGGTTGGCCTGCAGAATCACCTCTTCACATTTCTGTTACTTCTTTTCTCATAAACAACATTAATTATTTTATTTTATTTGAGATGGGGTCTCACTTTGTCTCCTAGGTTGGAGTGCAGTGGAGTCCATTATGACTCGTTGCAGCATTAAAATCCTGGGCTGAAGCGATACTCCCACCTCAGCCTCTCACATAGCTGGGGCCACAGGCACACACCACCATGCCCAGCTAATTTTTTTCTTTTTCAAGTATTCGTAAGGATGAAGTCTTGCTATGTTGCCCAGGGCGGTCTCGAATCCTGAGCACAAGCGGTCCTCCCACCTTGGCCTCCTAAAGTGCTGGGATTCCAGGTGTGGGTCATTGTGCCTGACCATGGATCCTTTTAAAATCTTTGATTTATCTTTAGGGTTTGTCCCCAGCCCTCTTATTAGTTTCTTTATCATTTTTTTTTTCTTGCATGGATACGGAAATGCTTCCTCTTCATTTTGAGTCTACGTTTTCTGCTTAAAAAGAAATTAAACTTCCAGAATAACTCTAAGGTATGTACCTTTTCAATATCCAATTTCCTGGTTGAGAGAAAAACGTGAATATTCTTGGGGAAGTTACATTAGCTATTCTTCAAGAGATAGATTTTGTTGTTGTGGGTGCTGGGATCAGAAGTGAGCACAGCAGAAGGTGAAAGATCAGGCAACATATCTGTGACAGATCACAGTTTTGTTGCCTTGAGGGGTCTTTGGAAGAATCCTCCAACCTGGGCTCTGTCATCTGAAAAAGGGAGATAAAGGCAAAGAAGGGAAAGGAAATTGTATTATTTTCATAGTTGTCAACAATATAGACAGAAATTTAAAACAAGCAATGGTACATTAGAGTAGGTTAGTAATTGTGGATGTGGAGTTCTCAGAAATCATTGAAAAAAGAAGAGAGACAGTCACCTGCTTAACGGCTTCAGGCAGTGTAGGTGAATGAGATGTGCTGAAGATAGAACCAAACATAACTAACAGGAGAAGGGAAGTTGTGGGATATACTTCCACAGGTAGGCGTGGAGCAGTGGCTGGGCTGAGCAGCTTCTAGACTGAAACAAATGTATATTCTCATCCTTCCTTATCTCTCTTGCCCTTATATCTCCCATATAGAGACTTGGAAGTATAACTAAGCATGAGGTAGAAGGATAGTATTTTTTCAAAGTCAGAGGTAGTAAATCTTAAGGAGATGTAAATCAGCTTGGCATCTTTGGCAAGTCTTGGTGACTCTGCCAGTGGAGGATAATACACAATAGAATTTTCTGCAATGATAGAAATGTTCTATATCTGTCCTCTAGTTTAATAAGGTAGCCTTTAGCCACAAGTGGTTTTTGAGTACTTAAAATGTGTCTAGTGTGATTGAATAACTGAATTTAAAATCTCATTTAGTTTTAATTAATTTCAATAGCTGCACGTGGCTTGAGGCTACCATATTGGACAGTCCAGGACAATAGTGTAGCACAGTGCCCAGAACAGGGAAGAAATCAACAAATACGTATTGACTGACAGAATAAATGAGAAGAAAAATTTAAAAAATTAGTGAAAATAAATAAACAACAATGAATAAATAAATGAATATCTACATGTCTCACAGAGTTTCTATGAAAATCAGTGGGTTGAACACATGTCTGAAAAACTGTATAAACTACCATTCTAGAGTAATGCAGTATTTGGAAATTCAAGCATAAGTGAATGTTATTAAATTATTTGTTGGTGGAAATCTATCAAAAATGTCGCATAGCTTTGTTATCTTCTTAAAACTAAATTTCTCTAGGATTTCAGTTATTTCCCTAGTCAAGCAAAAGGGTATCAGCAGGATGAACACCCAGTATCATTATAAACATTAACTCCTGAGAATAGCTGTGTGCCTAATGCCAGTTCTTCTTCTTCCCACGTTATCAACATGTATTTCTCCTACCATGCTTAATGTAAAAGCTTCTTACCCCTGTTCCCTTCTATTTTGTTATTTACAATAGGATGCATTCCAAATCACTAAGTAAATAAGCTATTAAGAATTACACGCCAGTGAGTATTAGGAAGGCTTCCACTGACCAACTATGGAAGAAGATGTATGAACTCATATTCAGTGGGAATATGAGATGAAAACCGGGAAAAAGAAGACACTCTTATGACAGCTGACTCAGAATTCAGATGTTGTTTGCCCTCATTGCCTATCTCAGATGATATCCATAAAGAATTATCCTTTTATATGGTTGTATTTTATTAGAGTATTGTTTATTTGTTTGTTTTATTTCTAAGCATAATCTAAGATTTTTTTTTTCTAGCCATGGGACTCTTACACTTTTTACCAGTTTTCTCTTGCAAAGGGATGAAGTGACAATTAGTGAGAAAACCAGATTAGACATTAGGCAACTTGAAATCTATTCCTGGGTTAGACAAGAACTTCTATTTGACTTTGATCCAGGGTATAAATACTTCATTTATTCTGCCATTTTACTTTGCAATTACAAAATCAAATGATTAAATTAAGCATTCCTGACAATCTTGTTTTATTAGCAAGAATTGCATCCTGTAAGTTTTTTTCAGGAAATGTTCTAATTGATGTATGAGAAAATATAGGCATGGTCATTATTGGCCACTAGCCTGCAGCCTTTGTGTTGGCCGGGACAGTGTGTGCCCAGCACCTATGACAGAGATGGGCACAGATTAGAGCTGGATGAGTAATCGTTGAATGGCTAGTGAATGAGTGATGGGTGAATGAACAAACATGTGTACAAAAAAAATCAACAGTGCACATAGCTTGCCACTAGGTTTTTGTGGGATTAGGTGCATACCAGTTCTTAGCTAGTCTGGGGAATTTTTGCTGACCTTACTTGATTGTCTGGGAAGGCTTTCCCTGGCATACTCAGAGACAGCTGTCTGTTCAGATATGATCCAACAGGAATTTGGTTTGTCAAAAACCAGAAGCTGGTAGACTTGGTCTTTTTCACATCTTTAAGCAACATGAAATGAATGTTACAAAGAGTTGCTCTGAACCACCTGCTGGCAGTCACTATTTTCCTAGAGCCAGTTGAATTAGAGACATCTACTGGATCCAATTTGGTTTCTCTGATTTAATTGGCAACTTTACTGGATAGCTGGAGGGGGCTCATCTTTATCCCTGTGGCAGAATCTGGCTAAGTCTTGCATGACAAAGGGTCTGAAGGTAGCTGTTTTGGGGCATTAGGGCTTAACTGGGAAGGTTGCAAAATTCCCATATCCTCAGGATCTCATAGAAAGAGGAGCCATAAGTGGACAGACTAGAGCTGTAGTCTTGATAGCTGGCCCTAGGACCAGGACAACTAAAAGAGGGATAGTCACTGCACGCTCCTTGCCCAGGGCTCCTGGTTGTTGCAGAGCAAAGAGCTTTGGTCTTAAATGTGGTCACATTCACATTGTCTCTGATGCAGTCAGAGAGAACTAGTGGCAAGTGTTTTAATTTTTGTTCTTTGAAGAACAGAATTTCATCGAAGTCACCGAAAAATAAAATCAAATGAAATATAGTCACACAAGGGACACAATTAAAGGCCTTAAAAGAATAGTGCCATTTTGTTTGGACTTTATGAAGGCATCAAAATGCTAAGGAAGGAAGATCCCTTCTTCTACCTGTTTTCTTTCTTTTCCATCCCAATCTTGTACCTTGAAAATGTTGATGTCATCCAAACCATATAAGGACCAATGTAACTACGTCATAAGGGGACTCATAAGAGAGAACAGGCCAAGAATAGTGGTGATCAGCAAATGAGTTCCAGGGCAGCCAGAATTTAGATCATGAAACAGAGGACAGACATGATTAGCTGCATCAAAGGGGAAGCTTGGCCGTTTAGGACAAACATGTGAACTGCCAGGAGCCCAGAGATGGTCCTAGAGATGCTGAGGTCCCCACAGATTTGCCAGGGACACTCAGTGTGTATCTCTCACCCTCTTTCATTCTAATATTCTGGACCTTTGAGGTCTGAGAAACTGACTTATACTTAATTACTTATTCATGTGGCTGCATTGTCACCTATGTACAAGTAAGCATCTTATCTCAGATTTTTCCTGATGCCTTTGAGAGAGATAGAAGGTGAGATGAAAGGAAAAAAAGACATGCCATCACTTACTGCCCTTGAGGAGTTTCAGTCATGTCACAGACGCTGTAGGCACAATGTTGAGAGAAGTGCCAGAAGTGTCAATTCTAAGAGAAAAGACTGGATGGAAAACTTCACTGAAGGCTTGGATGAGACCTTGATTCATATCAACTGTTGTTAGAGAAGGGCTCTTTCACAAAGCTGTGTCATGGTGCCCCTAAGGAGCGTATTTTTCAGGAATGTGGGCCTTGAATATTCATTAGAATGTACTTTCATGGGTTTCCTCATGGCTGAATAAAAAAAAATCCACAAGTGACCTCAGGGAACTTTTTCTATAAGATGTAGCCAAAGCAGGCAGAGGTCTCATACGAATGTTCTGAGAAGAAGATGAGGGCATGAGATGCCAAGAGTTGATTGAAGGAGTATATGTAACCCGCACTATTAAGAAGTTACACTTGACTAGTTGCAAGCTAATGAATGCATTGAATAAAGTAAAACAAAAGAAAACCAAAGCATTTAAACACATGTTAGCATGCAGGCAAGCGTGCGCATGTGCGTGCGCGTGCGCGCGCGCGCGCGCACACACACACACATACACACACACACACTATTTGACTCAAAAGTCTGTTAGTTTCCTTATTGGAAAAACTTAACCAATCAATTCATATTACTTAGAAGGCAAAACAGATCTAGGAGAAACTGATTTCATGCATCTGATGTCAGAGATGGATTGAGCACCAAATAGTCATCCAGGTATTGGCATTGTTGATAGGTTTTTGGAATATCAAACTTACAGACCCTCAAACTATGTATGAATAGGAAGTGTTTGGAACAAGATTCCCTCACATTTTAGAATCATCATGTCCTTCACCTCGGCTGTAGAGTTCTGTTAAAGCCAAGAATTATGCTTTTGAGACAAAAAAAAGCAAAGCAGAGGTTCTCTTGCCAAAATGTAACCAAGAACTGCCTTGGAGTTTGTTTAAATGGCAGAACGCTGGGCCTCATCAAGAGAGATTAGGATTCAGAAAGCCTCAAGCAGGACTTCAGAATCTCATCTTTTCACAAGTGCTCAGATGATCCTGGACCATTGATCCATGGTCACCAGTTTCCAATTTATTTATTCTGTCAAAACTAATTAATTGGAACCTCACATGTGCCAAACACTGTGTCTAGGAGACAGAGATAAATAATTACACCGTTTCTATAATCAGGAAGTTCAGAATTGAGTGGAGCTTAAAAGTCTTTAGAGGGCAATTTACGTGGTGCAACCTCTTATTGTATTAGTCCTTTCTCACATTGTTATAAAGAAATACCCAAGACTGTAACTTAGATGGGAAGGAGGTTTAACTGACTCACAGTTCTGAATGACTGGGGAGGACTGAGTAAACTTACAATCATGGTGGAAAGTGAAGGAGAAGCAAAGGCACATCTTGCATGGTGGCAGGCAAGAGAGAATGAGTGCAAGAAAAACTACCATATTTATAAAACTATCAGATCTCCTAAGAATTCACTCACTATCATGAACAGCATGGAGGAAATCCCCCCATAATCCAATCAATTTCCTACCGTGACATGTGGTGATTACAATTCAAGATGAGATTTGGGAGGGAACACAGAACCAAACCGTATCACTTATCCTATATCAGATAATATTAATACCATAACAAACTAAACTGAGGGCAGACATATGTCTCAATTGTGCCTACAAGGCTTTAATTTATGGAGATTACTGAGTGGTGACATGAAGAAGTTCATGCCATGAAAAGAACGTTTTTATCACTTGCATTCCCCAGAGAAGGGCCATGTCACATTACACAGGTGCATATGGAGAGTGTGAGTATTGGTCAGAAGGCAGAAAGCAGGGAGGGGAGAATCTAAGCCAAAACCTATCTGTAAGGGGTTTCCAAAGGAAAGGAAAGGCAGGGCAGAGTAAGCAGTTTTGGATTAGTATGAATAATTCTAGAGGGCTTTGGACTATAGGGGTAGTCTTTAGATACCTGGTACTTGGCTGTCTTTGTCATTTTAATGTTGCTATAACAGAATACCTGAGGCTGGGTAATTTACAAAGAAAAGAGATCTATTTGGCTCATGATTCTGGTGGCTGGAAATTTCAAGGTTGGGCAGCTGCATGTCATGAGAGCCTCATGTTGCTTCAATTCACAGTGGAAAGTGGAAGCAGGGACGGTATGTGCAGAGATGACGTGGGAGGAGAAGAAGCTAGACCTTTTTAACAACCTGCTCTCATGGGAACTAACCTAAGCAAGAGCAAGAACTCCGTCACCTTCTCAGAAGGGCATTGATCTGTTCATGAGGGATCCACCCCACTGACGCAAACACCTCCCACCAGGCCCCACCTCTCAACACTGCCACACTAAAAGTCAAATTTTAACATGAGTTTTGGCAGGAACAAACCACACCCAAATCATAGCACTGGTCCTGGGAAGATTTAGGGCAGAAGAAATATTGGCTTTGTATGTGAGAGTTAGATAAAAGGGATGGTTGGTTTGCATATGAGAGATGTGCACTCAGGTCACTTGTTTACTATCTTCAGGAATTAGCTAAGCCTAGAAGGGACAGTCTCTTCGTGGGTATGTAAGACCTTCAAATCCCAAAACATCAAGAATATAGAAAATTAAAAAAAATGCCAGATAGACAAATACAGAATCTAAGAAAATGGAGAATAACAAATACCCTAAGAAATGGTAAAAGCAATGTTATTTGGCATAAAGCAATTAAATGTGAATATCATATGACATAACCTGCAATATATGTCCACCATCTAATAAAGCATTTTTCTAAAACAAATTTGGTAGCTCAGATTTGATTACTCAATACCAAAATCCAGTTCTATCCTGCCTGGGTCTTATCTCATCTCTTTGAATTCTTTTCCAAGTGGAAAACTAAACTTCTTGCATAGAATGGAGAATTGAGACCACTGGTTTACCACCCACTGGAAAAATAATGGTGCCTAAATCCTATAAAACAAGATCTGGCTAACCAAGACAGAATGTGATAATCCAGGTAGTTTATGAAATGTGTAAACTATTTGTGTGAGTAAGCTTAAGGCCTTATCTTGGTACCATAGAAAGCATATTGTTCTCCATTTTGGGACTATGGAATCCATGGCACCGATTGTTTTAAGTGATTTTGTTTTTCTAAAAAAAAAAGAAGAAAGAAAGAAAGAAAGAAAAAAAGAATGAAGCAGAGGAAGAAAGAGAAAGAGGAAGAGGGAGAGAGAACGGGGGTGTTGCTTTATTGCCCGGGCTAGAATGCAGTCTAAAAATGGGTATGCCTATAATTGTGCTTAATAATAGAGACATGAAAAAAAAATGAGGGAAGAAAATAACAAACAAGCAGCCAACCAATATTTCATTGAAACCTGTAAATAGATGTGATGTGGTACTGATAAGAGTGTATATTTTGTGTATTTAAAGTGGAGAGTTCTATAAATGTTAATTAAGTTTACTTGTTCCGGATCTGAGTTCAAATCCTGGATATCGTTGTTAATTTTCTGTCTCATTGATCTGTCTAATATTGCTGCTGAAGTCTCCCACTATTATTGTGTGGGAGTCTAAGTTTCTTCATAAGTCTTATATATCTGGGTACTCCTGTATTGGGTGTGTATATATTTAGGATCTTTAGCCCTTCTTGTTGCATTGATCCTTTTATCATTATGTAATATCCTTCTTTGCTTCTTTTGATCTTTGTTGCTTTAAACAACTCTTGCTTTTTATTTATTTATTTATTTTTGCTCTCCATTTGGTTGGTAAATCTTTCTCCATCCCTTTGTTTTGAGTCTTTGTGTATCCTTGCATGTGAGATGGGTCTGGATGCAGCATACCGATGGGTTTTGGCTTTTTTTGCCTATCTGTGTCTTTGGAATGGGGGATTTAGTCGATTTAAATTTAGAATTAATAATAATATATGTGAGTTTAATACTGCCGTTTAATGTTAGCTGGCTGTTTTGCCTATTAGTTGATGTAAATTCTTGATTATGTTGATGCTATTTACTTTTTTGTATTTTTTAGAAAGGCTGATACTGGCTGTTCCTTTCTATGTGTAGTGGTTCTTTCAGAAGCTCTTGTAAAGCAGGCCTGGTGGTGATGAAATCTCTGAGTGCTTGCTTGTTCACAAAAGATTTTATTTTTCTTTCGCTTATGAAGCTTAGTTTGGCTGGATGTAAAATTCTGGGTTGAAAGTTCTTTTCTTTAAGGATGTTGAATATTGGCCCCCACTCTCTTCTAGCTTGTAGGGTTTCTGCTGAGAGATCTGCTGTGAGTCTGATGGGCTTCCCTTTATGGGTAACCTGACCTTTCTCTCTGGCTGCCCTCAGTATTTTCTCCTTCATTTCAGCCCTGGTGAATCTGGCGATTATGTGCCTTGAGGTTGGTCTTTTTGAGGAATATCTTTGTGGTGTTCTTTGTATTATCTGGAATTGAATATTGTCCTGTCTTGCTACGTTGGGAAAGTTTTCCTGAATAATATCCTAAAGCGTATTTTCCAGCTTGGATTGTTTCTCTTCGTTACATTCAGATACACCTATAAAGCGTAGATTAGGTCTTTTCACATAGTCTCATATTTCTTGGAGACTTTGCTCCTTCCTTTTTATCCTTTTTTCTCTAATCTTGTCTTCTCATTTTATTTCATTATGTTGGTCTTTGACTTCTGGTATCTTTTCTTCTGCTTGATCGATTTGGCCGTTAAAACTTGTGCATAGTTTGTGAAGTTCTCGTGTTGTGTTTTCAGCTCCATTAATTCACTTATATTCCTCTCTAAATTGTGTATTCTTGTTAACATTTTGTCAAACCTTTTTTCAAAGTTCTTAGTTTCTTTGCATTGGGTTAGAACAAGTTCTTTTAATTCACAGAAGTTTCTTATCATCCACCTTTTGAAGCCTGCTTCTGTTAATGGAACACACTCATTCTCTATCAGGCCTTGTTCTGTTGCTGATGAGGAACTGTGATCCCCTGTAGAGAGAGAGGCATTCTGATTTTGGGTATCTCAGCCTTTTTAGGCTTTCTTCCCTTCTTTATAGATTTATCCATCTGTGGTCTGTATAATTACCGTCTATATAATTGGGTTTCTGAGTGGATGTCCAACTTGTTGATTCCCAGCGCTAAAATCTGAGCAACCCACCGCGCCGGCCAAAACAGTGGCGTTATGATTGATGGTGCTTTTCTGACTCTGCACCAAGAACCGCCGCACCAAGGCAGCAGCAAAACTGCCTCGCCAGCCACAAGAGTCACGCTGGTGACCCATGGGGCTCCTCCGCTGGGAATCTCTTGGTGCGTGAGCAACAAAAATTCGTCTGAAAATGTGGCGTCTTCTCGTTCTCTGCGCTTTCACTGGGAGCTACAATCCCGAGCTGCTAGTGATCAGCCATCTTGGATCTCTCTCTTTTAAGTGATCTTTTAAGGTCACACTGAAAGTTAGTTGCAAAGCTGGGTGTATTTCTATTCCTGTGTACTCTCCATTAAGAATTTGCAATGAAATGTCCTTTACATTTTCTCTTGACCAAGTTTCCTGGGGGAGGTGGGAATGACTAAGATATATGTCTATGTAAGAATGAATATTGATGATATATTATGTAAGGCTCACTGAAAGTTGTGAATTCACCAGATGCTTGGAAAGTCAGCAGCTTCTCTATTATGCATTTCCTTGGCTTAAGTTTGGAGGTTTTCCAAAAAAACAATTGCAGAAGCAAGAGGGAGGACCTGGTATGAGGAAGTGTGTGTGTGTGTGTGTGTGTGTGCATGTGCATGCATGTTCATGTGTGTTTGTGTGTGTGTATACTTGAACTTGTTTAAATGAGAAATGTGTGAGTAACTTTCAAATCTTCCTTAAACTGAATGATGAGCTTGAATTTTACAGGAAATCAAATTAGAAGCTGGAAAAAACCTAGATTCTTACTTCCAAGCAAGCTGCCCTCTAGGCAGTCATTTACACGGGAACCAGGTCCTTCCTTACTGCTAAGTTTGCTTAGCAACACATTTTCTTGATGACGGTTCTCAAAGCAGAGGGAAGTGAATGGAGGTTTGATTAACCACAGGCCATAATGGCTATATCAGTTTCTTTTGTAAGTGAAAGATTGTCTTTGCATATTCATAAGGGGGGTGTCTAAGCAGCACCGCTGGAGCTGTCAAGGCCTCTAAGCTGTGCTGGATTAGTAAGTGTATGGGAGGCCTCCCAATGGGTGGCCCTGGGGACATTTTTTCACAATCAAGGAATTCAGATTGTACACAATTTACTCACTGTAAAAGTTGTTAGGCATAGAAGGAGGTTATAGAATTTATTTTTCCCATAGATCTTTAAGGACAGGGCAGAAACTCACTGAATAGATTGCATTCAATACAATCCTAAAGCCTTTGAAATTAACTATTACTAGGATGGAAGAGCTAAAGGAAACGTAGAAACTGAGAAGCATGAAAGTCAATCCAATTATCTCAGCAGCTGAGGGTGGGGGTTAGTATATAAGTTGAACATTGTGTGGGATTAAGGATACATTTTGTATTTTAGGATAATACAGATTTCCCTAATAACATACTATTGTAATGAGCTTGGCCATTACAGACCTACCCTGTTAAATATATTAATACCAGAGTCATCTGAATTAGGAAAATAAATATCAAGTTTATGTTACAGATTGAGTATCCCTTATCTGAAATGGTTGGGACCAGAAGGGTTTCAAATTTGAAATCATTTTCAGATTTTTTGGAATATTTACATTTATAATGAGATATTTTGGGATGAGACCCAAGTCTAAAAATGAAAATTCATTTGTTTCACATATACCTTATACACATAGCCTAAAGGGAATTTTATACAATATTTTAAATAATTGTGTGCATGAAACAAAGCTTTGACTGTTACTTGTCACATGAAATCAGGTGTGGAATTCTCCACTTGTGGCGTCTTGTTGGCACTCAAAAAATTTCAGATTTGGGATGCTCAACTGTATTTATACCAAAGTCAACCAATTGTTACTTAAATTTATACCAACTCAACCAGTTGTTGAGATAAAGTTTTATTTCATTTTTATCATTTTTTTAAGAATTATTTTAAAATGCATTATCTCATTTTACTCTCCAAACAGGTTTAACTAAATGATACGGATCCAGGATAGATTATTTATATCCTGTTTTAGAATTATTGACAAGGCTAAGATTAGAATCCAATGCTTTTCCCACCAACTTTCACATGGCTTCCTTCCAAACACTTCTAATCTTGGCATTGTCTAATTCTCCAGCTTTGCAAAAGCACTGTTATGTCAAAGACTATTGCATTCTAGAGACTTGGCCCCAGAGAGCGCATCACAGCTACCTGTCTAAGAGTAAATCAGAAATGGATTTCAATGCTGCAAGTTCTACTCTAGCTTACATTTCACAAAATCTAAGAGCAAGGAACACGTTCACAAACAGTTTGCAAGAGAAGAAATGTGAAGAAAGGATTTAGACTCTTATATCAGCCTTAAAACAATTCCTGGCATGGCGCGGTGGCTCATGCCTGTAATCCCAGCACTTTGGGAGGCCGAGGTGGGCGGATTGCCTGAACTCAGGAGTTCGAGAGCAGCCTGGGCAACATGGGGAAACCCGTGTCTACTAAAATACAAAAAATTAGCCAGGCGTGGTGGTGTGCACTTGTAATCTCAGCTATTAGGGAGGTTGAGGCAGGAGAATTGCTTGAACCCAAGAGGCAGAGGTTGCAGTGAGCTGAGGTTGTGCCACTGCACTCCAGCCTGGGTGACAGAGCAAGACACCATCTCAGAAAAACAAACAAAACAAAAAACAACAACAAAAAACAATTCCTATTCAGAATGGAGACCCAACTTAGTGAATACACATGCTGAGTATTAAAGGTTTTTCAGAGTTGGTTTTGCCTGTGAGCTCCTAAAGACCGTTTTTTGATCCTGAAATTCAGCTTACAGGAACCTTTAAACAAATGTATGCTACATTATTCTCATTATTCAATTATGACAGTCTTCCCCCAGCATTTTAATTAGCACTCATTTACTGAGAATTAAACTGTCATTTTAGTTGAACTCAAAGGAGTACCCCAGGGACATGCATTCCACAAGATAATAAAAGCACCACATAATTCCGATGCTTCAACAATTTAGACTGAAGCCACAACAGGGCTTCTGTCAGCCATTTCAGGTGGAACTTAATCATTGCTCTTTAAGCAGGGGAACACCATCATTCTATATCTGAAAATTTGATACCTAATCATGTTGGATCAGGAAAATCTGCTCTTTGATTCCTACTGATGCTATTAAACAGAAAAGTCAGAAGAAAGGCTCAGCATGCGAGTGTCAGACATTTGGCTTCCAGCCCTGCTTTTGCCACGTGACTATGTTGCTTTCTAGGTGGTATGGGCCTGTTTTTCCACAGGTGCAATGAGTACTGTAATACGTGGTCATCACAGTGGGCTATGATTGTGGCTTCCACTGCGTTCTAGGCCTGCCCTTACTCCTTGGGTCCATTGCTTTTTCTTAGTATCTATACAGTAATACAAAATATTTTACGTTTGAGTATAGCAGGAAACTCTACAAGACTATGAGATAGAGAAGGACTGTGGAATTTCTCATTGTTACGTCTGAAAAAATTGCCAATTCCTTCCATTTCTGAGGGTTCAAGATAGAACCAGTGGTTTCTCAGTCCACTTGAGATATGCGAAACCTTGGTTCATCTTTGCAGACTTTCATGGTTTCTGTTCTGTCAGCCAAGGGATTGGCTTGTTTTGAAAAGCTGGATGTCCATAGGTGATTAAAACAAGTATAAAATCACAGGACCTCATGATTGCGGAAGAGCCATGAACTGAGCAATCCAATAGTGTCTACTGCCTCACTGTCCCTATTTTGAGACAGAGTCTCGCTCTGTCCTCAAGGCTGACTTGCAGTGGCATGATCTCAGCTCACTGCACCTCTGCCTACCAGGTTCAAGCTATCCTACTGCCTCAGCCTCCCAAGTAGCTGGGACCATGCCCAGCTAATTTTTGTATTTTTAGTAGAGATGGGATTTCACCATGTTGACCAGGCTAGTCTCAAACTCCTGACCTGAAGTGGTCTGCTTGCCTAGGCCTCCCAAAGTGCTGGGATTACAGGCATGAACCTCCATGGCCGGCCACTCTCCCCATTTTCAGTTGAGAAGGCTGAGAGTCAGAGGAATTAGATGACTTTCCCAAGGGCCAAACAACTAAATCTGTGGGAAATGCAAACTAGAATCGAAGTACTCTGCTTTCATATGTATATATTTGATCTACCTGTGGAACAGTATATTTTTAGTAGGAAGGGAAGGCACTCTGGAATCCAAATGTCTGGGTATGAATTCCAGTTCCACCACTTTCTACTGAGCAACTGCAGGAAAATGTCTTAAATTTTTTGAGGGTACTGCTTTCAAAAAGTGTCTAACACAAAGTAAGAGCTCAAAAATATTGTTTGCTGTTATTACTGTACACCAGTTTCCCATGTGTCCTTACAAACACAGCAGAGCAGCAAGTAGGCATTTGTGTCTGCTTCCCAACCCATAGATTCTGCCATGTCGAGTACGATGTCTTTGTGCTTTGTATCTAAACCTTACAAAACTGTACAAGGTAAGTGATATTAGTCTGTTTGTAAAATGAAGAAAAAAATGTAGAGAAATAATTTGTCCAAGGTTCCACAGCCAACAAATCAGGATCAGAAACCAATCTCTCCTGATTGTGAAGTCTGGACAGCTTCCATATATGCCATGTTAATATCATTTGTAGTTCCACTTCTAGACCTTTTAGATGTTGGCTATTCTCACGGAGTTTTATTTTTGATGTGGGGAGGGTGGTGAACATCCTCTCAAAATGTGTTTTGAAAGTACGTTCTACTATTGTCTGTTGAGATGGCTTAACCTCTAAACCTTTTCACCTTTTGCAATAAAGAGTAATCTTTTTTTTTTTTTTTTTCCCTCAGATTTCCTGAAAGGCAGTTAGGTGAAGAAAAATGTTTAGAAGTCCAATGAGAAGGAAGAGTGGATTTCTAACATAAGTGAGAAGATCTGTTAATTTTTTTTTTCTTGAAGCTGTATTTGGCTTTAACAGATAGGAGAAAAGAAAAGCTTCTTTGAAAAATAGGGAAGAACAACTTGATAGAGGAAAAAGTTAGAAAATTTATTTTTTTTTCCTCTTGCAAAGTTCTCCAGTAGCATTTGCTCTGCTCTGATTGATGGTCTGCCTTATTGATGTTCCCTGCAGAGAAATATGCTGAAGTCTGTATCTCTTACAAGAGTTTCAGTTAAACCCTCGTTTCCTTTTAGTTCAAGTGAGTTCTCTTACTCTTGTGTGTGATTTTGAATTTTCTTGGCAAAGCTAAAGGGGGAAAAAAATCCATCCTGAACAGATGAGCATCTATTCTGTTCCTATCGATTGGAAAGAAGGAGATTCTGCTGCATGCTATCATCAGGATTAGAGTTCTGATGTGTCCCTTGCAAGTGTGAAGCTGCAGGAAGCAGCAAGAATGGTCTATCAGAAGCCAACTGGAAGCAGGCATTGGAGAGTAATTCTCTTCAGCATGGTTAAAACAACGATCGAACCATTAGCCAATAAACATTTACTTGTTGTAGGTGCTAGAGAACAAGGTGAGTGAATAAAGTGACATCTTTGCTTTTATGATTTTGCCCCTTAGTGAAAGGAAAAACAGTAAACACATACAAAAATCAAACATCAGATAGTAAAGTACCCCTTTTACCACCTATTGTGTAATAAGTTGTAGTTCACTAAATACTTTACTGTGCATTATTTCATTTAATCTTCACAGGCCCCCACTGTGGTTTCCTTGGTAGGCACTAGGCTCCGGGGTGGGACCACATTACTTTGGCTGTCTCTCTCTTTTTGGGTCCATTCATCCTGGGTTGGGTGAATCACCATTTGCCTTCAGTCACCATTTCTTCTTGTTATGGTGAGTCCCCTCCTGTATCTGACCTTGGGGGTATCCTCTTGGCTCTGTCTCCACTCTCTTCCTGGGTGAGCTCATCCAACCCAGTGATGCACATGCCATCACTGTGATGATGCCTCAGCATTTATATCTTGACCCCTGCCCTCTCATCTGAGCTCTGGATTCATGTACTTAACTACATAAGTAATGATAGATGATGCCTTTAATTAGATGCCTCATAAGAATCCCAGTATTTAGATGTCCAACATGGAACTCTTGATTTTCTCCTGCTCCTAAACTCTTTCTCATTGCACCCAACCTTCATCCTTCCCGGTATTACCGCCATACAAAAGGGACATCTTCACACACCTGTGGGCTCAGGCCAGAAACTTGGGAGTTGCTTGTAATTTCTGCCCTTCCTTCATTCCCATTATTCAGTCTATGAGCGCATCCTGTTGATTCTACATCTAAAATGCACCTGAAACTGTTTTCTTCTCCTGATCTCCTCTTGCCACCATCCCAACCCAAGTCAGCTTATCTACTGCCCATATTATTGCAGTGGCTCTCTGGCTGATCTCCCGGCTGCAATCCCACACCAGCAAGCCATTCATCAGAATAGCTAGAGTGATCTTTAAAGCACAAAACAAAGCCAGTTCCTGTCTTTCCCCTGCTTAAACCTTTTAATGACTTCCAATTCTACATAGAAAACATTTAAACTCCTTACTCTGCCTTAAACACCACGTAGGATCTGGCTTCTACCCACCTGTTTAGCTCTTCAACCTCATTCCCTGTTCCTGTGCCCCTTGTCACGATTACCCAGCCCTCCCTGGCTTTGTGACAGTTTCTACGACACTCCATGTTCTTTCCCACCCTGGGA
Source organism: Sapajus apella (assembly GCF_009761245.1). Classification (NCBI taxonomy): domain Eukaryota; kingdom Metazoa; phylum Chordata; class Mammalia; order Primates; family Cebidae; genus Sapajus; species Sapajus apella. The sequence goes on from NW_022436956.1 coordinate 13,016,398, forward strand.
GCTTTGCACCTGTTGTTTTCTTTCCCTGTCTGGCTCTGAGCCTGGTTGCTCCTCATTTTCATGCTTCAGTTTAAATTTAACCTTCTCAGAGAGGCCATTCCTGCCCCTTATTTCTTCTCTATCACACATATGCTTGATTTTCTTCTTAGAGCTTATTTTTACCTAAAATGACTTAAACCTGGAAGTGGGGGTAGTCCCTGTAGGTTAAGGCTTGTTTCCCAAATATCTCTGCTCTGGGGTTAGATACTAAGCCATTTACTTGCTTGTTTGTATCTATAGCTTCCGTAATATCATCACCTAGAATTCAGTCTTACCTTGATTTGGAACAAGGCTAGTTACGTATCCAAACTGCATACAGGCAAGCTTTCTGTTTGCCAATCAAAATCCTTTGCACCTGGCAGGGTGCTAGGGCTCACATTTGTAATCTCAGCACTTTGGGAGGCCAAGGTAGATCACCTGAGATCAGGAGTTCAAGACCAGCCTGACCTACATGGTGAAACCCCATCCCTAGTAAAAATATAAAACTCAACTGGGCATGGTGGTGGGCGCCTGTAATCCCAGCTACTTGGGAGGCTGAGGCAGGAGAATCACTTGAACCCACGAGGCGGAGGCTGCATTGAGCCGAGATCATGCCCCTGCACTCCAGCCTGGGTGACAGAGCGAGACTCTGTCTAAAAAAAAAAAAAAAAAAACCACCAAACTTTACTTTGGGCTCAGTGACAGTGAGGGTTAAGAGTGGGTGGGTTTCAGGTTAAGTGACAAATAGAATGTCTGCTGGCTGCCTATGATGGATATTTTTTGCCTAAGTAAATTTCAAAGCTATCTATCAGTGATTTTAGTTTAGCTACTATTTGTGTCTGTCTTGTTGCTCTTTAGTACAATGGAAACAAAACTCTGCTCACCCTCATGCAGACACAATAGAAGTACTAAAGAAGTATCTGAGCCTGAAAGGCACACTTGGTACTGCTCAGAGCAATTCATTCTGGTTTTATTCCACAATGATTTTAAACCCACCAGAGGCAGCTTCTCAGGACAAACGTTTTATATTTCTACTTGCTTTCTTTTCTTGCTCACAATATTGTCATCCTTGTTAGATGCCCAGTTTAGAATAACCTTTACTGGAGAGAAAATGAATAAGACAAAGGAAGAAAGATGTGACACCAAAAGAGGCTGGTTGGGTCGGAGTGCAGGAGAGGCCTGTAAGAACAATCTCTGCTCCTGCCTGTTTTAATTATCTTCCAGCTTAGTTCAAGGCTAGCTTCCTGCAGCTGTCATGAGCTAGCTGTGACTTCAGCTTGTGGTATTTGAGTATATTGAAATTTAACATCACCAACCTGGTAATGATGCTCAGTACCCCACACTAATTAAAGACAGCCAACGGCATCCATATGAGCCCTATGTGAAGAAGATGATGCCTGCGAGGGAAAGGAAGAGTGGCATGGACAGAATAAGGGAGAGCAAGAAATCTGAACTCTGCACAAGGCACAGAATGTCCTAATTTTGGCCAGTGTCTATTCTCCCTTCCTGTATCTCTTAGGAGACACTTCTGCTCTGGTTTTGCTTTTTCAGAGTGAGGGTACATGATGTGGCTCAGTTGGGAAGCGTCTTAAAAAATAAACACTCAAGAAAGTCTCATTCCATAGCAAAGAAAACCAAAGTCTAGACTAGGAGTCCTGTGAAAAACCTAAGATTCACGCAGACTGTTTTTCACACAACTGTTTAAAGTACGATTCTCAGCAATGGTTAATGAGTAAATAACTAATCTGAAATGTTGTTGACCAATCACCAGTGATTTTTCTCAGGGGACAGGTTTCTGCTGGCTAAGCCAAGAAAGTTGCTGCATCAACTCAACGGATAGAGACAAAGCTAGGATTAATGTCATCTCTGTTGATTCTCCCTATCTCCTCCAACCCGCAAAGGAACACAACAGAGGGCGCCATTCCACCAAGTTCCTTCAGCTGAGACCCCAGAAGTTGTCCCTGACTCTTTCATTCTTTTTCTCCTCACATTCAATCCATCAAGGGACTGTCCACCTGCTGCCATAGCAACTGCATTCATCCACTGTCCCTTTCTACACCATCTTGGTCCAAGCTGATGCTCTCTCTCCTGGGCTACTGGGCAGGACTCCTGACCAGCCTTCTGCTTCCACTCATGCCTCTCTACCACCCATCCTCATAGCAGCAGAACATTGTTTTTAATATACATCACATCATGGCACTCCTCTCCTTCAAACCCTACAATTGTTTCCCATTGCAGCTAGAAAAAATCGAGACCCCTTGCCCTGGCCTGTAAGTCCTCACATGATTTGGCTCCAACTAATCTTTGGGACCTCATCTTGTACCTTTCTCCTCTTTGCTCACAACACTGCAGCCACATCAGCCTTCTTTGTGCTCCTTGAATATGCAAAGGCCATTCCCCGCTTAGGACTTATGTACCAGCTGTACTCTCTAGAATGTTCTTCCCCAGACACCCTCTAGGCTGACTTCTCATTTGAGACTCAGCCTCACCTGTCATCTTCTCCAAGAGACTTCTTGCCTCTGCTCCCTTGCACAGACACTGTCACCCACAGTCATTATCACATTATTCTGCTTTTTTTCTTTGTGACAATTACCATCTTCTGAAATTATTTTATTGTTTCTTATTTTTGACTCCACCTTCTTGAATGTAAGGTGCACATGACTAAGAGACTGGCTTCTTACCTATTTTTTATCCTTAATGTCAGGAATGATGCTAGGTGCATAGAAGGGGATCAATAGATAGTTGGTGAATGAATTAATGAATGAAAAGATGAAGCTCCTCACCATTTGCCTCAACACGAGGCAAATGCAATTAATCATTGCAACAACTAATGATGAAAACATTACCATTGCCAATTTACAGATGAGAAACCAAGCCCCAGAAAGATAAGGAAATTTCCCCAAGGTCCCAGGAACTCAAGGAAAAAACCAGTTTGTTTGACCCCAAAGGCCCAGTTTTCCCAATATCACACTCTGGTTACATTTTATGGATACTATAGCTTATAGGGAATAGGTATAAATTTATTTACTAATCTTTAGCTAGCTATTTACCAAGTACAATTATGTGCTAGGCACTATCTTAGGTGTTGTGAATATTGCAGTGAACAAGATAGAATTCTTGTGGCACTCTAATAATTATTTGATTAATGCTTATAAAAATTATTCTGATTATATTAGCCTGCTAGAGTTGCCATAATGAAGTACCACAGATGGCTGGCATAAACAACAGAAATTAAGTTTTTCACAGTTCTGGGGGCTGGAAGTGATCAAGGTGCTGGCAGGGTTGGATTCCCATACAACACCTCTCCTTGGCTTGCAGACAACCGTTGTCTTACTGTGTTTTCACATGCTTGTCTTTCTATGCACACACATCCTTGTTGTCATTTCCCTTCTTATAAGGACCACCAGTTTTATCAGATTAGGACCATACCATTATGACTTCATTTAAGCTTCATTGTTTTTTTAAAAGGCCCTGTCTCCAAAGATAATCACATTAAGGATAAAACATCAACATATGAACTTCTGGAGCTAGGGGGACACCATTCAGTCTGAGCACCTGAAAATATAAATATTTTATTTAAAGGCATAAATAAAAGTTGAATTTCCAAGTGGATTAATAGTATCATGGTAAAAGTTCTAGCTAGACTGGATTCATTTATATTAGTATGTGATGTCTATAATTGCAAAGTCCAAAATCATATTTTATAAACAGGTGCAAAATCAATTATTCCTGAGAGAGACCTGAAAAAAACTTGTTTTAAATAAGAAAGGCACAGGCATATATAGAGTTCACGTATCATGAGATGGCTAGGAAGGAGCAAGTTTCTCTTTCCTTTTTGAAACAGGATCTCTCCGTTGCCAAAGTTAAGAGTGCAGTGGCTTGGTCATAGCTCACTGTAGCCTTGAACTCCTGAGCTCAAGTGATCTTCCCACTTTAGCATCTCAAGTAGTTGAAACTACAGGTGTGCACCGCCATGTCCTAATTTTTTTTGTTTCCAATTTTTGTAGAGATGGAGTCTCGCTGTGTTGCCTAGGTTGGTATTGAACGTAATGTTCAACTAGGAGTTCTTAATCCTTGGAACTCCTGGCCTCAAGCAGTCCTCCTGCTCTGGCCTCTTAAAGTGCTGAGATTACAAACATGAGCTACCAGGCCGAGCCCAAAAATGAATGAAAAGATGAAGTTTCCCCCAACATTTGCATATACCTTGAATATAGCCAATACTATTATTCTACTGCTTAGCTCTTCATGAGTGAGTGAAAGACTTATGTACACGTCAAATTTTCATATCACGTCTTCTACTGAAAAAAGTTTATAAGGAAGGTTCTGGATGGACAGTGACTGAAGGTATGCCGTACGTTCCAGCTGGATTTAAATGGAAAGTGGAATAAACTTCCACAACATATTATGTAGAACAGAGTGATCTAAAGATTGGCTAAAGCCTCACTGTATTTTCCACCCTTTACCTGGAATGCCAGCATGGATTTTTAACATTGATGGAGGAAGACAATGGCCTAATTAATTTTAAATAGTACATTAAATAGAATATCTTCATATTTGGGCATGAAAAAATTATTCTTTGACCCTTTTCCAGTATTAAAACTTTTCTTAATTTTATTTTCTTTAGTGCTTAAACTGATTAAAACTATAAAAGCTCTAAAGGTCAGGGAGATCATGTTACTTCTTTTTGTCTGTGCACAGCATTTAGCATAGTGGCCTGAACAGGGTGATGCTCAACAAATGTCAGAGTTTTAGAAAGATTTTGGAAAGCCTAGTTAACGTGACAACAATTTGAAAAATTGTGCATTTATTAGAGAAGCAGCATAGGCAGTGGAAACAAAATGGATAGAAATTGAGCTGGCTTCTGGTCCATATGCTGCCCCTCACTAGCTTTGAGACTTAAGTACAAGCAACCCTTCCACCCCATCAAAAAGAAAGCTCCAGGTCTCTATTTCCTCATGTAAAATGAGATAGTAGGGCTGGCTCCAAGCTCTCTGTGCCTTATGGTGATGGGTGATGATTACTCTTTGGCTATCAAATAGGGTTGCCAGATTTTGCAAATAAAAATAAAGATGTCCTGTATTTTATGTCAACCCCAATATAAGAGGTTGCACCGAGAGACTCCTGGGCAACACAGAGTCATCATCAATTAACTAGAGTGCACATAATTTACTTATATTTAATAGAGACTTGATTGCTTATGTTCATTTTGGGAACTTGCAGCATTTCTGATCAGTTTTAGATTGGTGGAAAATGCTCTCTTCCTAACTGCTATAGCCTGGGACACAGAACTTGGAGAGAATGAGGTGACTAAGCAGAACAGAAACAATTGCAACCAGATGATTCTCTGGCTCGGCGATGGTTTCCTGCTAGGGCAGGAACCTGCTGGTCACACTCCCTTCACAAGGTTCTGCTGGAGTTGACAAGGCAGTTGAATTTTTGCTGTGCCCCTCCCTTTCATGTTCAACCTTGTATTATCATTCTGGAAGAATTTATTTACATTAACAACGAATGTAGTTTTATTGAAGGAAATACATTCATCAGGTTCCCCTGGCTCTTAACCAAACTCAACCCCAGCCAGGCCACCTTCTCACAGGACTGGAGAGAGGGAAGTTGGTGCTCAGGTGTTCCTGGGACAGGGAAAACCATCTCTTTGAAAATCTTGAGAAATATTCTATATGGCAAGAAATCTTTATAGAAACCAGCAATTTATTTGTTCCCTGTACCAGGACAGTGCTGCCCTTCCAGCATTTTCAGAACTGACTTCTCATGGTTCAGGTCAGACATGCTAAGTAAATTAGCAGGCCAAACTGTCCAACACGGTAGCAAAGAAAATGTGAGAAGAGCATAGCAAAATGAGGCATATGGGTTCTGGGTTTTGGGGTCATAAATACAGGTTAGGAGCTTCATACCAATTGCTTCTATCCCTTGACACATTTCCATTTTAAGGTTAAGTAGGTTTAATTACACTGCTCCTTTTCCCATCCTTGCTTCTTTTTGACATTACATAAGATATTTTAGGAACAGAGAAAGGTTAATGGGCCTATGGTGGGGCCTAGAATTAACTTTCTTAATTAAGCCTCCAGAAGACATCTTTTCATTTCTTTTATTGACCTGTCTTGGTTAAAAAGGACCGAAAGCTCCTGCAGTTCTGTGTGGGTCCTGCTTGTGTAAGACCCATACATTCCATCACATAAGAGCTTTGTCTTGGATGATGTTTTCGATTCAGGCAACCGCTGTCACCAGCGTTGGAGCAGAAGTTGACAAGAAATGGGAGGAAAAGGTGGCCAGTGTTGTGACTTCTGAAAATTCACCTTCGTGGGCTTGGAAATTTCTAGTCCAGGGATAAGCTTATTTTTATAGGGTAGGGAGTTGAGCATGTTTTGCTTTCATTATGTTCATCAAATATTTGTAAATTATGTTACCATTTCATCATACCAGATAGTCAATGAACCGCAATAAAAAGTCCTGCCAGTAATCTTCTCTCAAACCCATCTTCATTCTCCTAATTTCTACCTAATTTCTTATTAGTTCAGAATTTTTAGTACATGTTTCTCTAAGGTAGGGGTTAGCTAAACATTCAGTCCTCCCCTCTGTTTTCAAATTAAATATCTCTGAGGAGCAGTCATCATTTATGAGGTTTTCAACATGATCAGAGTTCTTTGATATTTAAGGACACTCCCTTATTCCTAATACTTTTGGTTTAGTTTATTAGTATCTCATTTATATTTCCTGATATTATTAAAGCAGAATATATACTATTAATGTTCTTGCTCTTCCAAGATGATAATTCTAGCAGTATCTCTTGGTCAGTAATACATATTCTAGTTATATATATATATATATATATATATATATATATGTGTGTGTGTGTGTGTGTGTGTGTGTGTGTGTTGGGAAATTCTGATTTAAAGGGATGGAGTAGGATAATGAAATCTAATCTATATTTCTCAAAGTTCTCCAGAGGACACTGCTATGCACTCGTTTCTTAAAATTACCATATGTGTGTCTGGAAATGCAATCTGCTTTAGAACTCCACGCACAGCAAGTGGATGGTTTCAGTTCCCACTTCTCCAAGTTGTCTGTTCCACCTGATCCCAGAGCTGACTGCAAAGGGGCATCGTTGCTAAAACAGCTTTTTCTGGCATTGACCTCAACACTGAGAATGAAATAGAGAGCTGTTATTATCTGAACTATGCAAATGTGAGAGTAAGTGAGTGTGAAGTTCATGGAAAAGGCTCGTTAGGGACAAATAAGATCCTGAGTCTGGTGTTTCCATGGATTCTCTCTCCCAGGTAATGGAGCAGTGACGGTTTGTTTCTTGTGCTGTGTAGATACCTCGGTTTGTTAATGGACACTCTGTGTTTTATTACAGAGAGTTTATGGAGTCTGCATGTCTAAGAGAATACCACAAAATGACACATTCTTTCAAATTGTGCCTTGTCTTTCCTCGACCCTAATTCAAATATTACAGATTGTGGATGTCTGTCACCACTAGGCCTTTTACTCATATTACACACCCTGAGTTTAATTCTTCTATCAGCATTAATTAAGCATCCATGTTAATAGAGTAGAGAATAAATGAGTTTTAGTCTATCTTTTCCTTTCCTGTTCAGGACAGGGCTGGAATAAGCAGGTAGATCTGTAATAGCTGGTGGCCAGGGACAGGAGGCTGCAGGGGAAAGGGAAAAGGAGACATGGGGGTGTGCAGGTCTAGTTGCAAGTGTTCAGCGCATAATATCGAAAGGGTAAGGCAATCAACAGCAGTCAGCATGATGGAGTCTGCAATAATTAGGCATGCTGTAATGATGAGAAACCAAAAAGGAGACAACTTACAAAGCTTTTGTGTGCCTTTGTTTTCCTCAACTGTAAAATGTGGATAATTCAATACCTACTAAAGCAATATGTGGTGGTGATTAAACTTGTAAATACATGTACAGCACCCAGAATGATACCTGGCACATAGTACGGTTGCATTAATGTGAAATCACGTTATTATTATTACTATTTTCATCAACAGAAATTGGAGTATAAGGTGAGTTGTGGGCCTCAAGAACAGGGAAGGGGAATATGAGTTAGGAGGCAGGGTGCAAGTGTAGCTTGACCTCTGAGAAAGAATGACAGGCTGGGGCTCTGGAATTCTCTCCTGGTCAAGGCCCCAATCATTTGTGGAGACCCTTTGAGCTGAGCTTGAATCAGAGGATTCAGTGAACCTCCCTGTGGGGATATGGAGGAACAGAGGCCAAGACCCATTTTTTTAGCTCTGGTCTTTCCACCTGATCTGGCATCTTGTCTTTTTCCCTTCTTGACAACAACATCGGGCCCCAAGGGAAAGAGTTCTAGGACCATCTGGCAGAGTGGCTGGTGTTCACGTTAACCGTCCAAGTCCCTGAAAGATAGGGCACAACATGGTTGTGCCTTAGGCTGTAACTCTGCTGTTCACTGGATGTCACAGGTGATCTAGTGCTTAATACAGGATTTGAGATAGATTGTTTTTCTTTATGATAGTGGCAGAGCTCATGTAGGTAATTTTTACTGTTAACATCAACCTAATTCCCTAATATCCATCATTGGAGAAATTAAAAAATTAATCCTTTGAAAATAGTTCCTAGATCTGTGGTGGTTGTGTACTTTTCAAAGTTCCCAGGGACAATGTGATAGCTATGTTGTACAATGACTATATTCATTTAGTTAATAAATTCATCAATATTTATTGGGTGTCTACTATATGTTAGCAATGGTATTTGGTACTCAAGATACAAAGAAAAGGTATGACATGGTTCTTGGCCCAAAGTTCTTTTAGACTAGTGCGAAGATGGACACATTTACAAACACTTCAGTTCACTTGCTTATAGAGCAAGTATGAAGTACTATCAGGGTCTGAGGTTGGTCAACTCTACCTTAGCAGTAGAGAGTCATGGTCAAGAAGAGCTTCACGTGAAAAGCATGACATCATCTTAGAAGACGAGGTTTATGTGGAAGAGGAAGAAAAAGGAGAATTCCCAGTAGAGAGGCTGCCTGCGCAAAGGGAAAGGCATAGAGTGTATGTTGGGGGGTTGGAATAAAAATAGGAAAGTGGAAGAAATGGGATTGGGCAGGTAGCAAAAAACAACATGACCAAAGACCTTGCATAACATACTTGAAGGTGTTGACTTTATCAGGTATCATTGGAGGACTTTAATATGGTTAGATTTGCCTTTGACAATATTCCGACAACAGTTTGAAGATGCACTAGATAAGAGGAAAACATGACATAGGAGGCCTGTCATCAAGTTGTAAGACTATTTTAATATCCACTTTATAGGTGATAAGGATGTGATCTAAAGTAGGGCAGTGGGCACAAAAGGGAGAACTCAGATTGGAAAATAATTTAGGAGGTAAAATCAAAAGGCTTTGGTGGCCAACTGAATGTCTAGAAATGAAGGAGAGACTTTTTGTTTTTGAAACAGAGTCTCACTCTGTCGCCCAGGGAAGTACAATGGTGCCATTTTGGCTCACTGCAACCTTTGCCTCCTGGGTTCCAGCGATTCTTGTATATCAAGACTCCCAAGTAGCTGGGATTACAGGCATGTACTACCACACCCAGCTAGTTTTTGTATTGTTAGTAGATGTTGGCAGGGCTGGTCTAGGACTCTTGACTTCATGTGATCCATCTGCCCCAGCCTCCAAAAGTGCTGGGATTACAGGAATGAGTCACTGTGCCCAGCCAAACAGACTCTTGATTTAAAGCCAGTATATATACTAATAGCTATAACAGTCTACCTTGTATAACCCCCTTCAAGTCTTCATTGGCAATTCAAAGAAAATTATTTTCTATGTTAGTTCATTTTTATGGTGCTATAAAGAACTGCCAGTGACTAGGTAACTTATAAAGAAAAGAGATTTAATTGACTTACAGTTCCACATGGCTGGGGAGGCCTCAGGAAACTTACAATCATGGCACAAAACACCTCTTCACAGGGCAGCAGGAGAGAATGAGTGCTGAGTGAAGGGGGAAGCCCCTTATAAAACCATCGGATCTCATGAGAACTCACTCACTATCATGAGAACAGCATGGGTGGAGAAGACCCCTATGATTCAATTACCTCCCAGTGAGTCCCTCCCATGACACATGGGGATTATGGGATTACAATTCAAGATGAGATTTGAGTGATGATACAAAGCCAAACTATATCATTCTTTAACAGCTCTTAAAGGAAAAGATGAAAGTGATAAATCTGCTGGGGCAAAAAGAGAATTCACTTAAAGGAAGCTTTGGATTTGCTTTTCTTCTCTATTTAACTGTCCAAAACCAACATGGTCCACTAACTGAAATTTTGTAGATGGAGGTAATGATGAAGCGAGAGGATCGTGGTCTTAATCTCTAGATCATTGCTTCTCAAATTCAGTGTGCTTACAGATCGCTGGGCATCTTGTTAAAATGCAAATTCTGATTGAGCGAGTTTGATTCTATGACGTTTGGGAGTCCACCTATCTAACCAATTCCCAGGTGATGCCAATGCACTTGACCACAATTTGAATGGCGAGGCTCTAGCTTGTTTCACAAAGTGGGAAATACATCTTGCCAGTCAAACAAAATAACTGCAACCAGATTGCAACAACAGAGGAAAATAGCACATCTCTCAGATTATGCTGCTGATACTGCTGCATATCTTTTTGATCTTTCTTTCACATATTGTCTGGGTGTGGTCACTCAAAATGGTGTCTGTCCCAAGAAGAGAGCCAGTAAAATTATTTACACTCTCAGCAAATAAGATTATTGTGGTGACCTGAAAAGAGCCACAACAAATTTTCTCACTGTGCTGGCCCAGGCCTGTCCCACTGAGTAATCAAGCCTTGATTCAAATCTGAAAGTAACTCCAACCTACTGGCCCTCAAAAAGTCCTACTTAGACAAAATGGGGTAGAATACATTTTGTTAAACTTGCTATGGGGTTGAGAAATATTTGAGGCTAAGAATTACACAAAGCTATCTGCAGAAAGCAGTTTGGAGATTTCCCAAAGAACTTAAAACAGAACTTTATTCAACCCAACAGTCCCATTATTATGTACATTCCCACAGGAATATAAATTTTTCTACCATAAACCCACATGCAGATATGTGCTCATTGTAGCATTATCGACAATAGCAAAGGTTAAACAGAATTAACTAGATGTCCAAAAGCAGTGGGCTAAAGTAAATGTACATATGTGCCATGGAATATTATGCAGCCATAAAAAAGAATGAAATCATGTTCTTTGCAGCAAAATGGAAGGATCTGGAGGTCATTATCCTAAGCAAACTCATGCTAGAACAGAAAACCAAATACCACATATTCTCTCTTGTAAGTGAGAGTTAAACATTAAATACACATGAACACAAAAAAGGGAAAAATAGACATGGGGTCTACTTGAGCATGGAGGGTGAAAGGATGGTGAGGATCAAAAAACTATCTATTGGGTACTAGGCTTGGTACCTGATAGTTTGCTGAGAGTTTTAATCATAAAGGGATGCTGGATTTTATAAAATGCTTTTTCTGTATCTATTGAGATGATCATGTGATTATTGTTTTAAATTCTGTTTATGTGGTATATCACATTGTATTAGGATTCTCCAGAGGGACAGACTAATAAGATATACACATATATACACACATAAATATTTGATGAATCAGTCTATACACTAAACCCCCACAACATGCAATTTACCCATGTAACAAATCTGCACACATTCCCCTGAACCTAAATGTTGAAAAAAAAGAGCAAAGAATAAAATGAAAATAAAAATAAATGTACAGCACAAAAAAGCTGTCTGTAGCAATTGCAATATTTATATACCTGTCACAAGAGAAAAGCAAGACTAGAAGTTTGTAAACTGGATAGTTCTTCACTTATGAGTCAGCGCTCATCCACGTTTGTGCTCTACTCACTGACCGTGTTGTGCTTAAGTTATGGTTTGTTTACATACGTCAGCTCTTTAATCACGACAGCATAAGTGCTAGGAATCAGGACCAGATGCTAGGGTTAGCATTGCCCAGTGGGAGACTGGCACTGACAAGTGGCTTTGGGTGGCTCGGTCCCAACCTGGCCTGCTCTGGTTGCCTGAAATAGAGAGGAAAGGTTGCAGGAGGGAGACCGCAGTAAATTCTGAAACTGAGATGAGTCTGGGATAAGGAAAAGTACTGTCTTCGGAAACGAAACAAATTTCAGCTCAGTAACAGTTGGTTACATAATTTTGGAGAAGTCATTTTGTCTTTCTTGGTCTCAGTTTCTCTTTTTGAGAAATGAGAAGGTAGGCTATGTCTGTGGTCTTCAAACTGTTCTCTGCAGAGCCCTGCAGGTTTCATGGAGGTACCAAGAGAAGTGGATGAGACCTATCCAGTTCCTTTTCCCTCTGAATCATGTGAGTTGGTAGGTCGCCAATGTATTATGGATGCCCTTGGTCCTTGGTGTCATGGTAACCTTTTTCTAGTCCATAGAAGCGTTCCCATTAGTGAGATCATCTATTTCTGTTTTGAACTTTGTACAAGAGTCCTTTCTATACTCAGGACTGATAAAACGCTGGAGGATAAGAAGCTATTACAGTTACTGTAATGCTGCCCTCAGAAATCTTATGATCACAGATTACACACATGAAAAATACTTAGAAGAAAACTTGTTAACTATGAATGTGACAGCATCTGACTGTTATATCTCAATGGTATAACTCATCTTAAGGAAATTAGTTAATTTCTGAAAAATGATCTGCAAGATTAATTTTAATAAACCAACCCAGAATTAACATATCTTAAAAATGCACTTATTTAAATTCCTGGGCCATACACCGGGATTGCTTAGCTTGTGCAACTACTGGGCTTGTCTTTGTCTGAAAATATTTACTCTAAGTAGACTATAATATTAGCAATTCATTTAAAAGAGGTTTACTTGTTTCATTAGTCATGATTGTGTTATACATGTGTTAAAATTATTTCTGCAGACTGTATGAAAAGGATGTATTACTATACTATTGCTTTGCTAACTGTGATTGTCTTAAGGTGAGTTTCCTTCAGCAGGATGTGCAGGTATCCAAGTGCTGAAGCATCTAGCAGCAACATTCAATCAAAGTGGCTATTTATATGTAACTTGTACATACAATGAAGAACTTTAAAAAGGATTTCCCTTCATAGCAGTGACTTGAAAACAGCAGGTGTACTTGTTGAATGACTGAATGACCATTCATTCATTTATTTAACCCATGAAGTTGACCCCATTGCAGAGCTTTGTATGAGGTTCTGTTTTCTTTAGAGAATTGAAATGAACCTATGCATCTCCTAATAGCTATACTTGTATACTGATTCACTTGGCCAGCTGGGGCTTTATATTTATGTGACTTAGAAGATCAGCCTTCATCTGGCAGAGGCTACACAGTGTCACTCCATTTTTCTGCTTCCTCAGTAGGATTCTCCCCTCTTTGGCTCTTCCCTGGACCAAGGACAGAGGATCATTCAACACAGAGGCTACAGGCAAAAGGAGCATATTTGGGACAAATAGGGGTAAGTCATGATTAGTTCATAGAAACTTAATTCTCAAAAAATACTATGAAATCTAGGTTCTTCAGAAAGTGGTTCTTTAAGTGGTTCTTAAATCTAGGTTCAATAAAGTGGTTCTTCATTGGATTATGTCAGAATATACAGTGTATGTGCACAGTTTTGAATTTGTTTAGTTTCTTTTTCATGTTAAAAACAAACACCTGATTGGAATTTGACATCAGAAAATCAGTAAATTGAGCTCAGCTCCCCATGGGCTTGAGAACATCTTCAGAAAGTAGGTTTCCATGGGGAATTGGCATTGTAAAGCATGGTATAAGAAAAAGGTGACTTGCAAACTGATAGATTCTAGGAAATCTGTTCCGAAGCTCTAAGGGTAAATCCAATTCACTCACTTAACTAAGAAAAATATAGGTAAAGTAGCACAAGGCACTAGTGGAAATGTACCGGGAGAGGGGAACAAAGGACTGGGGTTTTCTTCTTACTTGAGCTTGAGGCTCTTTGGAGCTCAGCATACCCGTTCACAGGCTGAGGACAGCAATATCATCTTCTCCCTTGTCAGTGATCTTTAGAGTTTATTGACATAATAATGATAAAGACAAAAGTATTGCAGCTATAAATGGCTCACCATGATATGGCTATTGCAAAAGCACAAGCCACACAGACCATTGTTTAAATATCAAACTCTGTTACTTACCATAGTAAGTACTATCCTTTGAGTAAGGCATCAAATTTTCTGAGCCACAAAACTGCAGCTTCACTTTTAAAATGGAGATAAAGTTGTTGGGAAAATGTGTAAGTATTTAAATAGGTAAAATGCCATACCTTACCATGGAATATTCAATTTGTGCTTATCATTATCATCATCACAGGTAAGAAATAAGACGTCCAGTGGCTCACACCTGTGATTCCAGCACTTTGGGAGACTGAGGTGGGCAGACAGCTTGAGCCCAGGAGTTCAAGACCAACTTGGGCAACATGCCAAAACCTCATCTCTACAAAAATACAAAAATTAGCCAGGTGTGATGGTGCATTCCTGTAGTCCCAGCTACTCTAGAGGCTGAGGTGGGACGATCACTTGAGCCCAGGAAGTCAAGCCTGCAGTAAGCCATGATTGCTCCATTGTACTATAGGCTTGATGATAGAGTGAGACCCTATCTCATAAAAAGTTGTCATTTTCTTTTTTTCTTTAGAATTTTGAAAAAAAATTTTTTTTTCATTGTACTTTAATTTCTGGGGTACATGTACAAATTTTGCAGGATTGTTACATAGGTATACACTTGCCATGGTGGTTTGCTGCCTCCATCCCCCTGTCCCCTACATTAGGTATTTCTCCCAATGTTATCCCTCCCCAATCTCCCCATCCCCTGCTATCCCTCCCCTAGCCCCCCACACAGAGCCCATTGTGTGATGTTCCCCTCCCTGTGTCCATGTGGTGTTCAACACCTGCCTATGAGTGAGAACATGCGGTGTTTGGTTTTCTGTTCTTGTGTCAGTTTACCGAGAATGATGGTTTCCAGACTCATCCATGTCCCTGCAAAGGACATGAACTTATCCTTTTTTATGGCTGCATAGTATTCCATGGTGTTTATGTGCCACATTTTCTTTATCCAGCCTATCATTGTTTGGGCATTTGAGTTGGTTCCAGGTCTTTGCCAACACCAAAATGAACATACATGTGCATGTGTCTTTATAATAAAATGATTTATAATCATTTGGGTATATACCCATTAATGGGATTGCTGGGTCAATATTTCTATTTCTAGATCCTTGAGGAATTGCCACACGATTTCCACAATGGTTGAACTAATTTACACTCCCAGTGTAAAAGCGTTCCTATTTCTCCACATCCTCTCCAGCATCTGTTGTCTCCAGAATTTTTAATGATTGCCATTCTAACTGGCGTGAGATAGTATCTCAATGTGGTTTTGATTTGCATTTCTCTAATGACCAGTGACAACGAGCGTTTTTTCATATGTTTGTTGGCCACAAAAATGTGTTCTTTTGAAAAGTGTCTGTTCATATCCTTTGCCCACTTTTTGACGGAGTTGTTTGTTCTTGTAAATTTGTTTTAGTTCTTTGTAGATTCTGGGTATTAGTCCTTTGTCAGATGGGTAGCTAGCAAAAATGTTTTCCCATTCTGTTGGTTGCTGGTTCACTCTAATGATTGTTTCTTTTGTTGTGCAGAAGCTCTTAAGTTTAATTAGATCCCATTTGTCTATTTTTGCTTTTGTTGCCATTGCTTTTGGTGTTTTAGTCATGAAGTCCTTGCCTATGCCTATGTCCTGAATGGTATTGCCTAGGTTTTCTTCTAGAGTTTTTATGGTGTTAGGTTTGATGTTTAAATCTTTAATCCATCTGGAGTTAATTTTTGTATAAGGTGTAAGGAAGGGGTCCAGTTTCAGCTTTCTGCACATGGCTAGCCAGTTTTCCCAACACCATTTATTAAACAGGAAGTCCTTTCCCCATTGCTTGTTTTTGTCAGGTTTGTCAAAGATCAGATGGTTGTAGATGTGTGGTGGTAATTCCGAGGCCTCTCTTCTGTTCCATTGGTCTATATCTCTGTTTTGGTACCAGTACCATGCTGTTTTGATTACTGTAGCAAGGTTATTTTCTAAGCATTTGCTGATTCAATAGATATTTTGAGCGCCCAATATGTATACTGACAATTGGATATAATTTAATTTCAGTTTATGGTATGAGTGGAGGCCAAATGAAATCATTTTAATGCATATTAAGGAAATATAGTGCCCTTAAATAAAAGGTTGAAGTTCATAAGTGACCATCATTAAGATTTAACTTGGTCACAAATATTTTGTTTTTGTTTGTTTTATTTTTAGATTTGCATAATAAAACATTCATATTTTTGCCCAGTCTTCCTTGTGATGAATAACACATTTGGAAAATGGCCACACTCTGGAACAAAGCCGGAACTCAGCTAATAAAGTGTGAGCTCCTTTCAGTGTCTAAATGTAGCATACAGACTTTGAAATTTATTATATATGAGATGAAGCCCATTTGAAAACTTCTAGCAAAGGAGTATCATGAGCTAAATTTACTTGAAGAGACTTATTCAGCCAATATGCAGAGAAGAGATTGTAAACGGGGTCAAGCTGACAGCAAGGGAAACCTTTGGATGGCTATTGCATTAATAAAAGGGACATGTGATAGCGATTTGGACTTAAATGGCTGTGGTGGAAGGTGGTGATAAATCGTTAGATTCTGGATCTGATTTGAAGGTAGAGCTTCAGAATTTGCTGGTAGATTATAGTGTGGTGTGAGAAAAAGAGAGGAGCCAAGGCTGACTCCAAGGATTTTGGCCTCAGCAGTAGAAAAAATGATGTTATCACTTTCTAAGATGAAGACCAGAGTCAAGAAGAAAAAGTTTTGAAGGGAATAGTAAGGGTGCAGTTCTACCCAATTAAAATTTGAGATGTATATTATATACTCAAGTGCAGGTGCAGAGGGACAATTGGATGTATGAGTGTAGAACCATTGGTGCAGGAAATAGAAATTTGACAATCATTGGCATATAGATGGTATTCAGTGCCAAGGGACTAGAAGAGATCACCCAAAGAGTGAATGCAGGGAGGAAAAAAAGATGAAATTTCAGAAAATGAGCACTAGAGTGCTTCAGCCTTAGAGATCAGGATGGTGAGAAGGAACCAGAAAACGAGAGCAAAAGGCAGACCGATGGGAAGGAGAGCCAGGAGAGAGTGGCATCTCAGAGACAAGGAAAGAAGGTAAGGAAGAAAAGATGTTTTAAGAAAAAGGAATTGGTCAGCTGTGTCAAGTGACACTAGAAAGCCAAATAAGATGTGGACTGAGGCCTGATCTTTGGATTTGGGAAAGTGGAGGTTTCCTTGATAACCTTGAGAGAAGTGATGCTGAAGAGAGATTGGAAAGAGAATCTGATTGAAATGGGTTCAAAAAAGAAAAAAAGATAAATGGAGATAAACAAGTCTTTCAGAGGTTTTACTTTAAAGGAGAGGAAAGTGATGGTGGAGGGGGAAGGAATGATGTGAAGAAAATGCCGGGTCTAAGCAGGGATGATATTAGAATAACTGTGGCAGGGGCACTGAGGAGCCAGAAGGGATACTGGCTATAGGTCTGGAGCAGGGTCTTGGAGGGCCCTGCTGGTCCTGCATTAACCCTTTGGTTTCTGGATTATGGGCTGTCGGGGAGGTCCCAGAGAAGAGGCTGGGTTGGAAAAGGTGGGAGGCAGATAATTGGGAGGCTCAGGGTAGCAGTGCTCACCAACCCATCCAGAAGTCTTTTGGTATTTTAGCAATCATCATAATAGTACCCATGGGTGCCAGCTGAACATCAGCCTTGGATCTATAAAGAGTTGTGTTATTTTCTTTATTATCTTTATTTTTAAAGATGAGGGATATTGCAGGATTTTTTAATGATGATGAGAATGACCAGAAGAGAGGGGAAGTTTGAAGGTTTGATGATGTAAGAGAACAAGGTGAGAATGACAGGAGATGCTTCAGTGGGCAAATGGGGGTGGGTCCTGTACAAAGGGTTGATTTTGATAGAAACACGGCCTCGCTGTTTATCCCAACAGGAAGGAGCACAGAGGGCAGGGGTGCAGGTACAGCTCAGCTGCTTAGTGGTGGGAGATACAGGGCATATGGAATTTCTTTCCCAGTTTTCTCTGTGAAAGACAGGACATGTATTCATATCCATTTTATTTCTCTTCCTCAGGATCACTATCTCACTACCTAAGCACATTGTAACTGAGATTCATGTTGAATTCTAGAGAAACTCTGGTTACTAGGCCAACTTTTCATTCAGAATCTGTCTACTCAGGAGACTTTCATCTGTGGGATGAAAATCCGTGGATGGACTTCAGTTCCATCTCATTCCATGGATGATGATCAGAGCCCCCTCTCTTTTTATTAAGAGCCATGTAATTTAAAATGTTAGGAACCCCGACCCTTTAGCACCCTGAAAGACCTAGCAGGGAAACATTTCTTGCCTGGCACAGTGATAAATCTAGGGTCACTGAAGAACTTGACTCAGAATAGGTGTGCAATAAATAATTGTTGAATGAATATAGGAAGGAAGGAAGGAAGGAAGGAAGGAAGGAAGGAAGGAAGGAAGGAAGGAAGAAAGGAAGGAAGGAAGGAAGGAGTCAGTTTTTGTTTAGAAGGGCCACCACAAATCTAGCCTAGTTAAATATGTCTCTGCTTGGGAGATTTGCATCTGGTTTATGACTAATTCCTCTGTTGCACGCTCCACACTCCAAGATTTTTGCCTAGACTCAGAAACACATCCAAAATGGCTGAAGGATGACAGTGTTTGATTGCCTCTCTCTCTCTCTATCCCCGAAGTTAATATGATGCTTATCTGAGTGCAAAGGCACAGACAGGGAGAAATTTAATGCAAATTTAGCCAAGAGTCTAGTGCCACTTCACAAAATATTGATTAGGTGTCTGATTTGCTCTCCCCTGACAATGGGCCAAGGAGTGAGCCAATAAGGTGGGCCTCGCTCCAGCTCGTCATGGTCATTCGATAAAGCCAGGCAGCCAATGAGGAGCAGCTACCTTTCGATTGGGCGAGAGACCAGTGAAGGGGGAACCCATCTTAGCAACAGCAGAAAATACCGCACATGCCCTTGCACACAGGCACGAACACAGACACCGCGCCACCGCCCTGCTGCAGTGAACGGTTGCTGATTACGTCTCCTAAGGCTTTTGTTTTGCCTCAGCCCCCACTTCCAAAGGACAAGTTTCTGTTTACAGATCACACTGCTTACCTGGTCAGACAGCCCATAATCCCTTTTTAATGGAATGCAGGGGCAACGGTCCTCTCTCTGCCCTCTCCAACACACATGTGATTAACAGCAAACTTTGATCTGCAGGTAAACGGCCCAGGCTTTGTTCTTAAAATCCCTTTTAAGGAGCTGGCCACACGCCTGCCCTTCCTGACCCAACAGGCAGACCGAGGAGGGGGTGTGGCGTCGGGGACGAGCCCACGGGTCAGACTGTTGTTTGTTTTGCTTCCTGTAAGAACTGCAGAAGGGATTTCACCAGGCTAGAGCAGGCTTCCGTGTCATTGTTATTCTTCTTACAGGCTTCCCCTTTCATTGTTCGGTGGCCTCCACGCCCAGGGCCCAGGAAAGCTTTCCTGTTTTCAGGGTGACACTTGGCAACGTCTTTCTTAGCCACTGGGTTCCAAACATTTAACATTCTCATTTGAAAGACTCCCCTCCTCTGGCCTCCATGGTGTTTTTATATTTCCTGAGCAGCTGCCCTTGTTCCTCAGATGCCAGGGGATGGCGGCTGCCTGCCCATCCTTGGTTTCCCCAAATTGGTGGCTGCCATGGCCTACTTGCCTGTTTTCAGTATTCTCCCACCCCCTGTCCTGGCTCCAAGGCTATTTTGAGGCTAGTGGTAATGACAGGTAACTGGGGTCCACGGTGCTTCCCAGCCTCATTTTTTCATCCATGAACTTGGCTCCTTTGCTCTGACGGCTGGTTTCGGCATGAATCTTTGATCCAAGAGTATCTGACCATAACCCATCCTGCCAGTAGCTCTCGCTCATTTTCTCTGCTGACAGCTATAATTATGCCTGAGTAGGAAAGCCTATCAGTTAGGACAATCTACACTCTAAAAGGTGTGTGGCTATATTTTAGATGACACAAAATAAAGTTGAGCTGCTACCATAGGAAATTTTTTAGAGCAAGAAGGAGTATTGTCTAGGAAATGGTAACCAGGTGGTTTCCTTCTGCTTGACTACAAAATAAAGGGAAGCAGCGTGAAATGGAAGGAGGAGAGAATTAAGTTAGACATGAGGAATAACTTTCTGAATATTAGAATTAATAGAACCTAGAATGTGTTACCAGGTGACCATTTGTCATTTCTTTCTGGGTTAGCTGCAGTCCCCACCCCTGGGGTTTAGTGTAGGTTCACTCATTCGCAGATGCTGTGATGACCCGCATGGCAGCGTGGTGTGGGCTTTGGCGTCAGACTGGTCTCCATTTAAGCCATAGTTCTGCCGCAGTCTAATAATGTGTTAGCAAATATCTTAACCTTTCTGTACCTTTCAAAAAATCTGTAAAATGGAAGTCACAATATCAGCCATAGAGATTTAAATAAAATCATTGTGTAAAATGCCTACCTTAGGGCTTAGCATATAGTAAGCCTTCAAAAATGTTGAATTCCCAGTTCTAGAATACGCAGAGCTTCAGTCCATCAATAGACTGAATCTATTGATGATATCAATCGCTATTATTAATTAATTAAAATTTGTTTGAGTATTTACTTAGAACTTAGCATTATGAGGTCTACACATTGTTTCTGCCCTTGACAGTTTGCATGTTAGGTCAGAAAATAAGCCAAACAAGTTCTGAAATAGGGTACAACTGAGGCAACACCAAGTTAATGCCAATTGTACAGAGGCAGCATGTGTAATATGAGTGGGATGTCTACCTGGGTTAGAATCATCTGAGAAAACATTACAGGAAAGTTGAGACTTTCCTACTTGAGCCTTAAAGAGTTGCTGGAACTTTTGGCAAGCTCTTAAAAGAAGAAATGGGCCTGGTATGGTGGCTCTCGCCTGTGATCACAGCATTGTGAGAGGCTGAGGCAGGTGGATTGCTTAAGCCCAGGAGTTTGAGACCAGCCTGGGCAATATGGCAAGATCTCCACCTCTACTACAAAGAAAAAATTTTTTTAAAAGCAGGGCATGGTGGCATGTGCCTGTAGCCCCACCTACTCAGGAGGCTGAGGTGGGACAATCACCTGAGCCCAGGAAGTTAAGGCTGCAATGAGCCATGATCACACCACTGTGCTCCAGCTTGGGCAATGGGAGTGAGACCCTGTCTCAAAAAAAAAAAAAAAAAAAATAGGGGTAGAAGAAGAAACGAGCGTGGTTGTGGAAGTAAGAGAGTGGTCAGCAGGGAAATTAGACTTATTGGTAAAGAGCTCAGCTCTTAGAATTAGGCTTATTTTGGTTTTAATTTGAAGAATTCCACTTATGTCCTTGTGACTCAGTTCTCTTAGCTATAAACTGGGCATAATAATGGCGAGGATTAAATGGTATTAACACGTGTATTTAAAAGCAGATAAAATGCTTCAGGTGTGTATTTCTGCAAAATCCATGCTTTGATCCACATACCCTACCTTCATAACAGGGCAGCCAGGCAAATATTTTTAATGTGAGAGATGAATTTACAAAGGGCATAGCTATGAATGATGGCTGGGCAGAATTAACCCTGTGCTGCTTACGACCTCCATGACAATGACTTTTGGTGTCCTGTCTTCCAGACAGCTGCTTATGCCCCGACTTCTCTCTCTGTGGATTGTGATTCAGCACATAAAATTTTCCCTTTCATCTCCCAATTTGCATGCTTATATTAGACATGGATTTGGTTAGACCTGCATCTGTTGAGACAGCTCGCCAATAATAGAGGCCCCACAGGGGCTAGTGCGGTCTGGTTTCAGGAGTGGGCCTATTAAGTGAGGTCTAGGTCAGGAAGTTATTAGCTGCAGAGTCAGGGAATATATTTAGCTGTCATCACTTTTTAATGAAAAATAGCCTGGTGGCATGTACATTCCAGCACTCTGATGTAGATAGTTGAGCACCACACTTCCTCCATGCACTGGCTCCTCCCACAGAAAAAGGTAAGTATCTTCTCCTTGGTCCAAGTTCTCTGGGGCATGTCCAGAGATGATGAGAAATTTGATCTTTAGGAGGGAACAGACACTGTGGTATCCTGGAACCAGCTCTCAGCAGCTCATGCAAGCCAGTTGTGTGTGTGATCTCTTCCTAACTCCACCTTTAGTAATGGACAGTTGGTGAGAGTCTTTACAACATGGAAATCTGCAAAAGCTACAAATCAGGACTTTCTCTTCCCTGGAGAGTGGCATGGTAAACAGTGATGATCACACCACTAAAAGAGAGGTAGGGTGAATTTCCAGTTGGTGATTCCTACAGATAACCGTCGTGAGGTAGGATCTTCTATACTCTAGATTTTGTTCTTCATTTTCTATCACATGACATTCACTTATTTCATTGCTCACATAGAATGGAAACTTAAGAAATAATGGACTCATTTTAAGAGCTCACTCTGCTCAACCTAAGTTAAATTCTTATTCCTTAATTACTTATCACATGGCCTTGACTATGTTTACTTAACTGTCTGAAGCCTTAGTTTTCTCATCTGTAAAATGGGGCTCATAATAACATCAACTATTTATGGTCTGTGTGAACATTCTGTGTGAACATATGGTCTGTGTGAATTAAATCTTCCACATAAAGCACTTAGTACCTGGCATGAAATAATTAGGCACCAAATGTATGTGATTGTATTTGACAACATTTATCATTCTGGTTGAGGGACACACTAAAAGTTGATCAGATATAGGCTAACCATGTTCTATCAGGTTTCTAGTTAATGCAGATATGTAATAAGGACATTACTTGACACACGGTTACCAGAGCTATGTAAAAGTGAAGTTTACTAGCAGTATGCCACAACACTTAATTAAAATGTTTAATTTATTGCTCTGGTGTTTTTGCATTTTAAAAATGTGCAAAACAAAACATAGCACAGTCCCCACTCTCTTAAATTGGCATAATACACAAATTATACATTCAGCATCTATGGCAATATGCAAATAAAGCATCAACATATTTGCAGATTCATCATCACAAAGCATTTATTTTGCACTTATTTTCCATATGCATACCAGAATAACATGATTTTTGATGCATAGAGTTTCTACCCTTTTGGAGTTTATGATATAAAAGAGACAATACTGAGCTCTGTCTTATAGGTGGATAGAGAGATGAAAGAGAGGGAGAGAGAGAAGATACTCTTAAGGCAGAATAATATTTCTGTACTGAGTTAGTTCATAGAAATGTTATTTATCCATGTGGTGACATATAAATTTATTTTAGATGAGTATGAGATATCCTCTTTGGAACCTTATGGGCAAAGAGATTTCTATTAAATGTGGTTGCTTTGTTGACCAATTTCAATTTGTTTTCCTTTGAATTATGATTTTCTTTTTCAAAGAATCTGAACCAGAGTGAGGAGCTAATTTAGCAAAGACAAGTGGCAAAGTTCACCCAACATTTAACCTTCTATTTTCTCCTAGAAGTCTCCTAAGTTCCCTGGTTCCAGTGGTAGCTGGAGATTCAGTGGTTCTGTATTGTGAGCTTACAAACTTCAGGTCAGCATCCTCAGTCGAGGTGTATTAGAATCACCTGGAATCTTCATGAAAATGAAGATTTCTAGGCCAAAGTCCAGACCCGTAAATCATGCCGATAGGACCTGAAAGTTTGCTCTCATCATAAGCCTGAGCTCATGGTAATCCACCCCAAATAACTTCTCTAGATCCTACGGTTTAACATGGCTCATATCCTACTCCTCCTTGTTACTTCTACTGCTGCTGCCTTAGTTCAGGCTCTAGCTTGGCTGCTGTAACAGTCTTCTAATTGGTCTCTGAGTTATCCTCTTTACAGTATTCAAAATAAACTGAGCAAAATTCAAATCTTATGTCATATCTAGCATAAAATAGCTCCCTGTTTTTCTATAGAATAACTTATTCTCTTTGCTAAGACAAATACGTTTCTTACCAGCCTGTCTCTTCTGCCCTCATCCACCCAGTTTGTCCCTTGGGCCTCCAGACACACTGGAGGATTCTGCATTTCTCCAAACACTCTGTGCTGTTTAACAGCTCCAGGCCTTTGCTCTTACTAGAGCATTTAAATAGAATGACCACCCCCTCACCTCATGGATGTCTCTCTGGCAAACATCTACTTGTCTTTAATGTAGCAATCCAATAATTACCTCTTATATGATCTAAAGTCAAAATTATATTTCTACACATATATATTATATATTATATTTCCTAACCTATTCTTTGTTGTGTGTCTGGTTTTGTTCCCCAATTTGTATTTATTTTCATGATAGAACTTGTAATATTTTACTGCAGTCTTTGTTGACATGCGTGTTTCTCCCTTGAAGCCATAGCCCATGCCTTAGGACTCTTGGTATCTCAAGAAACACATTAATGTTTTCCAGAACGAATGAATGAACTAATGAACTGTGGAATAGAGAGCCTAAATTTTCTCTCCAACTAAATTTGCATCTTAGGATTTGGCTGCATCATCTTGGTGATGCAGGAGTTTTGTCTCAAGATCTCAAACAAAATAAAACAGCTTATAGCTTCCCATGTGGACGTGGGCTCAATTCAGCTTTACTAGTAAATACTAAAACTGGATGAAGCTCATAAAATGTTTCTTCTTTCCAAGATGTGGAGCTAAAAGAAGGAAGAATGAAATAAATGAAACCAGTGTCTTTGTTATATAAATCTCAAAGTGCATTTTGGTAAATGAATAATCTGTATGGCAAATCTAACTGATCTTTATGGAGAGTTATTTTATTTAATTGGTTGATTTAATTTCCTAGCAAATGAAAGCTGAAAAAGCTATCTCTGAGAACACTTATTTGTTACAAATCTCTTCTCTTATCTAAACCTCGTTATTTCAATTAATTTCTCATAATTCCTTCTCTTTAAGAGTATACAGTATGATTTGGGTATTTCACAGTTTTCTTTCAAGTTTACAGTTCAAAAACCAAATGTAACCAAAGTTGAAGACTTTCAATTCCACCATCTGAAGCAATTTCAAAACTCAATGGTTGCCTTCATCTGTTGCTGGTGGGAATTTAAAATGAAACGGCCACTTTGGAAAACGGTTTGGCAGTGTCTTAAAAAATTAAATGGAAACTTAGCATAAGACTTATCAATTCCATTCCCAGGAATCTACCCAATATTTTGAAATGAAAGTATATGTCTACATAAACAGTGTACTTGAATGTTCATAGCAGCATTGTTCACAATAGCCAAAAAATGGAAACCACCCAAACGTCAGTCAACTGACGAGCGATGAAACAAAATGGAATGCATTTATGCTATTCAGCAAGAAAAAGATACAGAATACCGACACATGCTATAACATAGATGAACCTAAAAATATACTAAGGGAAAGAACCCAGGCATGGCTGGGTGCAGTGGTTCATGTCTGTAATCCCACTACTTTGGGAGGCCAAGATGGGCAGTTTGCTTGAGGTCAGGAGTTCGAGACCAGCCTGGCCAACATGGTGAAACCCCATCCCTACCAAAAATACAAAAATTAGCCAGGTGTGGTGGCATGCGCCTGTAATCCCAGCTGAGGCAGGAGAATCACTTGAACCTGGGAGGCAGAGGCTATAGTGAGCTGAGATCACTCCACTTCACTCTCCAGCCTGGGTGACAGAGTGAGACTTCATTTCAAAAAAAAAGAAAGAAATAACTCCAACTCCAGGCGCAAGGGAATACATATTGTACAATTCCACTTATGTAAAATGTCCAGAAAAGACAAACTTTAGACAAAGCAGATTATTGGTTGCCTGGGATTGTCAGAGGATGGCTAGGGGTGAGGCAAGAGCAGGAATTGATGACAAAGAGGCTTGAGGAAATTTTGAGGGGTGATAGGAATGTTCTAAAACTAGATTGTGGTGATAATTGCTAAGCTCTATAAATTTACAAGTAATCATTGAATTGTACACTTAACCATTGGCAAATGCTATGGTATGTAAATTATACTTCAACAAGGTTGTAAAAAATGGTTGAAATCACTTGGTTACCTTCATATTTTTATTTCCAGTGATACTACAGTTTCAAAAATGTTTCCCAGGTAACATTAAAAAAAAAGTCTTTAATCACAAAATCCAGATTCAAGTTGGTTTCTTTTCTCCTTCACGAACCCCTGAGGCCATACCAGTGGAGACACATTCAGACTGTAAGAAACTTTTTTCTCCTTCAAACTAATTAAGTAAGCACTGATGACATCAGCTGTATTTTCAGTGCACCTGATAAAGGCCATGATACTCATTAAATTCTGGAGCGATTAGAAATGTAAGCTACCGGGCTTAGTTCAGCATGGAACATTGCTGCCCAGCTCCAGGACAGTAGGGATATAAGCAGCCTCAGCTCAGCTAGTGGAAGCCTCTCCAGTTGAACACGAGTCTGATGAGAAAATGATATTAATTATGAATGGCTAAAACTTACCTATTCATATGGGGCAGCATTTCATTTACAGAGGAGCACCTTTCTAGGTATGAGTGCATTGAGAAGTGCCGTGACCGGGCAGAATGACCTCTGAACTTTGAAGTTAGACAGAACTGAGTTCAAATTCTGCCTTTCTCACTTACCAGTTGTATGATCTTTGGCTAATTTAATTTAATTTCCCTGAACTTTCATATCTTCATCTAGAATATGAGATGCTAGTCTCCATCTCAAAGGATTGGGGACCTGATTTAGTGAGCTCACTTATGTATCACTGGGCCAAGGATGCAGGAGCTGTGTAACAAATGAGACCTATTCCCAGAATGGCTGAGATAAGACATCATTCAACAAGTACTAACTGCTGTTAATAAGTGTCTCCCATTCATTTATGCCTTCAATTCAGCAAATATTTTATGAACACCTGACCTTTTCCTGGTAGAATTCTTAGTGTTCAGGATGCGTCAATGCATTTAAAAAGATGAGAATCCGGCTGGGTGTGGTGGCTCATGCCTATACTCCCAGCACTTTGGGAGGCTGAGACGGGCAGATCAGGAGGTCAAGATATCCAGACCATCCTGGCCAACATGGTGAAACCCTGTCTCTACTAAAAATATAAACATTAGCTGGGCATGGTGGTGCCCACTTGTAGTCCCAGCTACTTGTGAGGCTGAGGCAGGAGAATCGCTTGAACCAGGGAGACGGAGGTTGCAGTGAGCTGAGATCGTGCCACTGCACTCCAGCCTGGGCAACAAGAGCAAGACTCTGTTGAAAAAAAAACCAAAAGACTAGCCCACTTAGAAAATAACCATAAAAATAATAAATGACTAAATTTTATATGTGAGATATCGTAATAAGTTTTATGGAAAAACAACAAAGTTAAGCAAGAGGGATCTAGAGTGAGGGAGGCGGGGGAAGGATTGGTTGCAACTTAGGGTAGTTAGAGAAGGGCTCATTGAATAAAATGCAAAGCCTCGGAGGAGGTGAGGGAGTTAGCTATCATCTAGCAAATAACTAAAGAAGAGACTTGAAGGCCAAGTATACATCCAGTACAAAGTGGAACATACAATACATCTTCAAGAAGCACCAGAGAGGCCCATTACCATGCCAGACACTAGATACTCGGCAGTAAGCTGAACGTTCAGAACTGAGTTCAAATTCGACCTTTGTCACTTGCCTGTTGTGGGAGCTGTGATTGGTTATTTAACTCCTCTGGGCGTATACCTCTGCACTAAAAAAATGAGATTTGCATATCTATTTCAAGGGATTATCCGTCTCAAAGGATTAAAACATTTATTTACCCCACTCATCTCTGAGGCTGGAATTTATAGATTGTGTTTCAGCAGAATAGGGACTGTTGTTTTATTTCTGTCTGGCTGTGATTTATTTAGCTGTGTGTGGCATCCTCTTATGCTGAGCGTGTTCCAAAAATGCAGCAAGGTTGCGGGGGCAGGTAGGACATGGGGAAGGCCGAAATAGAAAAATGATTCTGAGATGTAAAAGAACATATAGCCATGAGAGAGATAAACATTTATGTATTCATTCAGCAAATAGTTATTGAACTAGGTTATAGGCGTATACTGCATTGAGAAGAACAGCATGGAACATGATAAAGAGTTTTCAATACTGGGATGATAATACGTTGTATAGATTTATTATCAGTGTGTGTGTGTGTGTGTGTGTGTGTGTGTGTGTGTGTGTGTGCATGTATGTGTATAGCTTTTTTTAAGAATCAACTGTGCACCAAAAGTGACTCAGACATTTATGAAACGTGCCAGAGATTTCTGGTGAATTGTTTTGAAGGTTGAGAACACGAAAGAGACATGCTGGCTCCTTCAATGTCAGTTTTCTCAAATATTTTTCTTATTGCCTCTGGCTGGATATGGTGTAGTGGCAAGAATACTGGATTCAGAGTCAGAAGATCTCGATCCAACAACCACCCCTTCAAGAGTCAGCGGTGTGATGTTGGCTTATTGTTTAACTCGTCAGAGCTTTATTTTGCTCATGTATATAATGGAAATGAAACATCTACATTGTCTGCTTCCCAAATGCCAAAGGTCAAATGAGGAAATAAATTTGAAATCATTGGTGAGATATAAAAGCAAACACAAGGTGCGGTGACGTGCAGGTCATTGTTGAAGACAGTCGGATGGGAACTGGGGGACGGTCAGTTATCTGTTGCAGGAAAGAATGGCTTTGGCATTTCTCCACAGAGGAGACATTTGGTGCTAATTTATGCACATTAGTTAATTTTGTTTTGCTGGGGGCTCAGATGGGACTCCCTGATGGATGTGCCATCCATGACGGAGTCAACAAAACCACATGGCTCAATCCTGTGATCCTTCTACGGCTGGAACGAAAGAAGACAGGCTCTTGAGAGGCACAGGTTTAGCTGACAATTTCAAAGTCATCTGCTCAAGGAAACCCTGCTGAGGCCTAGAAAATGGGATGCGTAGAGAAAACTCTTTCTCCTTAAACACTGTTAGGTTCATTGTCAACCCAGCTCTTCAGCCATCTGAGTTTAACATTCTAGGCATGTAGGAATACAGCCACAAAATGGTTACCGGTGGGGCTGTGCTCTTCTTTCCAAGCTCTGAAACCATCTGGGCTAGCTGAGAGTGAGAAGGAGAACAGTGGCAGACTCTTCAGTAGGAGAGAAACACTCTTAAAAGTCAAGCTTAGAGTGAGTTATTGGGGGAAAAGAGATTTATTCAAGAGAAAGGCAGGATGATACTAAAATCATGTATGTCTGCTTATAGATTGAGGGTGAGAAGAGAAGAATTCTTGAATTGTAAGAATCATTGAATCTTATCACTGGCGTGATGATGATAAACCATAGATTCTCCTGTGTCTCTGTTTATATGTATTAGTCTCACTCTCCACATTGTGAGCTGATCCTAAATAGGACTAAGATGTTTGCATGTTTTCTCTGTCCAGTGCCTACCCCAGTGCCTGGCATCTCACAGCTACTTGCATGTGAGATTGAACACACCCTTTCCACACACCAGGGCTGGCTAGGGAAGGGAGGCTATCCCTGCATTTTCCCACTACAATCTCTAATAGTTGGGGGAAGATTTTCGCTTGGTTAAAAGATTAAAATATTTGTCTTCTTTGGTACTCATTCATTTAAAATGTGCCAGGTTGTAAGCACGCTGTGACCTCTTTGTATAAGGCAGAGCTTCCCAGAGATGCTGTGTGGTCTTGGGGGCACCTGGAATGGCCTACAGGTGTGCCCTGAGTGATTATACGCTTTTCGTAGTGGTAGAGTATTAAAATCAGTTGGATAACCATTTAGAAATTTTCAAGTGTATTTGAACATACATTTGTCTATAAACTCGCTAGCTTCTGTGATGAATGTTTAGGTGTATGCAACTCTCTGAATGGAGCCCGCCACCAAAGTGCTGTGGGATGGCTGAACATTTCACTCCTTGGATCCTTCTGTTCAACTGTCCTAGTATGAGTTCAATTTTTTTTTTTAGTCACAATTTATTTATTCTTAGGGAAGTTCTTCACTTTGCCTGCAGTATAAAATATTAGATTATTTTCTCATTTAATGTGCTCTTATATTTTGTATTGTTCTAATAAGGCAGAAGGCATATGTGACTTTTATTTTTACCTTTGAAAATCAGATATTAGGCATTCCTAGATAGAAAACGATTAACTGGGAGATTTTATGCAAATTTTGCATTTAATATATTTTATATAAAATTTTATATTTGAAAATCATGAATAAATAGCTGGGCGTGGTGGCTCATGCCTGTAATCCCAGCACTTTGGGAGGCTGAGGTGGGCGGATCACTTGAGGTCAAGAGTTCGAGACCAGTGTGACCAACATGGTAAAACCCCGTCTCTACTAAAAATACAAAATTAGCCAGGTGTGGTGGCTCGTGCCTGTAATCCCAGCTACTCAGGAGGCTGAGGCAGGAGAATCACTTGAACCTGGGAGGCAGAGGTTGTGGTGAGCCAAGATCATGCCATTGAACTCCAGCCTGGGTAACAAGAGTGAAACTCTATCTCAAAAGAAATAATGAATAAATAAATTTTTATTAATTTTAATTTATATTAATTTTATTACTAAGCCTCATATTGAATCTCTCGAATTCTTTCCAATTTATCCCAGTCATTCAGTTATTACAGTTTTCTGTGTCTGTCATGAAGTGAAAACAGTAGGGCAACATTGTTACAAAATGTGCTTTGTGTAATTTTTCACCTGGAAAGTGGGGTGTAAATGCAAAAAATATTAGTCTTGATAGAAAGGGTTTGTTAGAGGAATCCAAGATATTTCCATTTCCATTTTTAAAGCCCCATTTGCCAAGGTAGTGAAACAAAGTGGGTGACTTTAACTTAAAGGTGTTTCCCAATGATGGACACTCTGATAGGATTGATGTGTTTCTGGAGATTTCTACCTTCTGAGTGGGATCTCCCTTCTTTTCTGCAGGAGAGACATGGTAGAAAGAGACAGCAGGAACTGAAAAGGTAAATGTCACAACATCCAGCCTGCCATAGTTTGAAATTACACATGGATTTAACAGATTGCAAAGTGTCATAGTAATACAATTCATGTAATTCATTAAACCGCATTTAAATGAAAAGTAAATGATACCCTCCTATTTAACAATTAATTGAACAAGTGGTATTATATTGAATTGAAACACTTAAACTTGACTTTTATTGAATAAATACAGCCAATACAGGACAGAAAAAAAAAAAAAAAACCTCAAAATGGATCTGAAGTTGACCTTAGATGACTCTTCCAGGCTGCAACAGTGTGTGCAAGGAGTGTCTCCTTTCTTCCGGAGGGCTGGGGAGAGACTTAATGCTGAGAAAGTGCACCTGTAGCTTTGAATGGCCACCCTAGGGCGGAGAGGGGGCACAAGGCATGAACTCAGCGATCTCAGGAGTAAGACTGCCACAGTTAACAAATGAAAATACGACACACAAAGGAGCTGAGACTACTACACTAAAAAAGAATTATTTGCTGTTTATTCAAAATTCAAAATGAACTGGGCAGTTCTGCTTTTACCTGGCAACTCTACTTAGGAGATGTGGGGAGGGTCATAGGAGAGCATTAAGAAGCAGAAAAAAAGGAGCCTCCTGGCTGGTGAGGGAACATTATCATAAAGACAACAAAGACAAGAGCACCATTCCTGTGCCATGAATTTGGAATAAGATTTGTATAGGACTTCTAAGGGGCAAAGTCAATGTCAGGGAGGGCTCTAGAAAAAGTCAGAACTTAGTTTTGAAGGAAACCAGAAATTTCCCCAAAAAGATGTTGGGTGTTGAGGCATGGCATTTCGGGCAAAAAAACCCCAAAAACCAGAAACCAAAAAACCAAAAACCAAAAAACCTGTCCAAAGTTACGGAGTAGTCAAACAACTGAAGTGTCCTTCTCCGTGAAGCCTTTCCGGTCACATCCAGAGGGAATTCACCTTGCCTTTCTCTGTTCTGTCATCACCCTTTGTTGGAGCCTAAATCACATAGCCCTTATACTTTCTACTACTGGGACAACGGTGATGTGGAGCCCCACAGAGCTGGCAAGTGGCAGGTAGCTCTTGGAAAAGACTCCAGACTTGTCTACTGTCCTAGTTGAGCAGCAAACCCAGATGCTTTTTGCGGAATATTGATCGAGAGCAAACACATCAAATGTTTCAACGATTTTTCAAGCAAAGCAACATTTCGCTACAGTATATGTATATGTACTTAAATAAACACTGAAAATTGATTTATATACATCAGAGCTTAGGCATCTACTTCCCATGAGAGAAGTAACAACATGAAAGTAAACCAAATGGAAAAATAAATAATATTCTTTGCATTCCCTGAGGTTTACCCCAAAGCCAACCTTTACTGCTTGAGTGGGTGAGGGAAGATTCTCTATTGCATATCTCAGCAGTCTACTGCTTTTGCATGTTATCTTTTGGAGGAGAGAGGTTGTCTCATATCTTGTGTGTACTGCTTTCATTCTAGGTTTTAGAATCAGCTGCTTAAAATTCCTCGACTAATGATGTTGTGTAAATAGATAAATAGGAGCATGCTTTTTGTCTCTTTTGGCCACAGAAACTGAAGAACCTTGGATATTTATTGGAGGGGAACTTTTCTCCCTTCTTACCCCAACGATATGCTTTGGAGGCAAACTTATGCAGAGATAGGAGCAAGAAGACAGTATCTTCTACTAGTTTAATGTGGAGATAACATTTCCATTTTTTTTTGTTGTTTAAAAATATTGGTTTTCAAAGCTTTACTAAATGGAATAGATGAGGTTTTTGTTGTGAATATTCTGTTTTCATTCTGTTGCTGGCGGGGAAGGAGAGACCATTTGGAGAATTATACCTGGCTTATCAGCTATCTTAGGGTTCAAAGTGGTTTGAGCCTTACAGCTGTAGGAGCTCTAATATTGCTCCTGAAGTTAATGTTATGTATTGTTTTTCTCTTTCGTTTTCTTTGCGCATTTCCTAAAGTTCGGAAGTCCTTGACCATCCCAGGATTTTACCTAGATCTCTGATGACCTACCTTGGCTTTTCTTTACCTGAGAATTGCCCATGTATGGTTCCATGCTCCCTCTGTGCAGTTTGTCTTTTTCAGGACTGTGAGGACAACATGGTCATCTTTACCTTGCTTGGTTGTGGTTTGGGGTGGCATTAACACCAGGATTTCTTTCGGGACCCACTGAGGGTTGGTTTCTGCTCTCCTGCGCCACCTGCTGTCACCAACTCCAAATGCAGACTCGCCAGTCGCCAGCCCAGGGCTCCCAGCCCCAGCCAGAGTCCAAACCTCAGACCAACCAGATGTTATTTAGCCCGCCAGATTTCTGTCTGGGCCTTATCTGTACCGCCTTCACTGGCTCACTAGATCAGAATCCCAAATGTCCCTGGATGACTCGCCTCAAGTCACGCAGACCCTGAGCTCTTTGGCCAGAAAGAGGGAGCCTGTTTGATTGGGGGGTTGCTGACCAGCAGTTCCTGCCAGCTTTCTGAATGTGTGGCCAGTGGTGGCCGGCCTCAGCAGTAAAAAAAGCAAATGGATTTCTTTAGAAATGTCAACAGACACATGACACTGATCCTTTAAGGGACTCCCCAATGTGTTCCCTGACTGGGCTTATTTTCTCCCAAGTTGCCCAGAAATGGAAATCTTTGCTTTTTAGGACTCTGGACTTTTCTGCAAACTCACAAAAGTTGGTGATTCTAACCAAGGAGCCACAAGAAGGTGGGGTGCTGCTTTTTATTAGTTAAATTAAGTACCCCCATTATTCTCTGTCTTAGGTCGAAGATCTCTTGATGTCAGGGACTTACTCATTTGCTCCCTCTCCATCACACACAGCCTGGCACACAGTAGGTGCTTCACACATCCTATTAAAAGGAGCAGACCTTATCTGGTCAAAATCCTTCTTGGAAGTTCTTTTCTATTTGTCTGTTAAAACAAAAAAAATGTCAGAGCTGAGACTGTTAAAGTTTACTCCTGATTTAAGACCGAAAAAATAAAGCTACCCCTGAGAGAAGAACAATGATGAGCGAGTTTCACCATGTTGGCCAGGCTGGTCTGAAACTCCTGACCTCAGGTGATCCACCTGCCTCGGCCTCTCAAAGTGCTGGGATTACAGGCGTGAGCCACCATGCCTGGCCTCTACAATCTTTATATTTCTCTCTGATATCCAAGGATCTGTACCAGAGCATATTTTTTCATTAGACTATTACTATCATCATGGATTATTATTACAACTTGATTGTGGTGACATATAATCAATGCTTATGATTTGAGGAACTGAAGCATAAGTGTAGCAGAGAAATGCTCATCAAAATCAAGATAACAGCCTGTAGAGGATTAAGGTCCTAAGATGTAGGGTGTTGAACAAACAAAAATCATAAACAGCCATGAGCCCACTTCCAACTTCAGCGCCTTTCAACTCACTATGCTGTCACGCTCTGGTGTTTTTCTGTGATTTCTGTGATCACTCTGATAAGAATGAGGATGGTGACCAGTTGTGGTCTCCCAAGGTGTGAAAAAAGAAAGACATATGCATGCAGGAGAGAACTGAGTTAGATATGAGATGGAACTTCCTGAGAGCAGAGGTTATGGGATACTCTTATAAAATATAAACGGGGGTTTATGGTAGTAAATATTCTGGAGAGAGGCACACAAACATTCAGTTCAATAAACACTTATTACATTCCTGCCTTATACCAGCACTGTGTTATATGCTGGAGTTAAAAAGAGTATATAGTACCTGGCCGCCAAGAAGAAAGACAAACAAGCAGACAATTTCAATCCAATTTCCTGATTACTAAGACAGAAGTGTGCCCAGGGTTTTGTGGGAGAATATGAAGGGGCACTAATTCAAGCTGTGTAATCAGGGAAGGCTTCCTGGAGGAGGTGGTGTACTGAATCTTACTATTGGGTGGGAGATATCTAGAGGAATAAATGCAGTCAGCATATTCCAGCAAAGGTGGAAAGCTAGATTAGCTGATGTGCAAACATCTTCAGATCATAGAAACTCCTTTCAGTCCTTTGGGATTGAGTCATCTGGGAAATGCTGCTGTCCCATAGGAAATGTCTTATAAGCCTGGCAGCCTAAAGAGGCTCAGTTTTTTATTCCATGTACAGCTTGTCACCTTGCTGGCACAGCTTCTTGTAGATT
The DNA here is from genome assembly GCF_009761245.1 of Sapajus apella. Taxonomy (NCBI): domain Eukaryota; kingdom Metazoa; phylum Chordata; class Mammalia; order Primates; family Cebidae; genus Sapajus; species Sapajus apella. Next base: position 13,051,613 of record NW_022436956.1, read on the forward strand.
TAGGAGGGAAAGAGTAAAAGAAGGAATCCTATCTGCATCCAAGGGTCATGGTCCGTTAAGCAGCCTCTGTGCTCCAACATTCAAGGAGCTGCAGAACTGGCGTCTGATGCATCAGATCTGATATATTTGGGTTCAAAGAGAATAAACCAACTACTACTGAAAATTCTCTCACAGCAGCTACTTTTTGAGTTGCAACAGATTGTTCTATCCAGCCCCATTGTCCAGGTGGGAAAACTGAGGCTGAAGGGCATGAAGTAACTTTCTGGGACTTGGGGAACAATTATTGGCTATTGCATAGTAATTTAGCTTCTTATTTCTCACTTCATTGCTGCAGCTAGATCCTTCCCAGGGTGGGAAATTCTGAGATTCAATTTTCCCAGAAAGAGGCAGTTTTTGTTAGTAATGGCCTGTTTCCATTGGGTATCCTGCCCATTGAGCTGGCACTATGGGGGTGGGGGTTCCTAGCCACCCCAGGGAGGTCATTCAATCCCAGCCATGGCAGTTGGTGTCCTTGGTGCTCTGGACCACCATCAGAGAACGGAATCTGCGGGAAAACAAAGGGTGCAGCCGAGGCGGCAGACCTGAGCCCTCCACGCCCACTTGCCCAGGGCAGTCCCAGCGGGGCTAGTGCCAGGCGCTGTGCTGCTTCTCCACCCCCTTCCCGGCTCCTCGGCTCATCTGCTGGCTTCCAGAGCTCCAGCCATCCTGAATGGGTCTTTGTGCACACCCCAGGAGCTGGTTCAGAAGAGCCTGATGGAAATGCTGGACAGAGACGTCTCCTCTGGATCCAGGCACAGCCCGTCGTGGTGCCATCTTGCGGGAGCCAGGCTTTTATTGTTCCGCTGTGTTGCTCTATCTGGGAGCGAGTTGGGACCTGGTGAAAGAGAGAAATGTTCTGCACCCCTGACAGTGGGGTCATGGGCAGGACCACAGGGGTGGCAGCGCCTCTGTCACTTTCCCTCAGCTCTCGTTCCCACTGTCAGTTTTTGCTGCCTCACCCCCCGAGACGGCTGTGATACTATTAATAACAAGAGGCACCATTAATGGTCACTCCCAAGGTGCCAGCATTGTGCTAAGGGTTTCATCCCACTGAATTAAGTATTCTCAAAGATCCCATGGGATGTGCTGTCTTCTTATTCTCATTTTACAGGTGAGGAAACCAAGGTTTGGAGATGTTAATCAGCCTGCCCAGGTGATTCTGAAGAGGAAAGCGAGCACAGAGGGGATGAAACTCTGCCCTTACCTCCTCCTTCCAGCCTTTAAGGTGTCTTTTACCAATGATTGAGGTCCTAAGGCCACTTGTACACTCGTTCCTAAGAAACCCCTAAGCTTCAGGGCACGAGCAGGGCAAAAGCCTGGTTCTGGCAAAATGTAAAAAGCCTCGTGGCCTCTGAGCTTCCTTTTTTTTAATGCTGTAATTTTTTTGTTTGTTTGTTTGTTTGTTGTCTTTTTTCTTCTTAATCAGGGATATTTTATTTTGTAAGGTAGAAGAAATTATAGATGTATAAGGAAAATGTTGGGGGTACAACTGTAGATTGAAAATTTTGTTAAAGAACCTCATCTCCACCCTCAAAAAAACAATCATTTTATGAGACAAGCAAGTACCACATGAGGGCTAGAGCTCAGGATGCATTTCAGATGTTGGCGGTCCCCGCTCTGTCTCTGCAGGCACTGCTCTGGCCAGGCGTCCTTTGTGGATGCAGCAATGAGGGTTAATTCCAGGTGTCTGACCCTGAGGTTCTCTTTGGCTGGGTTGGAGAGCAGGCAGAAGTCTTGCTTTTTTTTTTTTTTTTTTTTAAATAGAAGCAGTGGTGATAACAGCATCTACTCATCTGCCTGGTTGCTCTTCTATGTATGGCAAAACTGTCACTTGGGAAGGGTGATTGATATAGCTCTCTTATGGAGCAAAGTCAATGACACTTTTAGGGGAAAGAAGTTTTAACCATGACTTTTAGAACAGCCCTGTTAGCTGAGCCAAACAGCCAGCTGGAAAGGGCTGTGAGCATTTCTCTGTTTGCAAAAAGGTTACAAATAATCTATGGTAAACGAACAAAAACAGCAGAAGAAACACAGGTTAGATCTTCAGAAGAACTTCCTAGCTGTGCGGTGTGGTTAAGGTATTAGGCAAAATTATAAGTTGTGTCCCAGAGTTAGCAAGTTTCCCTTCCCTTTTCTTCCCTTCCCTTCACTTTTACCTGTTCCTTCCCTTTTTTTCTTCCCTTCTTTTTTCCCTTCTATTCCCTTCTTCCCTTGCCTTTTCTTCCCTTCCCTTTTTCCCTTCCCTTCTTCCATCTTTATATCCATCTTTAACACACAACAAAAAGATATTCTCTAGAATATGAATCCTCAACATTGTGTGTGGTATAGTGTGTTCTGCCCCTTAGTGTGAAAAGTTAATGTCCATTCCTGGCCACCACCGCATTCAACCCCAGAAATGTCAATGTTGTAATGATGGGTAAGGTGTCTGAGTAGTTTTTCTATGAATTATTCTCCAAGTTGCTTTCTACAATTTTTTTTTTTTAGGGGGGGAGGATAGAGTCTCACTCTGTTGCCCAGGCGGGAGTGCTAGGGCGTGATCTCGGCTCACTGCAACCTCTTCCTCCCGCGTTCAAGAGATCCTCCTGCCTCAGCCTCTTGAGTAGCCAGGATTATAGGCATGCACCACCACACCTGGCTAATTTTTTGTGTTTTTAGTAGAGACAGGGTTTCACCATGTTGGCCAGGCTGGTCTCGAACTCCTGACCTCAGGTGATCCACCTGCCTCGGCCTCCCAAAGTGCTGGGATTACAGGCATGAGCCACCATGCCTGGCCTCTACAATCTTTATATTTCTCTCTGATATCCAAGGATCTGTACCAGAGCATATTTTTTTCATTAGACTATTACTATCATCGTGGATTATTATTACAACTTGATTGTGGTGACATATAATCAATGCTTATGATTTGAGGAACTGAAGCATAAGTGTAGCAGAGAAATGCTCATCAAAATCAAGATAACAGCCTGTAGAGGATTAAGGTCCTAAGATGTAGGGTGTTGAACAAACAAAAATCATAAACAGCCATGAGCCCACTTCCAACTTCAGCGCCTTTCAACTCACTATGCTGTCACGCTCTGGTGTTTTTCTTGGGAGTCACTTGTTTCTTTTTTACTTTCCTAGTCTCATTTCTGAGAGTGGAACTTGCTATTAAAACAAATAATAGTTACAGATAGTAGAGTTCAAGAGCTTAAGGGCTGATTCAAGGCAGACACTGGAAATAACTTTTTGATTGTGACAAGGAGGATACACGGAATAAAAACCTGTTTAAATAGGGCAAGTGAAATTTACCTCTGGGGCATGGGTTGCTCAAAGTTTGAGTAACTTTCTGGGTCTCAGCCCTTTAATTAAGGGATAACATGTGAGTCATAGGACAATTTCATCTTTGTGAAGAAGGCTGTCAATTTATTTCTTGGACTTGGGTCAATAGGCAGTGCAGAATCACTTGCGAACAGCAGGCATCAAAGAATCACCAAGCAGTTTTGAACATGAGTGACATCATCAGAGGCATGCATTAGGGAGACTGAACTAAAAGTCACATGTAAAATGGATTACAGTGGACAGATACTGGCAGTCAGAAACCAAGTAAGAAGATATAGCAGTAGTCCAAGTGAGAAAAAACAAAAACGTCACCAAGGATAACTGCACTAGGAATAAAAGAAAGGTAGTAATTCACGAAATACAGTGGAGAAAGAGTGGACAGAGCTTGAAAACCAAGCAGCTATAAAGGAGGGGCATGGGTGAGGGAGGAATTAACTATGACACAGTCACAATCAAATTTCCCCAGAGAGCAACTGGGCATTTGTCCAATGGCCAAGGGGAGCAACTGAACTTTCTGCACTTTTCTTGCTGACAAATAAGCAGGGAGTAACAGCGGCCTGTTAGCTGTGCAAACTTCCCCATAACCTATCATGATGAGGGGAGTATGACCCTGTCACGGGGTGAGTCAAGATCAGAAATAGGGTTGCAGATGCAGGTTTGTGCTTTCCTGAGGGATGTTGCCGTTTGATGGGTCCCATTGCCCCAGCCCTTCATGGTGATAATATCTAATACTCAGGCTGCGTTTAGTTAATGGCGCTTTCTGCACACGCAAGTGAGGAGAATTCTGCAAAGAATTGAGAGAAAGAAATGTAACAGAACGTGCCACGGCCGTATCCTGCACCACCCACCAGCAGTGTTGAGTGACTTTTAGTGTTTTAAATTAGTTCCCACCCTCGACTTTTTTGTGCCATTTTCCCACTTATAAATTCAAGGCTATGGTACCAGATCTCCTTGACTTTAGCAATGAAATGGAAATGACTTTGAATTAAGCCCTGTGTTTATTGCTGTGATGCCACCCAAAGGCAGTAGGCATTTGGAAATGTAGTGAAGATGGCACTTTAATGGCCTTCAGGATGAAAGATTTTGTATGGGACTACTGGACTTGTCTTCTTGGCATCTCCCTTGGGGGCCTCTCAGATTACCCGGCAGCGTGTTTGCTGATTCTAGGACACGGAAAAATAATCTTTTGATAAACAAAGCCCAGGCAACCAAAGCTTTTTCTTTAGAGCTCTACCTGGGCCCAAGGGGGTTTCCTCTTTTTATGACCCAGCTTGGTCCCTAAGCAAGGACCTGTGAAATTTCCTGAAGATGAGTAGCTCTTGAGTCCAGCTATATTCTAAATGAAAGACAAGAAACGTGACCCTCTCACCCTCCCATTTGGTTTCTTATACTAAAGACTGCTCTGAGCTTAAGGTGTTCTTTCCTTTCTTGGTATGGAAATGTGAATATCTCCTGTTTATTGGTTGATATAGAAAAACTAAGTGTCCTTGTACTTAAGCCAGGCAAATTTCAGTTGATAAAGTTTCCTCAAAACCATAGACGGGTGGTTACTTCTGATTGCCAAGTACCCAGCGGGAGCTGAAAGTCTCTGGGTTGAGGGGCACTGAAATTGTCCCCAGGAGAATGACCACCAGAGACCTTCTTGTCCATCATGTCAGGCTTTTTGATAAGGATGTTAGAACCACATTAGGTTCCTAGAATTTATTTATCCATCTGCACATGAGATTTGCCCTGATTTTTTGTCTTTTAAGTTAAAAATGGCAGTTTTTTGCCTCGTGACCCTTTAGTTTCTGTCTAAGAAAGTTCTGCTCTGAATGACTGCTCTCATATCTCTGGACACATATAGCTCGCCTTGGCTATGAGACTGAGTTCAAATTTCCGTTTCTGAGAGATCCTGTTTCCCCATCTGAAGAATGCCTTCAGACTCGGAGCACGGACCTGCAATGCCATGGCCTTACTAGCCGTGAGTTAATGCCAAGAATCAAGGACACACTTCTTTCTGTGATAAATTTTTGTTGTGGGAAGGACACTGGTTTTCTGGCAAATACCTCTCAGGATCGGTCAGTTCTCAATGATCTGCACTAGATTACATGCTTTATTTATTATCCACAGATAATTTTAGCCTGTTCTCATTAACATATCTCTCAATGTCTTCCTCTAAGCTAGAAATAGCTAGGGAATGTTATGCATTCTGATGTAAGCATAATAGAAAATAAACAAAGAGGTGAATTTGTTGAAAAGTCATAGTGTAACAATTTAAAAATCAGAAAAAACCAACTTTAGACTAATCTAAATAATTCTTTGGAATCGCATTATTTCTACCCAAATATAATGATTATATATAAAAAATCAAAGTTAGACATTGCTGACTCCATCTTCCTCCCAAAGCCAGCATTCACAAGAATGTGGTTGCAATACTGAACCCTAAAGTTCAGGAATGAGAGGGTACTGACGCATATAAATACTTCTTTCCACTTGTGATCCCACGGGGTTTGCCCCAAAAGCCTCTCTCATCCCTTCTCATGACAGTCTTCAAGGGAGCCTGCCCCGAGCCATGTTGTCCATCCTCCGAAATGGGATGAAGCCCAATCAAGCAATGTAAAATCAGCGCGAAAACAGGTTGCACCCCACCCTCTTTGGGAAAACCGTCCTATGCCTACTCCACCTGAAAAGCGAAACGTGCACTATTTGCGTGCAGAGACTGCACGAAGTGGGCCCCCTGCTTTTTTCAGGGAGTGAATGTAAGCAGATCTCTGAAGAAACCACTTGGCTCAGCAATTTTAGGGCTTGTTGTAATTGGCCTGGCCTAAAAGAATTCAGCAAGCTGTACCTGTGCCAAGGAAAATGCAAACGCTTCCCTGAAACAGAGGCATTTAGAATGGAGGAGAGGAGCTGGGCTCATCTACGAGCCTGAGTAGAACAGCAAGGGGGACAGGAGAGCGGCGATGCTGGAGAGGCTCCAAAGAGACTGTTTCCTTGCTTAGCCACGGGTGGAAGTCACATCCACTGAACTGTCACCTGGCAGGGTGAGTGGGGTCTGGCAGAGAAGGATCTGGAGTGGGAGGCTTCCTCCTTCCATTCTGAGCCTCCTTATTGCTCTGAGGAGCGCAGCACCCAGTGTGGCTCCTGGCCAGTTCCTCAGTGGTCCTTTTCTGGGCTCAGCCTCTACTACCCTTATCTGGACACTGGGGACTAAGAATATTCTCTCTGACATTCCCAGGCCAGGATGACACTTCCTATAGACTGACTGCTCTGATTCTTTGTGGCGTCTGACATGTTTTTTCTGTTAAAAACATAAAATCTAGGAATGATTCTTTGGATATTCTGTTGTTTTCCTTCACAGCACCCTATAATCCTTTGCAGGAGTTTTACACTTGGCTGTGTTTCTCCCCTTCACTCGTTACTCTGTGACCCCTGGGAGGATCAGCCTAGTCATTCCAGTTGTGTTCTGATGCTTACCATGGTTTTTGGCCAAGAGTAGTTACCGAGCAAATGATTGCTAGTTGACTAACAGTAATCCAGATTACTGTGGAACTTCATTTCTGTATCTCTCCTGTATCTTGAACATATAGGAGGTGTCTAGTCAACACTTAATCGATTCAGATGTTTCTCATGAACTAAAAATCTTTTGTAGCCAGGAAGGTGCCCTTTGCTGCTGTCCCCTGAGAAGTGAGCTAGTCAGGAAATGGAGACACCAAGTCTTATGATGGGTCTAGCTTTCTTTCTGTTTCTTTCTACTCAAAATATCTTTCCATGCCTGGCCTCCTTCTTCCTCCTCAGTGTTTACCCTTATTCCTGCCTCTCATCATCCCTCGATACCCCAAGATGGTCTTGGAAACCTCCCAGATATCTTAGACCTCCCATGTAAGTTCTTCCTTCACGCCTTCCTGCCTTTAATTTTTCTCCCTTTTTCTTCATCCCTGGACTCTTTTTTCTCCTCTCTGTGAGCTCAGTGTTCCCATCGCTCAATCAGAGGTCAATTCTCAAATGTTCTGTTTATCTTATCTGACGCCCTCATCAGCTTTGCACCCCTTTTTGCAACTCTCTTAGGGATAACGTCATGAAAGCAACTCCAAACACATTGCACATACCAGCCCTGCCAATAGCCCCATCATATTTTTTCCTTCCTTTTTAGCAATCTGCACCCTTTCTATTTCCCCTGCCCCTATTCTTATACCTTCCTAGCCTGCAAGGTAAGGTTCACACATAGATGCAAAAGATTGCAGAATAGGCAACAATGTCACCTATACTTTTTACTGGTACTGTGTGTCACAAGTATGTCTCCTCAAACTGAAGATAGGACTTTTAAAATTTACCGTAATTCTGACTTTAAGAAATTCTAATGAGCTTTAGGTTCTGTCTTGTATTCTGGTACTATACTAAAGGTGTCTTTTCCCTCGCGTCCATGTCTTGCTGATTGTATTTTCTATGTGTGTGTTTTGCTTATTCTTGAGCCCCATCAGAATGGTCTCCAATCAAATTGACTTCAGAGGTTGAGTTCAAATAGAGATCAAACAACCACTCAATCAGGGAAGATATGGATGGAATTCAGACATCGGGGGAGGTATTTGATAAAATGGCTTCTAAACATCTCTTTTAAAACCTGCGATTCTCCTTAAACTGATCATCAGAGTGTAGGAGTTTTGCCTTTTCTTTTGTGTTTTCCACTATACTAAAGGCCATTTACCCCATGGAGGAGGAGCTTAACTCTTGGGCTTACCTGTGATAGTAAAAGAAATAGTGCTGTTCAAGGGAAAGAGAGGAAAAGGCTGTAAGCATACTTTGGATTTATCTGATCATCTAACGTGTCAGACCACGAGATCCCTCAGCAGGAGTTAAAATGCTCTGTGTGAGGATGTCACATGCTTCTTTTGTTTAGTTTCTCCTTTTGGATCCCAGGTTGTTCATAGACTCAAATAGTCCAAGAGCTAGAAGGATCCCCAAAGGTTATTTCAGTGCAGGCAGCCTCCATGCCTGGCCCTCCATTTGACCAAAGAGTGTCCAGTGACAGAGCTGTCACAGCCTTCTCCAGACACAAAGTGACTTTTCCAAATTTGGACCAAGCTACAAGAATATTTTTCTTATAGTGGATCAAAAATATTTCCCTTTGACGTGTCTGTTAGTTCCATTCTATTTCCTGAAGCTGAGAAGAGCAAATCCCTCTCTTTTCTAACTGCGAGTTCTTTAAATATTTGAAGGCAGCAATTACAGAGTTATATCTTTATCTGCCTAAATATTTCCAGTTCTTCGAATTCCTCATGACATGGTTTCAAGTTGCTTCTATATCTTGGTTGTCCTATTGTCTGGGCCCTACATTTTTCCTGGTGTGGGGTGCAGAGCAGAATGGAATGCTCTGGCCAATCCAAAAGGGGAACAAGACTCTCCTTCCGTCACCACTCATTTTCCTGTTTCTCCACGCATGACCCCCGTCCCTCACATGCTCCAGACCCTCTGATACTTCCTCCTGTAGATGTAATTCTGGATTTTGATCCCATCTTTCACAGCGGGCCTGTCACTAAAGGTTCTCAGTTTTAGATCTATTTGCATGAAAGGGAATCTTTTTGTTTTTGCAGCTTTTCTTGAATTCTCTAAATTCTTGTTGCTTTTTTTTTTTTTTTCTTGGCTTGAGTTTATAACAGGGTTTAATTATCTCAAGGGCAGTTTAACCCTTTCATATTCAGCCCAGGGCCCAACATAGGTCTGATAAATCTTTACTGAGTTCACGGTTCGTAGCAAGATCATCAATTGACATACCTTTTTCTGTTTTGTCATCGTCATCATCATCATCATTATTTAAGTGGCACACAGTTCCTTTTGCTTAAAGTTATGGCTGTCTTTTGTCTTTATGCCTACAGTGCCGATGTTAGTTATGAAGAAAGAGCCCATAAAGTAGCTGCAACAGAATCAGAGGGTCGTGCAACCCAGTTTCATTTCCAGTGCACTAGCAAGTGGAGCTAAGATCAGAACCCAGGTTTCCTGACCTCCTCCTGCCCCGGATGTCTAGACTATGTCCTGTCTCTGAAGAAACGTGGGAGTGACACTCACTGATCATCCTCAGTACAGGGCAATGAGCCACACCATTAAGACGCATTGATTGGTTCCCCCGCTGTGAGAATTGTATAATGGGTATGATACAGAGAGACCCAGATGGAGTCTGCAGGAGAAAACTGGTCATTATGTCAAACGTGGAGGAAACACCCATAGGCCTGGTGGGATGGTCTCTGTTGACCAGGGCAGGCAGGGGAATCCAAACAAGGAAACCTTCCAGAATGACAACTGTGCTCTAGCACTGAACTGTAGGTTAGCATGTGGTTTGTGACATATTATTTCATTTTGCCACCATACCAGTTGTGAGATCTTGATTGTGAAACTAACTTAACTCCATCTTGTGGATAAAGAAACTGAGGCGAGAGTTGTGAATTGAGCATAAAATAAGTAGTAGAGATAGGTGTCAAGTCTAGATCTGTGGAAGCCTGGAGCTGGTTTTGCCACGTCACATTGTCTCATCGACTCTTCCAGCAGTTCTGGCAAGGGAGCTCTTGATTTCAGCAAAACAAATTTCAGACCATTTTCCACTGGCCTCTATTAAATTCCACGACCTTTCTGATGTTGGTGGCAGCTCTGTACTGAAACATACGTGAAGATGGAACTTGGATTAAAATAATAAAGCTTTGGTTGGGCACGGTGGCTTACATCTGTTAATCCCAGCACTTTGGGAGGCTGAGGCAGGCAGAGCATGAGGTCAGAAATTCAAGAACAGCGTGGCCAACATGGTGAAACCCTGTCTCTACTAAAGATACAAAAAATTAGCTGGGCATGGTGGTGGGTGCCTATAATCCCGGCTACTCGGGAGGCTGAGGCAGGAGAATCTCTTGAACCCAGGAGGCAGAGGTTGCAGTGAGCCAAGATGGCGCCACTGCACTTCAGCCCAGGTGACAGTGCGAGACTGCATCTCAAATAATAATAACAATAAATCTTCATTTATTAAAAACTGTAGCTACTTTGTGAGCTGTTTCACCGTAAGAAGCATAGATGCTACAGGAATAAAGACAAAAAAACCAACAATAATAACTGTAAGCAAAAGAAGCTGTGTGACACTGAAACGAGGAGAAGAAGGATGATAATGACACCTGCCAGGGTGGGTTAGTGCAAATGAGTGTGTTCCTCTGGAAAAAGATACTATGTGGACATACAGTCTATTTTCACTAAGGTGGGGAGCAGAATGTGTCCTGGGCTTTAGAGGCACTGAAAGGCCAAGTTTCCACAGTGGCAGGAGAATCCAGGAGACTGGACCATCATGTCTTTAACTCAGAGAATAGAGACCACGCCTTGTCTCCCAGAACCACCTTGTGTGAACATCTGACTTTATGATACATTGTGATACACAAGTTCCCACGCAGAGTGTAAGCCATGCAGGCTTATTGCTCATACCACACTCACCGGGACTCAGACACCTCCAGGCACTGAGGACTCCGTCTCCCCAAAGTGTTTTCCTGATAAATTACAGAGCACCTCAACCCTGCAACTCACACAGAGGCTGTTCTTCATGGCTGGAGATGGACCCATGCCCTCTGGGGCATATCCCTGAGTGTGAATACTCTTTTCTCGCCCTCCTCCCACCCAGGCACCGTCCCAACTGGGCACTGCCTTGCCATGCTCCACATCTCCCACAAGGGGGAGCCCCCGGAGGGCAGCTGGGGCTGCGGAATTTTGGAAGCGCAGAAGTTTTCTCCTCCTGTCCTGTAACTGGTTTTCACTCACTCAACTGAGAGATTTCTTTGTTGCAATGATGGGGTCTAAGATGACACTTCTGGAGGCTGCAGGCGAGAAGCACAGCTGATATCATCTTTTATTGTCCGTTGTTATTTGCCTAGTATTATAAATTAAGGAGGAAAAGTAACAAAGAGCTTGAAGACACGCACAGCTCACAGGCCCTGGGTGGAGGCTGGCAGCATCGGACAGACAGAACCAAGACATCTGAGGGGCAACCAGGAGGTGCGTGTGGCTGCAGAGCACACAGGTAGGTACCTGCAAGAGGACAGCCGTGACGGGGGGAGGAGTGGATGGAACAGTCACAGAAGGTGGTCAGCAGAGATTAAAGGGGAAAGGCAGTGCAGAGGTGTTGGGAGATGGAGGGAGAGAGGAGGGAGGCGTCACAAAGGAGTGCAAAAGAAAAAAAATGCAAAAGGCTGACCACGGAGTGGGAGATGGAGAGTTTGGAAAGTGAATCAGAGACATAAGAGGGTTTGAAGTTGGTTCCAACTCGGCCACCCCAGAAACTTCACAAGGCATGAGAGGATGGGAGATTGACATTGAAGGCTCAGTTGCACAAGAAAATTCAGAGTGAGTAGGTGTGCCAGAAAGTCAATCAAATCATTTGGTTTGTGTGTCATATAGCCACACCTACTCCGGACTTTGACACACTCTAGAAGGAATTCTGGTCTGAGGGTGTTTTCAGGTCCTCTCCACTCGGAACTCATGTTTCACACTTTCCCTTTCTTCCTTCGGGTCTTCCAGAGTCGCTCCAGATAATGGATTAGGAGTCAGAAATTCCACATTCTAGTCCAGGCTTTTCCACTTATTGGCGAGATAGGCTTAAGAAAGGAATATCTGCATTTCCTTTTCCTTTGTCTATTAAAGGAAGGTAATAATATATTACTTATGAGCCCTACAGGGTTTTTCTGAGGGTTGAATAAGTAAAATAGTGTGAACAAATGCTCTCAATAGATTACAATTGCTAGTTAAATAAAAGATGGCATGAATAATATTAATTAGTTAATATATTCTTCCTATTCTCAGCAGGGGGTTTGCCTACTGAGCTTCACACACACACATATATATGTATACACATATATATGTGAAGAATAAGATAATGTGTAACATATATTTTATAAAGATATATTAGCCTTAACCTACTATCTGCACAGGAATTTAAATATATGACTCTATTTCCACAGCACATGTTAGAGTAACCTCTTTGGCAGACAAATAGGAATCTTTGTGTTCTTACCTTTTTAGCCACCCTCAGATGTTATTTTCCCTGACCTTGGCTACATTTTTGTATTTCTCAAACATGCAAATAATGATTGATGGTGTCTGCTTGGCTACCTGGATGAGTGATTTGTCTGTGTCCTGGACACTGCTGCAAGAACAGATGTCACACTGTGTCTCAGGCACATGATCAGACTAAATACGCCTGGAAGAAGCAAATAAGAGACTCTGTTAATCAGTTAATCATCCCACTGCTATATTCCCTGCCTGAAATGTGTGTGTGTGTGTGTGTGTGTGTGTGTGTGTGTGTGTGTGTTTTCTGGGTCATTTATTACTTAACACATTGAACCATCTTGGATGGAAAATTGGGTTCTGCACACGGGGTTAGGTTGCTTGAGTCTGCCTGTGAAGACTGCAGCTGGCTTTGATGCCTGTAGATGCACTCACCCTTCCCTCGGGTTCCAGAGGCAATGTGGTATATGGGGAAGGCAATGTAGATGGTGGGAAAATCACTTGACTTCTCTTGCTCATCTGTCAAATGAGACTGTTACCATCCTTTCTTCGTGCATCCAAATGTAGATGTCAGGAGCACATGAGATTATACTGTGCACACCAACAGTTCATAACTCTCCAAGTGCAGTATAATTATAAGGTTTTATTGCCATTATTCTGCTGCATGTTTCTTACATGATTTACCCATACTTCACAATTTAAAATATTTTACTTATTTAAATTATTTGAAAAGCTGCCTTTCCAGAGATGTTAATGTATTCTCTTACTTTTTTCATCTCCACCAATCAGCTGATAAATCAAATATTTATAGAGATGCTAAATTTGCCATATACCTACTCATTGCCAAAAAGTTAGTATCCTATCTAAATCACACAATAGTTGCACAATGTATACATAGGCTGTTTGTATTTTTCTAACCATACCAAATATGTATATATACATCCCTTTTTTCAAGCATGTGCCTATTCCCCTTTTATTAAAAATATATGCAAATATGTATTTGAGCAAGAAACATATACCTACATCCACAAACACAGCATCTTCACTTAGATAGCAGAGTTAATGAGGAAGAGGAACAAGTGCATCACTCTATCAGCATTGCAGCTATTTTAGAGTCCAGGAATGACCACAGTACACAATTCATGTGGTTAAAAAAATCGTGGATCAATTTCTGCCCTGTTCCTAGTAATGAATATCAATATCTTGCCTCTTCTAGACAGACTGTCAGCAGCTTCAGATATTTTTAAATGAGTTTTTAAAAATAAATTTGTGAAGTCAATTATTTTGAATCTCATCTGAAGCAATTAAAAAACATCCTGACATTTAAGGTGATATTTTTTCCCAAGTAAAATAATTATAAATAATACTAATTATGAGGAAATCATTCAGTTACTCTCGGTCTGGTTCAACCTTTAGGTTAATAAACCAATCCATTAAAATTCATCTTGCTCAAAGGACCAATTTGTTAAAAAAATGTAGCGACCTTTCACCACAAGTATGATTGATACTTTCTTTAACAATAATCAGAGCTGTCTTTCCCAGAAGGGAGTATGGTCAAGTGATAGGGATAGAAAACTAGGGTTCTTGTATGCCTCTCTTGGTAATACTTCTCAGACAGGTGCAGAATGATATTGATGATGATGAAGATGGTGGTGATAATGTACAAAATTAAAACTCTAATTTTAAAGAGAGTACCTTAAAAAGATGTTTGAAAGCCTCAGGACAGCTGATCACAAAACCCGGCTACATTACTCTTCATGCTAAAACCAGAATTTAGATATTTCCCTCTGCTTCTAGTGTTTCATTCTCACCAAAGGTGTAGGACAGAGATTTGCAAATGTGTCCCATGGGCCAAATCTCATCCACTACATGTTATAAAGTTAGTTTTATTGGAACAAAGCCCATCTATTATTAGATATTGTCTTTGGATGCTTTTCTACTACAGAGGCAGAATGGAGTTGTTACAACAGAGACCACATGGTCCACAAATCTTAAAATGCTACTATCATTCTTTTACAAAAAAAACTTGCCAACTCTTATGTTAGGTAAAGAAAAAAAAAAACAACTCAAGATTGAATTTATATCAGTAGCTAATATTTGAACAGCACTTTAGAGTTTATAGAGTCTGATCATATTATGTCATAACAGGTATTATCTTCATTTAAGTGATGAAGAAATTGCCGACATTTGCATAGTCGTTCAGTCATAAAGTGATGTAGAAAGGATTTGACCTCTAAAGATGGAAGAATGCTGTCCCAATGGTAGCTTTCAAGAAGCAGGAAAGGAGCTGGCTCTCAAACTGTAGTAATGGCTACCTGTCTCTTTTATCCACCTGGATGTGACCATTGCCCAAAGACAGTGGAGAAAGCAAAACTCTTAACATTCTTTTCTCTCATTATCTGATCCTGGCTGGGGTGATTTTAGCCCTGTCTGCCTCTACATCCTTATTCATATAACCAGAGTTATACTAATAAACAGAAAGGTTTGCAGTCAAAGCTAAACTTTATTGCATCAACTCTCGCTTATCCATACTGAAAGGAACGTATCATGCTGAAATTGGCACTGTGGCATGAACATTCCAAAACAGCAGATAACAGAAAAGTCTTTGTATTTGGAATATCTTTTTAAAAAGTTTGCATTTTGAAACAGTAACTCCTTTCTTAGTTATGTTTCTTTTTTATTCAAGTTAATATCAAAATTATATTTTCCCCTCTGAGCTTAGAACATCTATTAGCAAAATAGGCCTTAAAGTTCTAGATATCAGGAGGAAGGAAGCCTGGAATGAAAACTGTGCCTTTAAGACTCATAGATATAAAACAACAATTGTTTGCTGGGACCAAAGCTTTTCTTAATCTCCTGTTTTCTTGGAAAAGGGTGAGGGATAAAATGAAACAAATAAGAATAAGAAATTTTTACATTGAATCTTTCCTGAAGATTCCAAGCCAAAGTTAAAGATGTAAACAATTGAGCTAATTCAATGTTTCATTCAACCAATCTTTGAGTGTCCACTGTGCAGGCACTGCTAGGAGTCAGAGTATCACAGTGACTAAGAAAATTGATCAGAGAAGCAAACGTGCGTACGTGTTGTTAGAATAAACAATGGGATGGGAGTACAGATACAATCTTAAGTATGCAGATTCTTTTTTTTTTTTTTTTTAAGACAGAGTTTCGCTCTTGCTGCCCAGGCTGGAGTGCAGTGGTGCGATCTCGGCTCACCGCAACCTCCGCCTCCTGGGTTCAGGCAATTCTCCTGCCTCAGCCTCCCGAGTAGCTGGGATTACAGGCACGCACCACCATGCCCAGCTGATTTTTTGTATTTTTAGTAGAGACGGGGTTTCACCATGTTGACCAGGATAGTCTCGATCTCTTGACCTCGTAGATTCTTAATGGAGAAGTCATTCTTCCTTAGACAATCACATGGATATTATGGAGGAAGTGGCATTTTGTGAGACTTGAAGAATACACAGGTATTGGACGTTTGAAAATGGGAGGGTGTGGCATTCTGGGAGGCAACTGAGGGAACAAAAGCATAAGAGCAAAGTGTAGGGATGAGATGTGTTCAGAAAATTGTTCGGTGCTTGTGGAACATATGGTTATATGGGAATAGAAGAATATGAGAGAGGTAAAAGAGGATGAAAGCAGATTCTGGAGGGCCTTGGATTGTAAGTTAAGAAGCTTGATCTTTATTCTGTAGATAGTGAGAGCCATTGATTCTTTGTGTGCAGGAGAATTACATGGTCACACCTGTGACTGGGAGTAGAGTGTGACAGATATTGGATAAGAAGTTGGAGGCAGGTCACCAGAAAGAGGTAAAAAAGGTACCCCTCCACCTTGCACTCTAATTGCAAGACTGCCTCTCTGTCACGACCCTGACTGGCTGAGGACTTTCCGAGGGCATTTATTTAATGACATGCCAGTGGCATTTACTCATAAAACCAAAAGCCATTGGGGCCAGAAATAGGGGTTTTGGTTACTTCCCCAGACAGGATGCAGTTTGGGTGATTATACATGTGATTCATCGAGGTCGGGAAGCAAATCCTCTACAAACAAACAGCCCTCCCCTCCAAGCCCAGTGACTCATGGCTTCTTCAGTTTGATCCGTGGAAAGCTCTTGAGTCCAGGCAAAGTTTGAGGTATAAGGTTATGTCACAAATCTTTAGCATTCATCATGACAAGAGAAACATATTTATTCATTCTTTCAACCATTCAAGCAGTAAGCATTTATTGAACTTCTATTGTTTTAGATACAAAGAATGTGGCATTAAAAAACATAGTTCCTGCCATAAAATATTCACCAGCTTAATTGGGAAAACAGATATCCACAACAAAGAGAGTATCCTGTAAGTATTATTATAGGGAAATGCGAACAGTGCTAAAGGGTCAGAGGAGAGACACATAGCTGCTTTGGGAATGGACAGGTGGCATTGGAATTGGGTCTTAAAGAATAACTATTCCTCATTATTCATTCATTATTTCAACAAATAATTATTGAGCAAGCACTTACTATGTGCCAGGCACTGTTTTAGACATGAGATTTCATGCTTTTGTGGAACTTAAATTTTAATGAGAGGACCCAGATATTAAGCGTAGCTGGGAGTCAACCAAACAAATATGTACCCTCAGGGTCTTTACCCTCTTGTAAAGGTACATTTCAGAGAGCAGCAGCTAGCATGTCGTTTCAAGCAAGAACAATGTATGCCAAAAGAAGCATGAATCTAGCTCCCTGAGAGAGATTGGAGAAAGAAACTTCAGATTTGGGATGCCTAATATGAAAAGAAGGCTTATTAATAGCCCCAAATTAAGATGGGCACATTGCCCTGAGACCCTTTGGATAGAGTGGACAGACATAAGTTGGAGACCATTTTTACATGGAAATTCAGAGCATTCAGTCCCCCGACATTCTGATTTTGCAGTATCTGTCAGGCACATGGAGGCACTGATTAGGGACTCTGAGTACAGTTGTTTGGATTCACTGATAGAGCCTTGATACCTTCAATCTGACTGTTTTGCAATGGCCCAGTGCCATGAAAATAAAAACCTAAGACACTGGCCACCTCCTTGCTTAAGTCATATTCAGGTCAAATTCTGTAACAGCCAACTTCTGTTTGGAGGTCATACTTGGTTCTCATTTTATCAGGTTGTCTAAAATAACCAGGCCATGAGGTGGTTATTGTTATGGTACTCATTGGAATGGGATTTGACCTATATAAGGCAAAGAACTAGGACAGAAATAGCTCTTCAGCCCATCACAGGGTTGAAGAAATCCAGTATAAGCAATTGTAGAATCAGAGAGCTGGAAGAGACACAAGGTGACATAAGGTGATCCTGGCATCTGCCTCTAGGTCTGTCTGGAAATTTAATATAAATTCTAGAATTCATTATTTTAACAAATGCATACAAACATACTCATCTAGAATAGTATAGTTCTTTTCAGGACAGTGATACTGTCTAGCCTTGGGCAAAACATCTTTGAACCTCCTGTTTCAGAGCAGACCTCAGAATCTATAGCATATTCTTTTAATATACTTAATGGAAGAAATTCATTGTCTTTTGAGGCTATTCTGTGCTTTCAAAAAAACCCAAGTACCATATTCAGTTAGTCCAGCTGGATGATACCATTTTTGAATAAAAATGAATTTAAGGCGGGGTGCGGTGGCTCACACCTGTAATCCCAGCACTTTGGGAGGCCAAGGTGGGTGGATCACAAGGTCAGGAATTCTAGACCAGTCTGACCAACATGGTGAAACCCTGTCTCTCCTAAAAATACAAAAATTAGCCAGGCGTGGTGGCACACACCTGTAGTCCCAGCTACTCAGGAGGCTGAGGCAGGAGAATTGCTTGAACCAGCAGTAGTAAGCTGAGATCACACCACTGTACTTCAGCCTGGGTGACAGAGCAAGACTCCATCTAAAAAAATAATAATAATAAAAAAAGAATTTAAGTGCAGTTATAAAATTGTAAGCTGACATTTTTGTTTGCCTTATAACTGGTTCAAAGGGACTTAGCAGCAATTGAAAAAATAAGTATATATTGTCCCAGATTTTTGATTTGAGGGTATATGAAGCTCTGGTAAGTTGTACAGTTCCTCGCTCCACTTAGTGAACTTACTTGAGGTCAAGGAGCATGTCTTGTTTGTCCCCAGATACCCACCTACCACAGAGGCAGATGCATGTGGGGACTATTTGTTGAGTGAATAAAAAACAATCATTTCATTACTTTGTAGTCATATCATGAATTCTTTATTCATTTTGATTGTTTTCATCAAATATGAATCCCATGATTGCCTGTTACCTTGAGGCTAATTAGCTAGCAAAAAGCAAAGGAAACAGTGTTTGGTGGATAGAGCACTGCTGTGGGAAGAAAGTTCAGGCTCTACCATAAAACCTGTTATGAGTAGGATGGGTAGCTTTGAAAAAGATTCTTAAGTCTGTGTCTCCATCTTTAAATGAAAGGATTGAACAGATGATGGGAAAAGGTGCATTTGAGAAACAAAATCTTGAGTAGCTACTTTTTGCCTATCTCTATGTGCATGCTGTAGTGGAGATTCATTGTTATTATTCTTACTTAGAGACAGGATCTCACTCTGTCACCCAGGCTGGAGTATACTGGTGCGAGATCATCGCTCACTGTAGCCTCAAACTCCTGGGCCCAAGAGATCCTCCCACCTCAGCCTCCCGAGTAGCTGGGACTACAGGCATGTGCCATCACACACAGCTAATTGTTTTGTTTTTTGCAGAGACAGGGTCTCACTATATTGCTCAGGATGCTCTTGAACTCCTGGGCTCAAGTGATCCTCCTGCCTCCTTCTAAAGTGCTGGGATTACAGGCATGTGCCATCATGCCCAGCCCACAGAAGAAATTTTTAAGTTTTTTTTTGTTTTTTTACTTTTGAGACCGAGTCTTGCTCTGTCACCCAGGCTGGAGTGTAGTGGCATGATCTCGGCACACTGCAACCTCTGCCATCAGGATTTAAGTGATTCTCATGCCTCAGCCACCTGAGTACCCGGGGCTACAGATGCATGTTGCCACACTCAGCTAAGTTTTGTAATTTTAGTAGGGACGGGGTTTCACCATGTTGGTCAGGCTGCTCTTGAACTCCTGACCTAAAGTGATCCACCTGCCTTGGCCTCCCAATGTGCTGGGATTACAGGTGTGAGCCACTGCGCCCAGCTATTCTTAAGGTTTTAGTTGGTCAGTACTTTAGTGTTTGCAAGTGACAGAAGCCCAGCTTGATTTACTTAGGTAACAAACTAAACTTTGGAAAGGGCCAGGGTACACCAGGCTCCAGAAATTGCTAGAATCAGGGACCCAAGCACTTCCTCCCATTTTGCCCTAAGCTTCTCTCTCTGGATCAGCTTTATTCTTTTAGACCTTCCTCCATGAGGCTGGAAAAATGTGCAAAACCTCTGGGAAGTCCTCTGAGCCAGGAAAACAAGATAACATGACTGGCAGCTGCTGTAGAACCCCAAGGTTGGATGCAGAGAAGGTCAGCTCCCCCAGAGAAAAGGTTGTTACGCAGTCAAGATAAAATAGAGCCTTGCTAAAGCCTGCCTTCTCTTCCTGCCGCCTACTCCGACCCTGCTTCTCTCAGCTCCACAAACACTGGTGACTTTCTACTCTCCTTTCAAGACTCCATTCAACTTCGCTTTCTCTGAGGCCTGACCGGCAGAGCAGCACAATCCCTTCTTGTGTATGCCCCCAAGGCACCTGAACCCATCTGTACTGGTGAAGTACACCTTGCTGTGTTGCTTGTCCTGGTCTCTTTACCGATTTTTCTTCCCATGAGTCCGGGAACTCCTCAAAGGCACTAACTAACTGCCTTACTTGGTTTTGTGTTACTTTATTTATTCAATTATTTATTTATCAGTTATTAACAGCCTACAAGTGGTAGGTTCTGAGGATTTAAAGACAAGTAACATAGGTGTCCTGTTCTCAAGGCGGTGAAGGTCATGTGGGGAATGTGTGATAAATAGACACTGGCTGTGCAAGAGAGTGGGAGGAATCCATTACAGATGTCAGCACTGGCGGCTGTAGGAGCACATAGGAGAGTATCCTTCCTGAAGCAAGGATGGTCGTTGAGAACACCAGCAAGAGCTTCCAAGAAGGGAAAGGTATTGCTCCTGGCCTGAGTCCTGTTGAATAGGGTTGAGCGTGGTTGTGTGGGTTCTGAATGGAGAGAACGTTCTCTGCCGTAAGAGCAGCACTTGAAAAAGCTGGGGATGCCCCAAAGAGCAACATAATGAAAGGCTAATGTTTGGGTGTGATAGATAAGACAGAGACACAGGGAAAATAAGACAGTTTCCAATCAAGTTCTAATTTTGCAGTACAATGAACTATGAGTATAGAATGGATCACCATGGACTTATTCTGGAAATCTCTCAGAAAGTGTGGGTTCTGACTCACTTCATAAGAAATGACAGGGTTAAATCTGAGATCAAAAAGTCCAGGTTTCAATCCCGCTCGGTCAGGTATTAGCCTGGTGATATTTTCTCAATCTTTAATTTCTACATCATGAAATGAAGACACTAAGATTCAACTCTCAGAGTTTTATTGAGGATAGAATAAGACTTGTAAACTGTGAAGCACTATACAAATATAAGTTGTTCATTACAACTGTTTATCTGTAAAATAGAGAATTCTTCATTGATAAGGATATTTGGATTATTTAAAAAGATGTATATTTACATGCAATGATACAATATTTACATGAAGAAATATGTTAGTTTTACTTACTGGATAAAAATCTTGGTTGATGCTATTGCAAAATGCAAATGTGTTAATGAGTTGATTGTGTCTTTTTATATATTTTTGACTCTTAGGATAGGGCAGAAAAACAGCCCTTCAGGGTAGGCCATCTGATTCAGCTGTACATGTGATGTGCTGGGAATTAAGTAGTTCGGGTGTGCTAATTTTGAGGTAATCTCTCTACTAAGCAAACTGCATTCTTGTAGACAGAGTTTTACGTGAGGATTTCAGTCTCAAAATAGAACTCTAAGTGGCGCAACTTTCTCTTCACTGTCTCCATTTGCTCCTCTTTAAATGGCCATAAGTAATGGCAGCATTTTAAAATCACACTCATGCAAGTGATGTTTAGAGGAGCTTGATTTCATTAGTCTTATACTCTGGTCAGATATAGGAAAGGGCAAGGAACCTCCAACAGATACGGAATGACCCACTAAAGAAACCTGAACTCTTTTGAATCCTTTTCAAAGACTATAGGTGAAACACTAAAATGTAGCTGACACAGTGTGTTCAGGCATGCAGTGTAAATGATCCTTCACTCCATGTGGTCCATCAATTCTAGACAGCCCTTGGCTATCTTGTGGGAAGAAACCCCTGCTTGGTCTCTGTCGTTCCCGCTGATACCAACACTGAGCTGATCATTACAGAGGAGAGTGACTCCAGTGCTTTTCCATGTGGCTGTAAATGTGGCCATGAAAAGCATATAAAAAAATTTAGTGATTTGTCACTCACTTTCGCTGAATGATGAATTCAAGGAACCTAAAAGTGGAGGCCCATCACTCCCAGCTACGGGCTCAAAGTTATGGCCAGTTGGTAGTCCTTTTTCTCCACCCATTACTCCTTCCACCTGGACCTAACTGTTCTAAGAGCTGCCTTTCTAAAACTTATATAAGGAAAGAGAACATGACTCTTTTCTTGGAATGTGAAGTCTATGAGATATCAGTATAAGTTCCACAAAATAAGGAGATATCCTAAGGTCAAGTAAGCCTAAGAAATCCTGAATATGTCTCCACTGGACCTAGAAAATGTACATGAGCATATCTAAGGCTGTAAAATAAAAATAATACAATAAAGCAAAATAAAATAAAACATTTGAATTCAGCTTTTCTAAAGTTGTTTGAATTTAGAACTATTTTATTTAGTAATATTCATTAACACCTTGAATACTTCTTGCTTCTAGGTAATAAGAAATGTTCTTAGAGAAGTCTCAGTAAATAGTCCTATTGAAGGCTGAAGTCCATGCCTTAGACTGAAAAAAATTGAACATAGCTTAGATACATCTTATAAATAGGGAATACATGCTTATCATCCAAGGGTTCTTTTTAATAGTCCATTCTTTATTAAATTAGGGGTTTGCTGGGGAGGTGGGAGGTGAAATAAGCAATCAGCATTTGAGTTCATTCCTCTAGAAAATCTCTATTTCTAAAATTAATTCAGAAATTAAATTTTCTTTTCTATTAGACTGGCTAGATCTCATGGAAAATCCCTTGAAAATGTTGAAATTGACTTTTCCTCTCCCTCTCCTCTGCCCGTTTGCCTTTTTTCATAAAGAATGAGTGTAGATTTGATTTATAACTATTATTGTTTGTGTTTGATGGGACCCTATGGAAACCTATTAGCCAAGGGAAAGTGTAATCACTAGTAGTTTTAACTATAATCACAGAGAAATCTTTCCCTGTCCTTTAACCTTTCCATGGCTCTGTAATTGTGAGCCATATCTTTCATCAGGCCTTTCTCATAGATACTAAGATCATATTTTCTCTTCGTAGGTTCTCTAAAGTATCTTTTTTTTTCTACCCACAAAATAGTCAGGGAGTCAGGCAATGTGGTCGACTCTATTCATCATACATATCATGTTATACCTCTTCTAGGAAGCTTTTCCTGATCAAATTTCTTCTCTAATCATTGCTTCTCCCAGCATTTCTTCTGAATCTATTTAATGTATAGGATGTTATTTTACCTATGTTGTCGCAATACTTTGCAACTGATCTTGGTTTATTCATCTGTGTGTTTTCTCTGTCAACTAGAATTTAAAGTTCATCAGAGGCAGGTACAATATACTTAATTCTTTCGTACTATCTTCAAAGTCTTACGTGTAGTAAGACTTACACAGAGTTTTATACAGAATGGACATTTTCTTATTTGAGTTAAAAATAATTTACATGGAGTGAACGTGAGGATATCTGCTCATCTCCTAGGTTTTCTATCGATATGACTGGAAAGTGAACATTGGAGTCCTCCTGACCTGAGCTCACAGCCCAGGCCAAAACCATCAGTAATCTTTGTGCTCTTAATCAAATTTCTTATCTTCTCTGAGTTTCCATTTTCTCATATACACAGTGGGGATCTTGTATCTACTTTGTCCTAAAAGACTAGATGAGGAATGGTTAGAAGTTTAAGTTCTGATGTCAGACAGTTCTGGTTTGAATCCCATCTCTGCTACTTGCTACCTCATCTTGAACAAATTGGTTAACCTCTGATGAGTCTCATTTTCCTCATCTGTGAGTTAGGATCCATAATAGGGTTTATCTCATGAACTTGTTTGGATTAAATGAAATAATGCAAGGAAAACTTAGAATGGTACCTGATATCTAGCAACCATTCAATTAATGTTAAATATTACTATTGAAGATACCCAGAATACCTGATGCTGGCAGGCTCCATTAAACCATAGTTCTTTCTCCTACTAATTCCCATCTTTTTAAATCCGTTGCCACGGCAGGTGCACTTTGTAGATTAAGTTGGCTAAATGCATAACTTTCAGTGCAGAAATGGCATTCTGCCTGTTTTGCCTATCTTATACGGCACCAAATTCTTCTGAAGGAAAAGACTTTCTCAGGAAGATAATACATATCTGGATTGAAAAGAGCTTACGTTTTTAAAGTGTGGATTGGAGACATTTTTTAATTGAACACAGCCATTTTGTATCATGTTGATTTCCTCAGGATATGAATCAGAGAGAAATAACTGAAGTCTTGTCCCAGGAAGAAAGAGGACAGGCAGAGGATTTTTTACTGGTAAGGCAACTTGCACACTTGTCCTTTTCATAGTGAGTCATGATCTATGATACATTTCATAGCAATGTCTATGAGTTTCCAATTTGGAATTAGACATGCCAGCCAAATAAGGGAGGGAGAAGAGAACAGACTTTTAATCCACCTCATTGCCATTCAGAGTTCTAGAAGTGGAGCTTCAAGAAAATGACTATTCTAGCACCCACTTTTAGTCATATCTTTAAACTCATTGAGAAAGAGAATTAGCTAATAACTTTCTAAAGGTTTTCAGCAGAGCAACTCGACAGGGTTTTTTTTTTTTTCTCTCAATAACTAGCTCAAGTGTTCCAGAAAAATCAAAGTCTCCCTAATCTCTTTCCAAATCTTTTTTTTTCTACTTTTGCTATGACTTGAGGCTAACTTTTCTTTTTCTTTGCTTTCATACTGGCCGACCTAAGCTCTTCTTAAAATGATACTGTAAATTTGTTTAAGTTATTAGAGGCTACCTTCCCTATTTCTTTTTATTTTTCCAATCAAGCAATCTGAACGTGCTTAAAGAGCTCTCTTATATCCATTTAAAAAATTTTTTCAGGCCAGGCTCGGTGGCTCACGCCTATAATCCCAGCACTTTGGGAGGCCGAGGCGGGTGGATCACGAGGTCAAGAGATCGAGACCACCCTGGTCAACAAGGTGAAACCTCCTCTCTACTAAAAATACAAAAATTAGCTGGGCGTGGTGGCGTGCGCCTATAGTCCCAGCTACTCAGGAGGCTGAGGCTTGAACCCAGGAGGCGGAGGTTGCGGTGAGCCGAGATCGTGCCATTGCACTCCAATCTGGGCAACAACAGCGAAACTCCCTCTCAAAAAAAAAAAAAAATTTCCCATCAAGTAATCTAAACTTGCTCAAAAAACTCTCTTATATCCTTTTTTTTTTTTTTTTTTTTTTTTTTTCCACACTTCAAGTCACTTTGGGCTACTGTTCTAAGGATGTTTCCCAGCTATTCTAGTAATAGAATAAAAAACGCCAACACTTTGTTACCATTGGTCCTTCATATTCATGGGTTTCACATCTAGGGATTCAACCAACTCTGGATCAAAAACATTTGGAAAAAAGAAAGGATGGTTGTGTCTGTACTGAACACAGATTATTTTCTTGTCATTCCCTAAACAATATAACATAACAACTGTTCACATAGCATTTACCTTTTATTAGATATCATATGTAATCTAGAGATGATTTAAAATATAAAGGAGGATGTGCCTAGGTTATATGCAAATACTACACCATTTTATATAAAGGACTTGAGCATCTGCAGATTTTGGTATTTGCAGGGGATCCTGGAACCAGTTCTCCATGGATGCTAAGTGATGACAGCATATGCATTTGGGTATCCCCGGGACGTGTTGCCATTCAGAGTATATTACAGATGCTTAAAATGGTGATTAAATAAATATGACCTTATATTTCTGTAGCTTTTAATGCTTTATGGAAAACTTTAATTTCCTTATAAAATCCTGCCTGCAGTTGTCTTATTTTTCACCTTTTCTACCACCCAAAATAATCTTACCTTTTGTTATAAAGTCAGTAAGTGTTAGAGTGGAGACCAGAACTTGGCCTCCAGCTCTCAGCCACACAAGTTTATTGCCTTAACCTGAACATTTGCTAAAGCAGCAGTGTTAGTGTTTTGAAAAATGTAGACCTCCCAAACTTGACCTTGTACTCATATAATGAAGGGAATAGCAGGAGTGCAGACCAGTTCTACTATGCCTTTGTTTTGGGAATATATCTGAACATCATGTTATTTTTAAATTGTAAAATGTGACTTGTTCATACTTAGCCTTTATTCTTCTCTGACCTTGAGCTCCAATTCTCACTGCCTTTTCTACAAGCTCATCATTTTCTCACATGGTATCTCTACATTGTGTTCTGGTATGAAATATTAATGGCCCACAATAGGGCACTTTTAATCTCTTCATCACCAAGATGTAGAACATCTTGGTGCCTTGATTAAATAGTGCGTGGTCAGTGTGAGTACCTTGATTAAATAGTGCGTGGTCAGTGTGAGTACCTTGATTCTCCTCCTGCTGAAATTCTTTCTGTCACATGATTTCTTCAATGTAAAAATAAACAATTGTTACTATTCCCTTCATTACGTCACTGGAGTTTGAAGTCAGCCAAAGGAAGATATTAAATAATCAGGGAGATAGGGTTTCTTGCATTGAACTCCTTAAAGGCAGACACTATGTCAGAAATTTACGCCAAGTGCCGTGGCTCATGCCTATAATCCCAGCACTTTGGGAGGCCAAGGCGGGTAGATTGCTTGTGGTCAGGAGTTCAAGACCAGCCTGACCAACATGGTGAAACCCCATCTCTACTAAAAAAAAAAAAGAAAAAAAATGCAAAAGTTAGCCGAGCATGGTGGCACATGCCTGCAATCCCAGCTACTTCAGAGGCTGAGGCAGGAGAATCACTTGAACCCAGAGGCTGGGGTTGCAGTGAGCCAAGATTGCGCCAGTGCACTCCAGCCTGGGAGACAGAGTGAGACTCTGTCTAAAAAAAAAGAAAAGAAAAGAAAAGTATATATCCCCATCCCCCATCCCCTAATCCAGAGTCTGGCACAGAGCAGGTACTTAATACATATTGATTACACTGAATTGACATCTATAAGAAAATTCAAGAAATCTGTCCCTTAGTTGTGACTTTGTCCATCATGATGTGACCTTAGCTAAGTCTCTGAGTTTCTGTTATGTCATCGTTTAAATGGGATCTCTGTCTACCTTTAATGGGAATGCGAGAGTACTAGGAAATTTGGCCTTAAGGAATATTTGTTTTAGACTTCACAGACCAGATGGAGTTCTAGTTTTTAAGTGAATAATTTACAGACTAATGGGTTTTATATGAATAATCAAAGCAAAGGGGCACTTGGTGACCTACTTTTGGATTAATATTTTTAGTTAGTAAGTCATTTTTGACAAATTCCCACACCCTCAATATCTGTTCTCTTTTCCCTTTACTTCAGCTTCCATTATGGTCAACTTTACCATTGAAACGAAATCATCAACTTGAAGATATGTTGGGAAATGCTGTTATAATCTGGATTCATAAATCTTAACAGGAAGAACCTGGAGCCAAGCAGCTTAGAGCATTATGAAATTAGTTAAGTCAGGCTTCTGGAGTATGTGAGCAGTATACCACTTTCTCATTAATCTGAGGCAGAATGCCCAGAAAGACTATTTCACAAAAGTTAGTGCAAAAAGAGAAGTCCATTGAGTCATTGTTGGGTGCTGGATAACTGAGCAAATTTATTGCATTTATCAGTGGGGGAAGTCTGTATTCTAAGACTGCCTTGCTAAGAAAATCATTGTAAACTTGTAAATGAACAATTCTCTTTCCTCAATGGCTCTCAAACCTGAGTGAGCATCAAAATTATCTGGAGGACTTATTAAATCACAGATGGCTGGGTACTACCCTTAAGATTTCTGATTTTGTAAATTCTAATTTGGGGTGGGGTGGATCCCAAGATTTTGCAATTGTCACAGTTTCTAGGTGGTGCTAATGCCACAGGACAAGGTCTACACATTGAGAACACTGTGCTACTTGATTTTCCTTAAGATTGCCAAGGCTGGTAAAAAGAAACATTCCATGGTTACTGCTGCTCTTTTCTGAGACTAATTTAATGAAATAGGACTTAGATAAGGCATCGATAGCACAAGCCACAGGCAGACATCTATGGGTCATGGTGTCTGTGTAAAACTACAATGAACCCTAGATAAAGAGTGACAGAGGTTTTTTTTAAAGTTAAGTTTTCAGCTCAGCTCCTTCATGACTCTTTAGGATACATTATTGTGGTCTGTTCCAAGCTCCTTCTGGAGTCATCCTAAAATATATTGCCGGAATATTTAAAAAAAGAGAGAGAAGATATGTTTCATTTTCTTTGAGGTGGCATTCCAGGTTGTCATCTCTTTTCCAGCAAACAGGCCATGTATTCAGGCATTCTACCTTCTTGCTTTGTGATCTAATTAGACACTAGACAGCAATTCTCTATCAAGTTCTTTTAAGCAAGTTCTTATTTCATATAGGTACAATATTATCAGTTCTGGCTCTTTTTCTGGAAGCCCATTTTATTCAATTTAGTTCAACACCCATTGAGTGACTTTCTATGCCAAGCACTATTCTAGGGACTTAAAAAAAAAAAAAGACATGACCAAGACAGACATCAATGCCTGCCCTTACAGAATATACATTCTAGCATAGGGAGGTAGACAGTAAACAGTACATCAGTCAATATATTATATTCTTAATAGTAAATGCTATGGAACAGAGGAAATTAAAGCGGAGTAATTAGGTTCAAGACGGGGGTGTGCTGGCAGAGGAGGACTATGTGCACAGTTGCAATTTTAAATAGGGTGTCAATCGAGCAAAGATCTGAGGCAGGTGAGACTATAAGTATATATCTGGGAAAGAACGTCACAGGCAGCGAGAACAGCCTGAGCAAAGGCCCAACGGCAGGAGACTGCCTGGCACATTTAATGAACAGCAAAGAGGCCAGTGTGGCTGATGCAAAGAGACAGAAGGAATGTATAATAGGTCAGAGAGATAACAGAAAGGCAAGGGTGAGGCTGTATAAGGTTTTGTAGATTACTGATAGAGAACTTTGGCATTAATCTGAGTGAAATGGGTGTCACTTCAAGGTGCTAAGGAAGAGTTGACTGTTTAACAAGGGTCTTTCAGTATATTATATATAGGCTAGATGAGCAGGGCTAGGATAGAAGCAAACAGACTAATTAGGAGGCTGTGACAGTAACCCCCCCAAAAAGATGATGTGGCTTATGCCATGGGTTGGTCACTAGAGGTTATGAGAAGTAGTCTGCATAGGGCTATATTTCGAAAGCAAGATCCAAGAAGATTTTATGATAGATTGAACATGGAGTATGAGTTGAAAAGAAAGCAAAGTTTTGGCTTGAGCAACTAAAAACATAAAATTGCTATGGATTGAGGTGCTATTGATTGAGATGGCTGTAGGAAGAACAGGTTTGTGAGGAACATTGGGATTTTGGTTTTGGACATACTGATATTTAAATAACTATTAGGCACCTAATTATAGATGTCAAGTTGGTTGTTGATCATGCATCTTTGGAGCTAATCAGAATGCCAGCTTTTCCCTGGCTAAAGAGGGAGACGTTGGAGCCACCAACATTTTGGGATTAAAAACTGTGAGGCTGAGTGATGTTATCAAGTGATTGGGTATAAATGGAGAAGAGGAGGACTCAGCTCTGGGGGTCTTCAGAATTACAAACTCAAGAAAAAAAGAAGAAACCATCAGGGAGAGACTGAGGTGTGCCTATCAAGGTAGAAGAAAAACTAGGTGGATGTAGTGTTCCAAAAAGCAAGAGAATGAAGTACATCAAGTAGAGGGGAGTGAGAAGTAGTGCCAAATGCTGCTGACAGATCCGGTATGATAAATACTGAAAGTCGCTCATTGAATTTCCCAAGTGAGCATCACTGGTGACTTGAACGAGAACATAATTTGGTGGAATGGTGACAGTCAAAGCCTGGTTTAAGTAGCTTAATAGGGAATGGCAGGAGAGGAATAGGAAACACTGAGGAAATCCAACTCTAGAGGTTGCTGCGAAAGGAAGCAAAGAAATTGGATGAAGACACATGGGGAAAGTGAGGCGAACCTGAGGGGTTTGTTATTGCTGCTGTTTTTGGTTAGAAGAAATTATAATATGGTTATGTGCTGATGGAAATGATCCAGTAGAGAGAGAGAGAGATTAATGTTTTAGGAAAGATAGCAAGAATTCCTTAAGCAATTTTGTTGGGTCAGCAAATAGTCATAGTATCTAATGTCCAAGTGGAAGATTTGGCTTCAAAGAGAAGATAGAATATTGTCATCCATAGTGACAGGCATGTTTAGGGTAGTAATGCTGCTTGAGAGGGGTAAATATAGCAGTGAGACCCTCTGTAAAATTCCTTTTCATCACTTAGTTTCTCCATGAAGTAGGAGACAATATCTCATAAAATCTCAAAAATTGTTCAAATGAAGCTCAGGTATACAGCTCTATAAATATTTATTCAAAAAATAAAACACAGCCAAACATAATACAGAAAGTATGCCATAAATGTTCTATTTTAGGAGTTTTTCTGCATGAACCAATTGAGATTTTAGAATAGGGATCTAATGTCTTTTCAACTAGGGACACTTCTTTTCCTGGTAAATATCTCTGTATTAAGCATAGGCATTCTTCTTTGCTTCATTAATCTTCAGATTTATTTAAAAATAGGGATATTTATATATAAATTTTTCTATTTGCCAATTAAATGTGCCAAATTGTAACTTTTTAAGATGTTATATGTGGATAGGTTAATGTCCATGAAAAAATCTTTAACCATCTCTTGCTCTTCATTTTAACAAGATGACTGGCCCCTGTCATCTTGCCAGTGTTGTCAGCTTGGTACGTTGTAGATATTGGCTGCAATTCTTAAATAGATATAAACAAGAGCTTCCACTATTCTTATTTATAATAAGTACTTAAACTTAAATCAGAGATAGGAAGCACCTGTATGATTTTTTAAAAAGACATGGTGGACCCTTTAATCTAAATTCTGTTTCTTCTCTGGTATATAAAAAGTCACTTTTCGGAGGTTAGAAACTGTATTTTAGTGCTTTGCTTGAACAAAATTTTCAAAACATAACAAGGTATCGCATAAACGTTTTGCAATTGTAATGATCTTAGTTTGGGCTGCTATAAACAGGGTGGCTTATAAACAACATACACTTATTTCTGACAGTTGTGGAATCTGTAGGTTCAATATCAGAGTACCTGCATGGTCGTGTAGGTTCCTCTCCTGAGTTACACTGCCAGTTTTGTTGTACCCTCACATGGTGGAAAGAGAGCTCTCTGGGGTCCCTTTTATAAGGGCACTAATACTGTTCATGAAGGCTCCATCCCCATGACCTAAATTTTTTCCCAAAAGCCCCGCCTCATAATACCATCACATTGAGGGTTAGGATTTCAACATATAAATACTGGAGGGCCACAGATATTCAGTCGATTGTCATAATAAAATATGTAAGATAGATGTTTTAAAAATGCTTGTTAAGATTCTTTCATATTAGTGATCAAGTGAGTTTGAAGCAAAAGGGGAATAACCATAGTATTGAACTCATAGAGTTGTAGGGGAAATGAAATGATATTGCCCATGTAAGGTAACTTAGTGCAGTGCATGGCCCATGGTAAATGACTAACATGTTATTGTAGTGGGTGCAAAGTGGTGATGGGGTTCCTTGAGAAAGATTCCATAAAATTGACAAAATTAGGGGACTTTTCTTAGTTAGCTGCTGTGTGTGTGTGTGGTTCGTGTGTGTGTTTTGTGGGCGGGGGGTGACAGAAGGTTACTAGAGCCAGCATCATTTCATCGAGAACAAATTTAAAGAATGAATTGAAAGAAACAATTCATCCAGCTTTTACGTGCCAGGTACTGTAGTAAGCATGTTAGATACGCACCGTATTTTGTCCTTATAGCCCTGCACAGTAAGTTGTATTAATCCAATTGTATGAATGAGGAAATTGAGTTGGGGGGAAATGATTAACTGCTACAATGGGAGAGCTCTCCGCAATTTGGTAAGTAAATTAAAAGACTGAATTCATCTACTAAGCTGTCCATAAAAGAGCAAAATTCTCACCAAGGTCACCATGGGATTTAGTTTTTAAGTCCCCAGCCTTCTTTTCACCATACTGTTATTTGCTTATTCATCTAAATCCAACCTAAATTCAAATGCACATTGCTGGTTTGCTCTGAATCAAGGAGTTTGCTTACTCTGCAATTAGTCAAGGGATTTGCTTCTGAACATGTGTGTAGAGATGGTTTACTCTTTTGTACTGATAAAGGTTGAAGACAGAAGGAAAATCTAACTTTTTGTCCCATGAGAGAAAAAGCTCTCTTCCCATTGCAGAAGACAACAGTATAGTTTCCTTAAAGACTAGCTGTGTTTCAAACTCATATAACTCTTGCTCTGGTTGATGAAAAGCACAATATTCCTTCTCTCTTCCTGTAGGAATGCAGAAATAGGAAAAGAGAAAGAAAAAAAAGAAAGAAAAGAGGGAAAGAAAGAAAGAAAAAAGAAAGAAGGAGAAAGAGAGAGAATGAAAAGAGAAAGAAAAAGAAAGGAAAGAAAGAAGACAGGAAGAAGGAAGAAAGGAAGGAGAGAAGGAAGGAAGGAAGGAAGGAAGGAAGGGAAGGAAGGATCTAATTTATTTTTTCTATTCAGAACAGAAAAAATCAATTAGAAAAATAACTTTTTTTTCTCCCAAGGGGAAAACTAAGTTGTAGCAGCTCTTTGGAGACTTTGAAGGACATCATACCCCATTCATTCATGGCAATCAGTTGTTGAACACTGAGCAACTTCATTTGTAAATGAAGGAGAACAGTTTGGCTGGCAGAACAACTTTCAAATATATTTTGTACCTGAGTCTATTCTAGAACAAAAACTAAATCAATATAAGCATTTTGAAAGCTTATTATGGAAATGTCAAAGCTCCAGTTTTTAACACTTTCAGTTTTTTTTTTTAAAGATGTGACATGTAAATGCTTCACTGAGTCTATAGCCGACCCCATGAAAATAGGAAAAAATGATGCCAGATTATCAAAATGTTTCTTTCTTTCTGTAACTTGGATTGAGAGGTGAAGAATTCTCATCCTGGAAGGGAGAGGAGAACTGCCTGGGTTTCCATTTTGAGTTTAGTATAAGAATAACTCTGTGAAAATATATATATTTTTAAATAGTGAAAAAACAATTTGTTCATCCACAGCCAACAAGGCCAGTTTAGAACAGGGAAATTTAGGGTAGTTGTAGCATGGGCCTTAATGGCTAGAAAAAGTAACTAATAAATTACTAAGAGGAATTGTGATCTTCTATTTCCCCAGAGGATTAAAAAAAAAATCTGCTCAGCATCCATTTTGGATAGCCTAGGTGCTCTTCCGTCTACAAACAGGCATCTGCACTGATGATTCTCGTGGGTGCAAAAGATGTGGCAGAAGTTCTTTCCCCCTCTCCATCTCAGGACTTATTTATACAGTCTTTATATTTGATCATTTATGCTACAAGTGAATCACAATTTCTCATCCTTCAGTGGCCAGCTCACTTGCTGCTTTTGGCTAATTGTAGAGGAACTGAAATCCTTGGAGAGAGGGAGAGAAACAGGCAAGAGGGCAGAGACCCAACCACTCTTCCTCTAAGAAGCCTGTGACTCAGCCCTGAGCTCCCCAACCCCCAACCAACTTCATCAAACCTCAGCCCCCCAAATGCATGGTTTAACATTTTCTTTAGTGGTGCAATCTTGTTAGGAGATTACAGGGAATACTGAGTTTTATTAGGGTTCTTTCAACAAATTCATTTAATTGTTACTGCCCCTTGGCTAATGCTGAGTCACTCTCAAAGCTTCATAGCATTTCATGACAACTCATCCTTCTTGACTTTCCTTTTTTTTTTTCTTTTCCTTTTTTAAGTTCTCTTAATATTTTTTATTCCCAACAGACTTGACTTTGGACAAAACTGAGAAGAACTCATAAACTTGGCTTCCTCACTTCTGCTCCTCAGGTGAGTTTAATTCCTATTTCTATTATGCAATGTCGTTAAAGAATATTTTCCCAGATTTCTGTTGAAGAACTGCCTTTTTTGATCTTTTCGATGCTGGCATTCTTTTAGAATTAACCATGGAAAAACTTGATGACACTTCCATCCTTCTTGTAAAATTCATCTTTGGAGTAATTTTACAGTGTGTGTTTTCCCCTTGGACATTTTAAAGAGCTGGATTTCCGTCTCTTTGCAGAGCATCCCAGCAGCTGTGTCTCATTTTCTTTGCAAGGGCATTTGAAGAAATTGCTAGTTTGTAAGCTGCTTAACATATGAAATAATTGTTTTAAAGCACTTTACAGTTTGCTTAGTGCTTTCCTGTTGTTTTACCCCATCATTTCTCTTAGAGGCTCAGGATGTATTATTTACATTTTTCAGAGAGGGAAATGGGGTACTGAAGACATAACAGTAGTTTGGCCCGGCACAGTTAGGCTCATAAATTAATCAACAGATCAAAATCTCTCCCTTCAGATCCTTTAATATCTATGACCAGAAAGCCTCATATCTTTTGACCTAAACAGGTAGACAGACATATCTGCTTTGCTTCACAGCAATTTGTAGTCTAGCTAGTTTTAGATCTACCCTGGTAA
This sequence comes from Sapajus apella, assembly GCF_009761245.1. Classification (NCBI taxonomy): domain Eukaryota; kingdom Metazoa; phylum Chordata; class Mammalia; order Primates; family Cebidae; genus Sapajus; species Sapajus apella. The sequence goes on from NW_022436956.1 coordinate 13,085,935, forward strand.
ACTGCCTCAGTGATTGGAAGTCAGAACACTGTTTGGACAGATTTAACATTGTTTGGCTGTTTTTATTAAAAGTGAGGTACTGGGTGGCTGAAATCACTTGTTTTGGAGTTGAACTGCTTGGAGTTTAATCCAGGTTCCAACTCGTACCAGCTGTGTGACTTTGGTGAATTACTTAACCTCTCTTAGCTACATTTTGCTTACATGTGAAATGGGAGCAATAATTGCAACTTCATGGAATTATTGTTGTGAGGCTTAATTGAATGAATCCATGTAAAGCTCTAAGCATAGCATCCAACACATAGTAAGCCTTCAGTAAATGTTAGCTGTTACCATATAGTGGTTCAAAAGGTGGTTACCTGGTCATTTTTCCTGAGGTTCATTTAGGTTGATTTGTTTCATGAAATTATACATCTGGCCCAGTCAAGACTAGAGAGATCTTAGTGGTCTTAACAGATAATTGGTGGGTAGACAGAACTTGTACTAATGCTTCCTCTGCTTTAGAGGGCTGTGATAATTATAATGTCTCATTCTTCTCTCTAAAACGCAAAGTGGCCATGTTGTTCCTCCTGAGTAATTTGCAACATAGATAAAGGACCCCATTCAGTACTGCCCATGGTATTCAACGTAGCACTTTTGAAATGGTAGCACACAAAAAAGTAAAAGACGACATGGGTTTTCTTAAAGTTCAAGAAGACAGCAAGGTGCAGAGGAAGTAGTACTGATCTGTGTGGTTGTAAACTGGCTGTTGTTAGAACACATTGGACTCAGTCCTGCATCTGCTAGTCATTTCCTGAGTAAACTGGGCAAGGCATTTTGCTTCTCTGTACCTTTGTTTCTCCAATTATAAGTGGGAATTATAATACCTGCAGGGTGGTCAACTCGTCTCTTATTTGCCTTGGCCATTCCCAGGGCAAGTGCTATGTCTCAAAAGCCTCCTCAGTCCTGGGGAAAACTAGAATGGTTGGTCACACTAAATACCTATCTCTCTTCTCTTACTACGTTCACCATATGGGCAACAGAATAAAAGTGCTTTGACATTTCATGTACTGAAGAGCCTAATAATCCAACTCGATTCTAAACCTAAGTTCCAAAAATAGTGCTTTGGGGTACTGGAAGAAAAACATAGCAATACAGTATATTATAGTGCATTAGTTATTAAGTAAGAATAATGCATTTTAATTCTTGGTGCATCATTCCTGGTGCTTAGAAATATGTAACTGGAACCATGTTTTATCTCAACCTTATGTGTTTACATACGTGTAATTGAAAGTAAACAAGAGTATGTTTATACAGAACATTTAAGACAAGTACTTTCAGGTGATCATGAAGGTAATTTGCATTTGAAAGACCTCATTTGGATAATCTTTACTTCTTGAAAAGTTCTGTTTTGTATCCAAGACATATTTTGGATGTGATTGCCATTTACAACAAATTGATTGATTAATTTTAGAAAACTTCAAAGGAAAACAAAAGAGTCTGACAAAGGTGACATAATTGACCATTTACTTGGTATCAAAAAAATAAGTACCCATCAAAGAATAATAGTACATTGCCGGTAATTAATGTGAAGCAGGATTGGTGTTCCAGAGATATGCAAAAATATTAACCAATGTGCATACTCAGGAATTAGAGTAGTTTTCACAAAATGATTCATTTAGTTTGCTTTCAGGTCATATAGAGATTGCACTTGAGTGGAACTTCAAAATGTGTAACCATGTGTTTACCTGAAAAGTCAAAAGTTTTTTGATTGACTTTTATTTGTGTTTCACCCAGAGGCATCTGACTAGAATCAAGCCAATACACACCCTATAAATGCCAAAGTGAGGCTTCTCATAGACGTACACAGCAAAGATACATAACACATGTGCAGTATGTATTAGTAAGAGCGTAAAAATTAGCAAATTTCATTAAACTCAATTGCTTATGTTAATACAGAGAAGTAAGATTTACTTAAACAATTAGCCTCATTTTTGCTCATTTTGTGCTTGGCTTTTGAAATAGGGCATACAAACCTAGGTTAAGTGATATTAAGGGAATTGAAGACCCAGAACATGTCACATACTCTTTCTTCATCTACCCTGGAGGACCAACTGCAGCCCTGGATACATGATACTCAGTAAAGCCTTGTTAACTTACATTGACTGTTCTTTGTATTAATAATCATTCAGAATAACATAATGAAACCAAAGTGAGAAGGGCATGGCCTAGCGTTCCACATTCAACTTTTCCCCAAGGAATGAACTGCTTTACCTCTCAGGCAGAAGCAAAGAACTCATTCAAAAGCAGAGCAGAAGGCTGTTGGAGTTATTGTTGTTTATATTTCTCTGGACAGAGGAGCAATTATGTTGGCTTCAAAGGCCTTTTCTTCTACCTTCCATCCTGGCATGCTAGTACTGGAAGAAGCCTCCATTCTGTTCCTACGTTTTACAAATGGAAACCCAGAGAAGGAAACTCTTTGCCCAAGGTCACAGATGCAGACCTTCTCAGATATTTGTTAACCCTAATTTAATTTTTCCACATTTCACTAAATAGAGCTGTAGGTGACTTTCTTGCCCTTGGCCCTTTTTTAGTTTAGGAAATACCCTTCTTCCCAGATCCTTCCCACTATCTAGTGTGGTCCCTATCCCACCACTTTTTAGACAACTCTCCTTCCTTCCAGTGCTTTCAAATGGCATTTTCTTTGCCCTCAGCCAGCACACCTGTACCTTCATTCCAAGGTTTCAAGATAAGGGAATCTTCTCGTTGATCCAAAGTGCTTTCTTTGACATAGTGATGCGGGTCTCCGGGCTTCTACCGATGTCTCTGAGGCTTCAGTCACGTGAGTCAAGGTACTTTATGGTTAATTTAGCTGGTGAGGAGAGCAAGCTCAAACTTGTGAGAAGAGACATCAACTGCAACAAACCAAGGTCAGAGCTTGAACAGAACCTCCAAGAAGACAGATTGCCTGTGGCTCTGAGAGCATCATTCCCCCGACAATAGTGATGCAGACAGAAAGTAGAAAAATGACAGTCTCCTTTAAGAGGCAGATGAGGGCACAAAGGTTTTTCAAAACTCAGTCCCACAGAGAGGAAATCTGCTTGAATTTATTCAGGCCCCTTCCTTTTAAATCCTCTTTACCCTTGGCTCTGCTAGGTGCTAAAGTTTATGCATCAGCGACAGGTGATTCTTATGTAAGAATGGAATCTCGGGTGTGATAAATTTGGTCTTGAGAAATCTCAGCTCAGTGGCTGCAGATGGCAATGTCATGATGGCAGAGTGAGAGAGCGGTGACCTGCTGGGCTGTGGGCTGTGTGTGAAATGGCTACTCGGCTCAGAACTGTCTGAGCCAATTCTTGAGTCTCAAGGTCATGACCAAGGGGCACAGCCCAACTGTAAAGTTGACATTTATTCTTGCTAATCCCTTGCACACTGCATCTGGCTCACTCAAAAGTCCCTCAAGAATGGGGTTGTAACCTGTGTTCTTTGTGAGTACCTTTATAATTTTGGGTCTTTGTCTATCATGACTAGTCCTGTTAAGGTTCAATTCTATGCTTGTAAAGAATTGCTTACACTAGAGGATTTGCACAACTGTGTTGGCTTGGTGAAGGAGACATTTCTGTTCACTCCATCCCTGTCAGTCAGGTTCTATCTGTGATCTAGGTATCTCTTTAGTGGCAACTTTCAGGTCACAGTTTCTTAGCCTTAGTTTTGCAGAGTTTTGAAATCCCTAAAAAGTACACGTGCAAACAATAGTGAACATGTATGTCTTTCTCTAAGGAAAGGGTCTACCACTTTTATAAATTTGTTTTATGAGTCTGAGACCCAAGACATAATAAGAGTCACTATTGTAGATGGAGAAAATATTCTGAAGCAACCCTTGTTTCCTTTCAACTAGATTTCGTACTTCGAATTTTGGATCAAACTTGATCAGAGGTAAGCAACATAAAGCAAGCTTGGGTCCTGGCTTAGACCCTGCCTCTACATTTTCTGACTATGTGAGCTTAGACATGCCACTCCTCTATGTCTCACATCCTTATTTAGAAAATGGATAAAATGGGGAAAACATTACCTCCCTCATTATGTTATTGAGAATTAAATGAGAGTATATGTAAATCGTGTAATGTACCTGGCGTTTGAGAAGCATTCAAAAACCAGTAGCTAATAGTGGTGAGAGTCCCATGGAACTCATGTCGCCAGAGTATATGGGCTGATAGGCAGTGCCAAGTATCTTCTTCCCTTCTTCATTTTTAGCATATTCCTGCCTTTGTCTATTTACCGAGTCAATAGCTGCCATTTTATATTCCTCATAAGTATCAACATTTTTTTTTAAGGCTGGAGCTGAGCCTGTAGATACAGGCTGCCAAAAAGGCAGGAGCTGGGCCTGAGAATATCAACATATTTTAACCACCAGTGTTTTAAATTTTTTAAATAAATTTAGGAGATATAAGTGCAAATTTCTGACATGCATCTATTGCATAGTGGTAAAGCCTGAGCTTTCAGTGAACCCATCACCCAAATAGTGAACGTTGTACCCAAGAGGGAATTTTTCAACCATCACTCTCCTCCCACCCTCCCACCCTTTGGAGTCTCCAATGTCTGTTATTCCACTCTGTATGTCTCTGTGTGCCCATTGTTTAGCTCCCACTTATAAATGAGAATATGTGGTATTTGATTTTCTAGATCGAGGTTATTTCCCTTAGGACAGTGGCCTTCAGTTCCATCCACATTGCAGCAAAAGACATGATTTCCCTTTTTTTTTTCTTATGGCTGAGTAGTGATCCATGATTTAATCAACACGGATAATATGGCGTCTCAAAATCTTTAAGCCCACTTCTTATGGGCAAAAGTAACAACTGGCATTAGACTCCCAGCAACCCATTAACAAGTGTTACTTTCCTTTGGAATGAACATGTTTTAATCATTTTTAAAATTTATTAATGATAGGTACTGTATATTTTAGCTACAGACGTTTTTTTCCTACTGTACTTGTCTTTCTCTTCCCCATTCTTGTTCCTCATTCTTCTCTCCAAAGACCATTGCAAACTTACCTTGGAAACTATAAAGAAGGATGGCCTCATGTGAGGTCATTCATCATCCTGGCATTAATGTACTTCTCTTCTATTTGGAGTTTGAGTCCAACAGTATCTGATCTCAGTCCTTCTTTTTAGAATCAATATTTCCATAGCAAGTGTAACATCATCCTAAACGGGGAATCCCATTTTTTTAAAGCTAGAGATGGCAGTTTGGTGAGATTGGCCAAAAATAATTTGAAGAAAGAATGCACTAAGAGTGAAAATGTTATGTTTATGAAAATATTATGAAAGCTAAATCTGATGCACTTGAAAAATATGGCAGGATATTTCACTGTATATTCATGAAATCTGTATCCAAACTATATCCATAAATACTATTCAAGGGAATATAGAAATTTCTTCCATGTATGCATTTCTGTTGGTCTAACTCATTGCTTAATCCACAGAAGGTAGTAAATAAATGTTTGTTAGATGGATATTTATATTTATATTACAGTGTAAATAACTTATTATTCATATTTTATTTATATTATGCCAATGAGGAAAATACAAGAGTCCTCTATGTAATGTGTTGATGAACATAATATTTTGGAAGCTTAGTTGACTGATAAACCACTAAAAGAAGGTACCTTCTATGTCTCTTTTCTATGACAAATAGAAATTTTACAGATTATGGATGTAAGGCTTTTGAGTGAACTTTTGTGAGTGTGTGAATTGCCATGTAGTTTGTTAGCAGTTTTGTAATTACATCCATTCAGATAGAACAATTCTTTAGAAGGCCACAGCAGTCTTGTGGATATACACCCTTCCCTCTTTCTCTCAATCTTGGATTTAATAAAAGCAATAACCAACAAAATTAGAATGGTATTGGTCTGTCTGACTCAGGGGCCTCCAACCAAGTAAGGGCAGCAGCATGTGCTGCAAGAAGTTTCAAGAGCCTGTTGTCCCAGTGGGAGGACTCACCTGAGAAGTTAGGGTGGAAGGATAGCAGCGTGGCTGGGATATAGCTGCTTCAGCAGCCAGCTTCTTCGTGAGATGTCGCTGAGCCTGGGGCTCTGGGGCATTCAGAAGCAAGTGGGCCTGTGGAAGAACCATAGAACAGGAAGGTCACAAGAGCAAAAGAGAATGAAACAAGAAATGTATCTCCCAAAGGAACAGTGCCATTTTTCTTTCCTGTATTGCTCTGAGAGTCCTGTATTCACCTTTGGTTACTTAATACTGTATTTCAGGTGTGTTCCCCATATACTTGCTTATACTGCTCATTAACCTTCCTTGTTTTAAAAAAACATCTAAGCAAACACAGCCTTGGTTCTTACCTGGTATTTCTGTTAGGGAATGAGAAAAGTAATCCATATTTATTGGACATCTATAGGTGACAGGTGACTTTACGTACTCTCCAACTCAACATGCTTTAGATGAAAAAACACTGAGTATGAGGAAGTTAAGTAACTTATCCAGAGCTTCCACCTAGGTAGTAGGACTGTATTTGCAACCCTTGGCTGTCTGCCTCTGTATGTCTACATGGTAACTCCTTAGGACAAAAAGAAAATTCTGAAAACCTGGGTAAAAGGACACGCTTGGTGATAACAAACATTCTGTTTCAAGACTGATTTTTCTTGTTTCCACGCATTCGTTTTGTATACAGGCCAACACAGGGAGACACTCATTTTTCTCTCTACATATGTAAACTTAAGTCTTCCCTCATCTTTCCTGCTAATGCAACTATAAAGTTTCCATGTTACAGATCAGGGTCCATGACTTCTCCTCTGGTATAGGGCAGGCCGCTATGGTTGTGGGAGGTAAAAATGTGGAACAGAGATGGATTTATCAGAGACAGATCAAAGGGTCGTGTTTGGCCAAATACTAGAACACCTTGGTTTTCCTCTTACTCATCTTGATGTTCAAAGTAGTTGCACTTGAGCTTGAATTTATTCTAAAACAATATTGTAACTCCCTTCTGGGTTCCTTTTCCAAGTAGCTTATTTAGTGTTTAAGTTTCTGTGCTTCTACCTTGAAAACTTCTCAGATGCCTTTCCTCCTCATCCTCTATCCCTGCTGCTCTTTCCCACTGAGCTTGAATCCCTGGTGCAAAATATTACACTGAGTGTCAAGTGCAAGACAACAGATATCTCTGTGAGAACTAAGTTAAACAAAAGCTGACCACTTCTAAGAACTTGCTGAAACATACTGAAACACCTCGTGTGGTTAGTGCCAAGGTCAGGGAGCCCAGCCTACACTTGAGCACGGGCATTTGAGTCTGTCCAACAAGTCAATCAAATGGGAATGTTGGGTTTGTTTTGGCTGATGCGTGTTCGATGTTGCTATGCGTAAAGTATATCTGTTTGCTGTATCACAATTTGCCATCACACTCAATCATGAGTTTAAGGAGTGACTGATGTCCTGAGTACATTTGTCTTTCTAACAAGTTTCTTGTTGCAGAGGCAGATATATTTTGTTAAAGAGTTTTTAGTCTCCTCTTTCCTTTTCTCATTCCTCCCTACCCATCTGTATTTTTTTGTGCTTCCTCAACACCTCTGCAAGAGATGTACCTTCTCATTGCCCGTGGACAATGCTAGCACACGTGTCATCCACCTTTCTCACTAGAGTGGAAATTCCATGCAGACCTGTTTTCTCACTCATATGTAATTCATCTTCAAATCACTGGTGCAAAGCACACTGGTTGGCACAAACTAGGCGTTCAATAGATACTTGTTGAGTGAATGCAGGATACAATAAATGGAAGAAGCATGCTAGTTTATTTTGCTTCATGTTTGATTTTTTTTTTTTTTTGCATTTTATATCCCAGATTTGTTCAGTTTCAAGAGGGCTATGAGCATAACCCCCTCTAACACACACACACCGTGTGCCCAAAGCAGGCAAGCAATGCTGAATGGGGCCTCCTAGAGACAGCGCTATCATTGGTGCTGGAAGGAATAAGAACATCTCGGCATGGTCGCCGCTCCCACAGAGGCCACCATCTCACTGAGCAGTAGAGGGCGAAGTAACCTCCCAGGGCAGCTGTAGGAGAGATTCCAGGCAGCCCAGGTGAGAAGCATTCTGAAAAGGCAGCAGTTGTGGAGGTGGGACTGGCACGGATGGGCCTTGAGGGATGATCAGGAGTTCCACAGACACTTCTTTCTGTCGGCGATTCCATTGTCGCCGGCATCAGCCCGTCTCTGTCCTCCACGTCTCCATCTCAGTCCATCCCTCATGCTGTCACTAGGTTCACCTTCTGCAAACTGCACTGTGCACATCAGAGAGCCCCTTCAAAGTCTTGGGCCACTTTCATGTTTGATTTTAATAAAACATTCAAAATTTTTTTAGTATCATTCATTCATACTGCTTTCCTTTCTTCCTGGCCAGTATTTATTGAGTGTCTTTAATGTGTCAGGCATTGGACTAAGTGCCAGGATGAGTGAGGTGTGGTCCCTTCTCCCATGGAAGGTCCAGAGTAGGCTGCAAGTATCTTGTTGGTGCTGAGTCAGTCAGCCATACTTGGTGAATCACCAACCACTGTGGGTGGAGCCTGGAAGTGGCTCTTTGTGGGAGGATGCAGAGGAGGAAGATATTTTCCTCATGCGTGAGGCTCTCACAGCTCACAGGATAGTGAACAAGTGAGTACACGGTATACATAATATATGCCTAGCAAAAAGAAATAATGGAGTATAGTACAAATGATTGGGGATACTTTTAGAGGTAAAACAGTGAGTTTTTCTACCTGATATGAAATCTCCCTGACTTGTTCAGCTAATATATAATTTACTTAATAACTATTTTTTCTGTAATTCTGTATGGCCGACAGTATGCCAGGGCTGGGCACATGGCAGTGGACAAGAAATGTGTGAGGCCTGCATCTAAGGAAGGTGCAAGCCAAGATGTCTGACTCGGAGGTGAAAATGAGAGTGAGTTTGAGTGAGAGGCATGAGAGTGAGAGAGTAGTGAGGAAGGAGTGAAATGGTAAGATAGTCAGAAACTGGCCAGGCACGGTCACTCATGCCTGTAATTCCAACACTTTGGGAGACTGAGCTGGGCAGATCACTAGGTAAGGAATTCAGGACCAGCCCGGCCAACAGGGTGAAACTCCGTCTCTACTAAAAATACAAAAAGTAGCTGGGTATGGTGGCGCATGCCTGTAATCTCACCTACTTGGGAGGTTGAGGCAGGAGAATCGCTTGAACTGGGACCTGGGAGGCGGAGGTTGCAGTGAGCCGAGATCGTGCCACTGCACTCCAGCCTGGGCTACAGAGTTAGACCCTGACACACACACACACACACACACACACACACTCTCATTTCTTCTTAATGTATTGCTGACTTTTAATTTAACAGGTTAAAATCAGAACAAAACTCTCTTTAAATGGTTTCTTGTTCTGACTGAACTCTCGGAACTGGAAATTTAAAAAAAATCCATTATTAATATAGATCAAAAGCTAACAAAGCATCAGGCCAATTTAAAAATAATAATTCTGTAACAAAGTAATCAACTTGTTAGCTTTGTTTATAACAGTGATAAAAGCAGTTAATTATTATGTAGTGTACATTAACTAAATTAATTTCTTTCTTTTTGAGACAGGGTTTTGCTCTCTCTCTCCCTTGCCAGGGTGGAGTACAATGGTGGGATCATGTCTTACTGTGGCCTTGACCTCCTGGGCTCAAGCCA